>NW_003852606.1:2219050-2226362 GCF_000181295.1 Otolemur garnettii | reverse complement strand
GTATGTCTTAAGAGGACCTTAGATGCGCCTTGAAAATTTTTAGAGATCATTAAATTATTTTCTTTTTTCTTTCTTTCTTTTTCTTTTTTTTTTTTTGAGACAGAATCTCACTCTGTCACCCTAGGTAGAGTGCCCTGGCATCATACATCAACCTCAAATTCTTGGGCTCAGACAATCCTCCAACCTCAGCCTCCTGAGTGGATAGGACTACAGGTGCCTGTCACTATACCCAGTTGGTTTTTCTATTTTTAGTACAAATGGGGTCTCACTTTGCTCAGGCTGGTCTCCAACTCCTGAGCTCAGGTGATCCACCTGCCTCGGCATCCCAGAGTGCTAGGGTTACAGGCACAAGCCACCACGCCCAGCTAATTAAATTATTTCAAGAGTTCAGGGTCCAGGCTCAGTAGCTCATGCCTGTAACCCTAGCACTCTGGGATGCTGAGGCAGGTGGATCACCTGAGCAAGAGCAAGACCCCAACTCTTAAAACAGCACATGTTGTGGTGGGCACCTATAATCCCAGCTACTTGGGAGACTGAAGCAAGAGAATCACTTGAGCCCAAGAGTTTGCAGTTGCTGTGAGCTGTGACACCACGGTACCACAGCACTCTACCAAGGGTGACAAAATAAGACTCTGTGTCCCAAGGAAAAAAACAAGAAGAAGAAGTTCAAAGCAGTGTAAGTATATTCTTTTTTTACTTTGTTTTGATCAACATAATTTAAGTGTGCCACAGAAGTGTAACTATAGGTTCAAGTGTGCCATGAGATTAAAAAGGCTGAAAAACACTGCTCTATGATCTCTTCTGTAAAACAAGGATCCTAATATCCTACTCGTCATAGGAAGGGTACTTGTGAAACTTAAATAAGTTAATGCTTATAAACTGATTAGCATGGGCCTGGAAAGTAGTGATCTTTCCTTAAACAGTGATTATTATTAGAACAAATCACTACTTGTGAGCAAGAAGAAAGATGGTTTTCGGGGACCTAGGGTGACTGGAACTAGTGTAAATTGTCCTCCCCCAGGGAAAGAAGGGAATTTTGAATACCACATCCCAGCACTAGGTCCCTTGCTGGTGTTAGCTAATCTACTCCTCACCACCAATCTATGACATGGGTGTTATTTTCCCCATTTAACCCAGGAGAAAACTGAGGCTCACAGAGGTTGAGTGATTTGCTCAAGGACATCACCCAGCTGGTGAGCAAGTCAAACTCAGATCCACCCACTCATGTCCAAAGCTTCGGAAGTTAGGGTGGATGTCAGAGGAGAAGGAGGCCCAGCTGGTATGGACTGGGCAGGGAAGGGGGAGGAAGGGCTGCCAACCGCCTACTGTGCCAGACGTTCTGGTCACGGACTTTGCCCGCGTCTCCATCCTCTCTCCCGCCTGCCCTCTCCTCCTTCCCCCCTGGCCTGGCTCCTCAGGAGGGAGTCTCCAGGCAGCTGGTGCTCTTGTCCTTACTGCCGCCTGCCAGCTGGTGCCTTAACTGATGAATCTTTGCTCCCTCGCTGGGGACAGGCCAGAGAGGGCAAGGAAGGAGATTGGGCTCAGGCTTCAGAGGGATTGGGTCCCTCTGGCCCAGCTGAGTCCCCCTCCTTGAGTCTTCAGTGTCCTGGGCTCATCTCACAGCCCAAGATTTTAGGGGTCAGTGAATAGACAGCACTCCTACCTGGAAGTCAGAAGGACTGGATTTCAATCCCCTCTCCACTGCTGACCTTGAGAGAATGCTTCCACTCTCTGGGTGAATCACAAAAACTACTGTTTTTCTGAGCAGGACCTGTGCCCAGGACCCATCCCCATATTCCCTTCCTTGTAGCATAGAGACAGACTGGGAAACTGAGGCTCCAAGAGGCAAGTGATTTGCCCAAGGCTACACAGCTGGCAGAGTCAGACGTGTCTGGCTTTTTCCACTCCACCATAATGGCTTCCATTTATCACCTGTAAAACAGAAATGAATTAATAACCTCTACTGCATAGGGCTGATGTGAGCTTCCAGGGAGGCAGGGCAGGTAAAATTAATATGAGTTCAAAAATGATCAATGTGTTTTCCCACCCAACACCTGGTCCTGCCTTAAACCAGCAGGGCAATGTGCTCCTCTACAGACTCAGTTCTTCAACTCCTAAACAAGGGGATCATCTTATAGCCTCCTTCCCAGTGTTGCTGTGAGAATCAAATAAGAGGATATATGTGAATACCCTTGGTTAATGCTAAAGTGCTAGGCAAACAGAGGGACTCAGGTTATTGCTGCAGCTATTGTTTAGAGAAGGCAATTAAGAGAGGGGAGAAGGAAGGAAGCAGAGTTTAGGGGTAGTCCTTTGCCTCCTCCATCCTCACTCCAAAGGGCAGGGCAAGAGCAAAGAAGAAGAAGCCAAAGTCATTGGTTCTGTCATCACACATTTGCCCAGGTCCTGTGGATAGAGAGATGAGTTCTATGTGGAGCCTATTCAGGAGGAGATCCAATTCTATTGAAGGTGAAATTTTCAACATTCCCTTTCCCTCAGCCTATCCCTCCACCAGCTCCCATCACCAACACTACCATATCCAATCAATCACCAAATCCTATTTTACATCCTGAATGTTACTGTATTCCACAGGGCTCTGGCCAAAGCATTTCTCACCTGGGCCTCCCTGTCAGCCTCCTCTCAAGTCTGTTGACCTCTTCTCTTGCCCACCTCCAGTATGTCAGCCACATGACCCCCCGAGGACTTCTCTCACCCCTAGATCTGACATTGACCATCTGCTTCCCAGAATTCTTCCATACATAAAATTAATCGCTTTCCATGGGGTTAATTCCTATTCCAGGCCCCTGGGCTTGGTGTTCAAGGCCTCTCAGCTTCTGGCTTCCACTCATTTTTCCAGCCTCATCTCACCCTGATCCCTCAAATGAGATTTATTTGAAGAAGCCCTGCTCTGCAGTATCTGTTCTTTGCACATACTCTGCCCTGCCTGGAGTGCTCTTTCCCCTCTTGTCTGCCTAAAAGCTCCTCGTTCTTCAAGGTTCAGCCAGCTCAGAACCCACCTTATCATTGCCTCCTAAAACCAGCTCTATAACTTCAGATGCTACTCAAACCTTCACTCTCTCCCTCACCCCAAACCCCTACCTCCTCTCTGGCCCCCCAGCCTCTAGACTCACCCTCTTCAACCCATATCAACACAGAGGATCTTCCTACACCTTCACCTAGAGTTGACCCTTCTCACCCCCCTGCTCACAGCCCTCCATGGCTCCCTATTGCCCTCCAGACAACATTCCTATTCCTTAGCCTTTCTCACCTGTCAACATTTCTTACAAGCATTGCCTCCTCCAGAAAACTTCCTGGGCCAACTCTCACTCTTTGCCCCACATATGTACCAGCTCCTGTGTCTGGCATAGACCTTGCCAGGCTGCATTTGGACTGTCTGGGACAAGTAATTGGGGCTCAAATGTTTCACCAAACTGCATTGATAGGAACATCTGCCTTCCAGGTATTTGGTCCAGCATAAGGTGGCAAGAGATCAAGAGCAGACCCAGGGGCTAGGCTGCTTTGGTTCAAATCCAAGCTCTACCACTGATAAGCCATTTTTCAGCCAATTCACAGTCCTCACTGTGCCTCACTTTCATTCTCTAAAATTCAGGTCTGTGGCTGAGGCAGAGGCAGATGGATTATTTGAACTCAGGAGCCAGACCAGCCTGAGCAAAAGCAAGACCCTGTCTCTACTAAAAACAGAAAACACAGACTTGGCACGGTGGCTCACTGCTGTAATCCTAGCACTCTGGGAGGCTGAGGCAGGTGGATTGCCCTGAGCTCACAGGTTTGAGACCAGCCTGAGCAACAGCGAGACTCAGTCTATAAAAATAGCCAGGCATTGTGGTAGGCTCCTGTAGTTCTAGTTAATCGGGAGGCTGAGGCAAGAGAATCGCTTGTATCCAAGAGTTGGAGGTTGCTGTGAGCTATGAAGCCACAGCACTCTACCAAGAGTGACAAAGTGAGACTCTGTCTTCAAAAAAAAAAAAAAAAAATGTTCAGTACCCGTAGCACAATGGTTACATACACCAAGGCTGGCAGGTTCAAACCCAGCCCGGGCCAGCTAAACAACAATGACAACTGCAACAAAAAAATAGTCGGGCATTGAAACAGGTGCCTGTAGTCCCAGCTACTTTGGAGTCGGAGGCAAGAGAATCGTTTAAACCCAAGAGTTCAAGGTTGCTGTGAGCTGTGACACCATAGCACTCTACCAAGGATGACATAGTGAGACTCTGTCTCAAAAAAAAGAAAAGAAAAGAAAACACTAGCCTGGTGTTGTGGCAGGCACCTGTAGTCCTAGGTACTGGGGAGGCTGAGGCAGGAGGATCACTTGGACCCAGCAGTCAGAGAGTGCTATGAGGTAGGCTGATTCCATACTCTAGCCTAGGGTAACAGAGTGAGACTCTATATCGAAAAAAATAAAATACGGGTAGTGCCTGTGGCTCAAAGGAGTAGGGCACCATCCCCATGTGCTGGCAAGTTCAAACCCAGCCCCGGCCAAAAACTGCAAAAAAATAAAATAAAATTTGGGGCTGTTAGTAGTACCCGTGTGGTCATAAGGATGATCTAGGCTGGTATTTGTAGAGTACTTCAGTGGTGTTTAATAAATAATTGTATAAGACAAGCATAGACACAGACTGTGTGCACTATGCACAGATGAGAGGGTTACTATATTGGTGTTGTATTTGTTTTTTTTTAAAACGTTCTCAGCTGGGCGCAGTGGCTCACACCTGTAATCCTAGCACTCTGGGAGACTGAGGCAGGTGGATTGCCCTGAGCTCACAGGCTTGAGACCAGCCTGAGCCAGAGCAAGACCCCATCACTAAAAATACCCAAGCCGGGTATTGTGGCAGGCACCTGTAGTCTCAGATACTTGGGAGGCTGAGGCAAGAGAATCGCTTAAGCACAAGAGTTTAAGGTTGCTATAAGCTGTGACATCATGGCACTCTGCTGAAGGAGACAAAGTGAGGCTCTGTCTCAAAAAAAAAAAAGTTCTGAAGTGCCCCCCCCCACCAAAAAGGCAAAATGTTAATGTTAGTTCTGGGTAGTTGCATTGGTGTTTGTTATATTTCTCTCCATTCTTTTCTATATATTTGGACTATTTCACAAATTTATCTTAAAATGAATTTATCTTAAAAATTGGCAAAGGGGGAGGAGAAAGATGTCACAGGGAGAGGGAAAGGATAGGAGGCAGAGGAAATGCTCATGACAACAAACATTTATTCAGTCTTCCTCTGTCCTGGACACCATGGCCAGGACATTTTTCATCAGTACAGATTCAATGGCAGAAGGGGAGTATAGAGCAAGGAGAACGGAAACTATTCAGGGCCTCCAAGGCCACACTATAGGAACGGGACTCAGTCCTGAGCACTGGGGAGCCCTGGGGGCTATAGGCAAGGGGACAGGGTTTTGAAAGAATCTCCTGGGCCATGTAGGGGATAGACAGGAGGCTGGTAGGAGGCAGGAGTAGGGTTCAGGTGGGAGAGGATGAGGCGTGAGCCAGGATAGAGCAGAGGGGATGAGAGGTAGGACGCTGAAGGCTCTGAGGATGAGACAGGAAGGAAGTGGACCAGGATAGCCCAGCGACCAAGTGTGCAGCTGGACCGTCAGCATCAGGGAGGAGGAATGGCCCTGGGGACACACTGACCTTCACTCTGGCCCTGGACCCACAGGTCTTTTCCCTCATCATCTTCTCCTCCCTGCTGACTGATGGCTACCAGAACAAGACAGAGTCTCCACAGCTCCACTGCGTCCTCAACAGCAACAACGTGGCCTGCAGCTTTGCAGTGGGAGCCGGCTTCCTGGCCTTCCTCAGCTGCCTCGTCTTCCTGGTCCTGGATGCCCATGAGAGCCGCATAGCCAGTTCCCGCTTCAAGACGGCCTTCCAGCTCTTGGACTTCATCCTGGCGGGTGAGCCCCCACAACCTCCTGTCCAGAGCTGCCCCTTCACTTGCTCACAGCCCTCCCAGCTTCTTAGGGCCTCCTCCCTTCACCACCCAGCTGGCCTTGTCTCTGACCACCCTTCCAAGAGGAGGCATCTGACCACACATGGCTCACAGCTTCTCACTGCTTGTCTGTACCTGCGTTTCTTCCTGGGGAATTATCAGTCATCCTTTAGACCCAACATAAGGGTCACCTCTTTTGACCTCCAGGCTAATTCTAGAAGCCTCCCTTCTGCATGGCTCTTTCCTTGGATTCACCTCCCTTGTTCACAGAACATTTCTTAAAAAGCCACCCAGCAGCAGAAAGTGGGTTTCAGAGGATGGAACCAGACAGACCCAGGTTGGAAATCTCAACCTCAGCACCTCCCCACTCTGTGGGCTTGCACAAGGCTCTTCCTTTCTTTGAGCTTTGGTAAAAGCTAGATGAAAACCTTTACCTCGCAGGTGTTTTCTGAAAGATGAAATGAGATAAAGGAGGCCTGTAATGTTGACATGCATACTACCCACATGCCAGGCACAGAGTCTGGCTTCCATATGCCTCTTCTCATAATAGTCCTCAGAACCATCCTACGAGGTAAGTCCTGTTTGTATTCCCATTTTACAGAGGAGGAAACTGAGGCTTGAGGAGGTGCTATAGTTGGGCATACAGCTGCTGAATATCAGGTCAAGCCCTTCAAAGCAAAGTCTCGCCTCCTAACTACTGCTGAACACTCTTGATAGAGCCTGGCACACAGTAAGTGCTAAATAAGTGCACATTCCTTTTCCTCAGGCCCTGGCCTCCTTCCTCTCAGTCTGGTTGATCTCAATCTTCCTCTCCTCTTCTTCCCCACCAGAGTAGTCCCAGCCTCTCAGGACCAAGGCAAGTCATTGAGTCCAGCACTGTTGAGAACTTTCTGTGAGGGTAGAAACGTTCTGTCATGAGCTCTCTACTACAGGAGCCACCAGCCACCTTTGGCTACTGGGCATTTGAAATGTGGCCAGTGTGACCAGGGAACTGAATGTTTTAAAATTATATTTTAATAAATTGAAATTTCAACAGCTACATGTGGCCACAGGCTCCCTTGCAGATAGCACAGCTCTACTGTAGTGGTTGACTTTAGGGAGGGCTCGGAGGAGCTAGGGAATAAGTCCTAGGAGGTCACACAGCAAGACTCCCAGCCTCATCCTTTCCATACCTCAGCAGCCTTGAACAAGCTTTCTCCTAACCCCTCTTCTCTCCTTACCACACCACAGTCCTCTGGGCAGTCATCTGGTTCGTTGGTTTCTGCTTCCTGGCCAACCAGTGGCAGCATTCTCCACCCAAACAGTTCCTCCTGGGGAGCAGCAGCGCAAAGGCAGCCATCGCCTTCACTTTCTT
The DNA here is from genome assembly GCF_000181295.1 of Otolemur garnettii. NCBI lineage: Eukaryota > Metazoa > Chordata > Mammalia > Primates > Galagidae > Otolemur > Otolemur garnettii. Next base: position 2,219,066 of record NW_003852606.1, on the reverse strand, counting down.
CTCCATTCTTGTCTGG
>NW_003852606.1:2211922-2218588 GCF_000181295.1 Otolemur garnettii | reverse complement strand
ACCACCCTCTCCCTGCCCTCCACCACCAGCCCTGTCAACACACCCACCACTGCCCCAAACAGCCTGAGTTATGCCAGCTCTACCCTGTCCCCCTATATGACCACTCCAAAGGCTCCCCGCCTTGCTATGATGCCTGGCAACTAAACATCCTTATCCATATCAGTAAAGAGATGATCTTCCCTCCAGAAGGGTTTCTGAAAAACCACCCTCTGTCCTTCTCAAGTCTGTTCCTCTCTGGTCCCTTGAGTGGCCAGGGCTGGGGAGAAACTCTACAAGCTCCTCTGTGAGGTCTCTGTTGCAGGTCACATTTTCATACCACCTCTAGGACCTTTCATCCAGTACTACCTTGATAGCAGTAGATTGAAGGTGCTGAGAGACCAAACTTTTTTTAGGTCTGTTATATAGTAAGTCCTATCTAGTCCTTACCTCCTGAGCCCCCACACAAGTCATAGGATGGAGGCAAGGTGCCCCATTGTACCTTAAAATGGAAGTTCCAAGAGAGAATGCTTCTACATGTGAAGAGTGCCAAGAAGGACCAACAAGGGACCCTGTCTTGCCATTGAAGCCAAAGCCCAAGCTCTTTCACTCCCAACAGTGACAAAACCAAACTGTGTGAGGAGGAATCAATGGAGGCATAGGGGATGCTAAGTCCATGAACAAGATTCAGGGGAGATCCTAGCCTTCAAATATTTTTAAGACCGCCTTAATATTTCTAAATCCTAGGAAGGATTTTTATCCTAGGAGACCCCAGTGGTAATTGGGGACTCATGCACAGGCAGCAAATATTCCTGCCTGTAGGCCACCAGGAGTGAACAAGGCAGGTAACCCTTGAGTGGGTGAAGCACCTACTAAGAGAGTGGTGGAGACAGGGCCATGTCAAGGAGGTGCAACCTCCACTCAGCATCTACTATCCAGCAGTGGGACCTGGCTATCTACAGCAGCATTGTCCAGCCAGAATCTGATGTGAACCCCTAAGAGAATCTAGTAACCACATTAAGAAAAGTAAAATGAAACAAGCCAAATTAATTTTAATATTTTATTTAACCTAACATATCCAAAATAGTATCATTTCAATGTGTAATCAATATAAAAATTATTAGTGAGGTACTTTACATTCTTTTGTACTAAGATTTTGAAACCCATTGTGTATTTTACACTGACTGCACACCTCAACTTGGGCTCACCACATTCCAGTGGTCACATGTAACTAATGGCTACCATGTTGGATAGTGCAGCCCCAAAGCCTTCAGTTTTTCTAGAACAGTTTGGACACTCACGGGACAGGGGGGCATGGCTTTTTATGTGAAATTAGTGAGCAAGAAATACAAAAAAATTATTTAAACATAGTGGAGGTCAAACAAAACACACCTGCACAGGGGCCACAGGGGCCTGCAGAGCATTCGTTCACAGACTGGACAAAAGGATATGGGTTGTGAGGAATCAAATTTGGGTTCCACTGGTCCTTTTGTTGAGCTTCCTATGTGGCAGGCCCTGTGCTCAGTTCTGAAAATACAGAAATAAACACGTGGTCTCAAGGGCATCTAGAAAAAATGGCAGCAATATAGTGGGATAGAAAGCCTTATGCGGGAGATGAAGGATTCTGGGCTCTGGTCCTCCCTTTATTTGGCTGGATAACCTTGGGGATGTCACTTAATTTTTGTAGACCCAAGCTGTATTGGCTATAAAACTAGAGAATCAGATCAGATTTAGATGGATGGTTTTCAGACTGTTCAAAGAGGTTCCTCAGCCTGAGCAGGCAGAGATACTACCCTCTATCTCATAGTCAAGCCCTACAGCCCTGCTCCTGTGTTTTCCATATTAGGCTTTTGGGCAAAATTCTTAAGGGACAGAGGGTCCCTTAACATAAAAGAAAAATTAAAAACGGTTGAAAAAACACAGCAATGGTTAAGCATGCAGGCTCTGGCGTCAGGAAGCCCAGGTGCAAACCCCACCTTTGCCACATACCCCTCTAAGCCTCAATTTCCTCATCCACAAAGTGTACCCTTTTCAAGAGTACTGTAAAGGTCAAAGGAGCTCATCTGTGTAAGGTACAGCACATGGCATATATTAAGTGTGCAGGAAACACCAGCTCCCTGACTTCTGAAGCTTTCAGAGCCATCCTGTAAGATACCTGGAGGCAGTAAAGCAGAGGTTAGGAAGGTCTTAGAGGACACCCAGGATGTCTAAGTCAAGAGTCAAAAATCCAAAAAACGTACAAAAGCCAGGCAGGTAACATAGGTGAAACAAATAGACCAGTTATGAAGCCAATCTGGAAAAAGACATGGAAAATATTTCACTTTCCTTTTAACTCCACAAACAAAAATAGCCACACAGCATCAGCCCAATAATAAATTGAAACAACCTCGGAGCCAAGTCCTGGGGACTGTGGTGAAAAGCCTACATCCAATTCATTCATCTGCAGCCATCTGTTGCCATTCAGAAATGAGGACCCAGCATTGTCAGACTGATAGATTTTTTTTTACCAAGAGAAGCCAGAAATCTAGACTTTTATGTGAAAATTAGTTTTTAAAGGCCAGTGACCCATTCCTCTTCTTTTTTTTTTTTTTTAACAGAGTGGCAACAAAATGCCAAATGAGGGTGGGATGGGGGCTGCCAATGTGTGGCCTCTTGACATCATGCTCTTGAAGGTCCTCTGCAACCCTGAGGCCTCAGAGAACCATAAGGCAAGTTCTGTGCCAAAGTAAGAAGAATCTTCGACATTTTTCTCCAAAATCTCTTCCCCAGCAGAGCTGTGAGGAATTGGCACAGCCAAGAGTCTTGAAAAACCCAGATTCTCATCTTCCTGCTGCTTCCAGGCCTGGTTGCCTGTGGCTGGTCAACAAGTAGAAGCAGGAAGAGAAACTAATCAGGACCCCATATATTCCAGAGAGGGAGGGCAAGGAGCAGCAAAAGAAAGGTAACATTTTTCTCTGTTTATTTCAAGAGAACAAAGAATCAACCATCAATTCTGTACAAAAACGTGGCATTAGAGCTGCAGTGACTCTCAGGTCAGCCCCCCCTTCCCACACCCAAGCCACCCTAATTTGCCAAAAAACTAAGACCAAAAAAAACTCAAACTCTGGAGAAAATTGTTATGAAAAAATTGAGAGAGACCTCCCTGGGCCTCCCTTACTCCCAATCCCCAACCTAAAAATGTGCTGGGCCTATCCTCATGGCCATAACAGGAGGTGGGGCAGGTGGGTGTCAGCAGATTTAGTGTTTGGCAACCAGTGGGGCTGAGGGTGGGGTATGGAAGAGAGCCGAGAAGATTGGGGAAGGGAACAGATCTCCCACCCTGCCCCAGCCCATAGGACACTCAAAAAACAGTTTATAAAAATTGGGGCCAGAGAATAGAAGAGAAAGGAGTCATCATAATCAAAAACTAAATAGTGGAAAGATTTTTTTTCTCTAAAAGGCAAAAAACTACAAACACCCCAGGTCCTGAGCTCCCCGAGATTTAAGTCCTCCACTGACCCCCTGAAACAGAACAGGAGGTGGGATGGGGAGCAGGAAGAGGTTGGGTCTTTTAAAAAGTCACCCTGGATGGGAAAGCTCTTCGTTGCTGGTCGCCTTCCTCTGCCTCCTGCCGCTGCCAAGAAGAGGGATGGCGAGGACTAGGGCTATGCTGGCAAACTCAACTTCTTCCCCTTCAGGACTGTGAAGAGAGAAAAGAGTAGGCATTAACATCAGGGCTCCAGAAGAAGGGGACAGCCTCCCAAGCCCTTAACAGGTCCCACACACTAGGCCATCCAAACTTAGGCAACAAGTGACAGTCTTCCAGGACTCTGGGTCAAAAACTGGGGAATTGGCCTGAATCACTGAGGGGGTGGGGGTCTCACCCTAAGAGCTAAACAATGAAGGCCAAGAGCAGTTCCATTTCTCCAAGGGCCAGCTGCTCCTCTTCCACCCTTGAAAAACTCTCTGCCTTTGCTTTTACTGCTCTTCTTTCATTTACATGACTGACTCCTGGGTTTTCAGGTCTCTTCCTAAAAATTACCTCCTCAAAGGGACCTCCCCTGACCCCCATGTAAAGCACTCCCCTCCTCATCCACAGTTACTCACGAACACATCCCTGGTTTATTTCTTTCACAGCCCTTCTTACTAATGGCAATTCTCTTTCTTTACTTGTTCATTCACCATCTCCCCCAGTAGAACAGGGCCTCATTCACTTTTTCTCCTACTGCTCTATACCGAAGCCTAGCACATGGCCAGGCACACAAAAAGTGCTTACAAAATTTGTTGAATAAATAACTGAATGAATGACTCGTAGTAGGCATGAGTCCCTGCCCCATCTGGCCTTCATTCAAAGTAACATGGGAGCTGAGGACAAAAACTCTTTGGTCCTTAGGGAGGTAAAGGGTAAAGGTCTATATTCCTAGAGGAGAGGTGGGCATGGGGCCCCAGAAGCCATCCCTCCCTTGAGTGACACAGAGATGAGGAGATGAATTCCAGACCCCAGGGACACAGGAGCTGCACAAAGAGCAGGCTCCCTTCAAACCGGCCCTGAATGCTGGCTACCTTTGGTGATGTAGAGGTAGAAGAAATCACAGTAGAGGACTGTCTGGACCAGGCCTGCCACAATGGCGATGAGGTCAAAGAAGCCCTCGAAGTGGTAGCGCCAGATCCAGTTGAAGAGATACAGTGTCCGGTAGACGCCCAGCGCAAACAAGTAGTGGCTGGTGATGGTCTCCGCCTCACCGGTCTTGCTCACCATGAACAGCTGTGGCAAGATGGCCACCGACTCTAGGTAGATGGAGAAGGTCCAGAGGATCTGCAGAGAGGCCAGGAAGCAGGGGCAGAGGACAGAGTGAGGCAGGAGAGGACAGAGTGAGAGAAAAGGCAAAGGATGGCATCACAGTTATAGGTACAGTGAAGTCAGAGAGAGAAGAAATGCAATTCAGGTATTTACATGCCAGATACCAGTCCCCAATGTTATTGACATTTCTCATTAAATCTTCACTGTGGCCTCATAAGGAAGAGATGATAATTAGCAACTCCATTATACAGATGAGAAAACTGAGGCCAGGAAGAGTAAAATACTCACCCAAGACCATCTAGCTAGTAAACAGCAGAGTAGGGATTTGAACCAAAGGTTCATAATCAGTGCTCATGAAAACTGCAATTACCCCTCTCTATAAAGCAGACCCGGTTGGAATGTTGGCTTAGAGACTTCCGTTCTGTGAGACCTTTGGGACAAGATAACCTGATTCTCCAGACCTCTACTTCTTTATCTCTACAATGGGGATGATGTTCCTACTTTTGTAGGGACATCATTTAATGTGTAATCTTTAGAGACATAAATCAGACTATGTCACCCCCTGCTTAAAATCCTCCAGTGACTTATGGCAAGTAGAATAAAACCCAAAGTCCTGCTCATGCCCCCCACAATCCAATCTCATCCTCTACTCTTTCCCCTTACTCTCTGGTCTGCAGTCACACAGGCCCTTTACCTGGTCCTCCAAAACGCCATGCTGCTTCTTGCCTCAGGCCCTTTGTACTTCTTATTCCCAAAGCAGGAAGAGCTCTGCCCCTAGATTCTCACACATCTGCCTCCTCTATATCTTCTCAGCCTTAGTACATCAGTTACCTTCCCTGACCATCGTTTCACCAGGATGGTCACATCATCTTATCTTATCTCCTTCCTGGCCATTCTCACCAGAGTATGAGCACCATTGGCTGGGCACGGTGGCTCATGCCTGCAATCCCATCATATGGGAGGCTGAGGCAGGTGGATTGCCTGATCTCATGAGTTTGAGACCAGCTGGAGCCAGAGTGAGACTTCCATCTCTAAAACACAGCTGGGTGTTGTGGTGGGCTCCTGTAGTCCAAGCTACTTGGGAGCCTGAAGCAAGAGGATCACGTGAACCTAAGAATTTGATACCTCTCTTTTCACCCCATGGCCCTAGCACCTAGCACAGTTTCTTGAGTGAGGCAACCATTTAGGCAGCAGTGACAACCATTGTTGGTGAGCAGGGCAGGGCATCACAGGAAGAGGAAGGAGAGACTGCAGACACCTGCCAGCCCCTTTTTAATCCCCAGCTCCCTATAAGCCCTACCTGGGGTGATTCATTTTCTGCAGGACACACTAAACCTCCCTTCAGGAAACAAAAACAAATGGCAGGTCTGGCTCCTCAGTTGTTTCAATTTTGAAGGAGGAAAGTGGGGAATATCATAACAATTCATGCTTATATGGCATTTACTCCATCCAAGGCTAGTGTAAGCCTTAACCCTATGAGGTAAGCCTTATTGTTATCCCCACTATATAGGTGAGGAAACTGAGGCCAAAGGGATAAGTAACTTGTCCAGATTCCCACCCAGGCAGCTGGCAGGACTTACTCCCATAATCACACAGACTCCTCTAGGGAGGCTCTTAGCAAGCCAGATTAGTTGGGGGCTCTCAAGAAATGCCGGAGCCAGGCTCGGCGCCTGTGGCTCAAGCGGCTAAGGCGCCAGCCATATACACCTGAGCTGATGGGTTCGAATCCAGCCCGGACCCACCAAACAACAATGACGGCTGCAACCGAAAAATAGCTGGGTTTTGTGGCAGGCGCCTGTAATCCCAGCTACTTGGGAGGCAGAGGCAGGAGAATCGCTTGAGACCAGGAGTTGGAGGTTGCTCTGAGCTGTGATGCCACGGCACTCTACCCAGGGGGACAGCTTGAGGCT
>NW_003852606.1:2205070-2211136 GCF_000181295.1 Otolemur garnettii | reverse complement strand
TCCAGCTCTTGGGCTAGGGTGATTCTCTTGCCTCAGCCTCCCAAGTTGCTGGGACTACAGGCACCTGCCACAACACCCAGCTACTATTTTTGTTGCAGTTGCCACTGCTGTTATAACTGGCCAGGGCCAGGTTTGAACCTGTCACCCATGGTATATGGGGCTGGCGCCCTACCCACTGAGCCACAGGTACCACACGAGGTCTACATTTTTGTTTTGTTTTATTTATTTATTTATTACCTTGGTCACCCTTGGTAGAGTGCTGTAGTGTCATAGCTCACAGCAACCTCAAATTCTTAGGTTCAAGTGATCCTCTTGCCTCAGGCTCCCAAGTCACTGGGATTATAGGAGCTCACCACAACACCTAGCTATTTTTTAGAGACAAAGGTCTAGCTCTGGCTCAAGCTGGTCGCCAAGTCGTGAGCTCAGGCAATACACCTGCCTCAGCCTCCCAAGTGATGGGATTGTAGGCATGAGCTACGATGCCCAGCCAATGTTTACATTTTTAAAGAAGACTTATTTTCCTTCTATAATTAAAAAAATAATTTTTTCCCTTGTTAGTATAGTGGTGAGTAAAAAAAACAAAAGGAAAAATAAATAAATAATTATTATTTAGCATGCATGGGGTTTGGAAGCAGACAGAACTAAATTCAAATCCCAGGAACATTCCTTTCTGAGCCTCACCTCAGTTCTCCAAGAAACAGGAATGAGGATGCTTATTTCCCGGGTGGCCAAGAGATCAGACAGGATGATGACACATTTAGAATGCCCCGCTCTGGGCTAAGTAAGTAGTCAGTGCCCATACTTTGTACAAGTAACCACCCCCTCTCTGAATGAGGGAACCACAAAGGCTAGAGTCAAGACCCCTGGGTTCTGGTCCAGCCCCAGTGCCTCCCCTTGCTTTAGTTAATCTCCCCATCTGCAAAATGAGTCCATTCATCCCTAATAAGCAGGACAGTTATGAGAAGATCAAGGGCTTGGATAAATTCTCTAAGGAAGGTGGCAACAATGATATGTTTGCAAAGTTCAGAGCCTAGAGCCAAGCCCAGGGTTCTCACCACAGCATGATACAGTCTCCTTTTGGGGACTCATGGGCCAAAGTCACCCTCTGTCAGATTTTCCTGGCCTGCACAGTTCTTTTAGAAATATATTTTGAATCTGTGGCAAAAAATTTTAAATAAGATTATCTTGCCTGAAAACTCTTGAATTATAGCTTCTGTTGAAAACACTGGTACGTCTGGTCACCCAAGGATAGCTTTCTATCAGGCAGGAGTAGGCCTAATGAGGAAAAGTCATGCTGAATTTATGATTCCTCCGAGGCTCCAGGAGAAATGATATCACAAATTTAGTACTGACCCTCCCAAAATTCCTCCCAGGAGTTTGTACAAATACCACCAAAACACCATGGAATAAAAATGACAGCTAACATTTGCAAGTAAAAGTATCAGGCATGGTACTAATTACTTCAGGCACTGAACAAACATTAACATTGCACTTCCTCCCTTGTTAGAGTTTGGATACTTGCCTCCTCCAAATCTCATGTTTAAATTTCATTGCCAGTGTTGGGAGGTGGGGGCAGAGTGGAAGATGTTTGGGTCATGGGGGCAGATCCTTTATTAATGGCTTGGTGCTCTCCCCGTTGTAAAATAACTGATCATTTAAAGGAGTCTGGTATTACCTCCTCCCTCTCTAGTTCCCTCTCTCACCATGTGACACACCTGCTCCCTCTTTGCCTCAGGAGTGGAGGCTTCCTGACGTCTCCACCAGAAACAGATGCTGTCACCATGCATCTTGTGCAGGCTGCATAAGTGAGCCAAATGAACCTCTTCTTTATAACTTACCTAGCCTTGACATGAAATAGACTAACAAGGACCGCGTGCCAGACACTGTGCTTTACAGATATCAGCCACTTATTAGAACCCAATGAGGTAGGAACTGACTATTCCTTTTTTACTGACAAGGAAACTGAAGCATAGAGAAATTACATGACTTGCCCAAAGTCCCATGACTTGCCCAAGTCCCATTACATGACTTGTCCCAAAGTGGTAGAGGCTGGCTGGGAATCCCTGTGCTCTGATTCTAGAGTCTGTATGTGTCTCAACACCAAATAATTCTGCAAATGTCAGTAAATCCTCATAATGTCCTGATCAAAATTTTAGAAATGGTGAAAGTGAGGCACAGAGAGGTCAAGTCACATGCCCAGGATCATGCTATAGAAAGTAGCAGATCTGAACTTCAAATCCAAGCAGCCTGGCTATTTCCAATTCCTGAGCTCTTCAGTCTGGTACTTACTAAGCAAATAATCTTGAACTAGTCATTTAGACCCTGAAGCCTCAGTTTCCTCATCTGTAAAATGGGGTTGTTGTGAAAAGTAGTAAATTAATGTATGTGAAACACTCAGAGCAGCATCTGGCACACAGTGAATATGCTGCCATTATGTTAATACCATTTGACCCTCAGAACCCATACACTGAAGTCCAGAAGGAAGTTTCCAAGGTCTGCTGTCATAGCTGCTCTGCCATACCCCATCCAACCAACACAGCAGTCCCACCAAGGGGCCTACCTCTAGAGGGGTGAAGTCGTGGTTGACCAAGAACGCCAGGATAGCCGTGGGAATGACGAGGAACTCTACCCTGAACGTGTCATGGTTCCCATCATAAGTGGCTTTGAACTTGCTATAAATCATCCAGACTGTGGTGAAGGAGCAGGCTATGTAGACCACCTGAGTGAGGAAAGGGGGAACGATGAGGGGGAACCCCCAATAGGCTCAGATCCAGGAGTCTGAAAGCCCAGGCCCCCAGGCCCTCTCCCCTCAGACCTGAAAGTCTGAATCCTATACTTGGCTCCTGCACCCTAGGGCAGCCTAGAGATGGAATGGAGCCCTTACCTTCATACATGTGTTGTAGAGTGAGATGTAGTTGGTAAAGAGGTCCAGATATCTGGCAGTGAACACCACAGCAAACAGGACCTGACTCTTCCCTGAAATCCCTGTGGCCCAGAGAGAGAAAAGAGAAGAAAGAAGAGAGAGAGGAGGCTAGGGTGGGTTGCACGGGCTATAAAACTGAAGCACAGTGCCTGGGACCAGCCTGGAGGTGGCTCTGGAGTGCAGCTGTCCCTAGAGGCCTCCCCAGCCCGCCCTCCTGAGCAGGGCACTTTCCCACAGCCCACAGCCAGGGGGCAGCCCATGCCCCCGAAGCTACTCCAGCCCGAGGCTCTATCCCAAGCTAGGCCTCACAGCCACCTCTGTCCCCCTGAGAGTCCACCACCAACCTAGACCCGAGGCTGAACCTAGGGAGGACCCCACCTGATCTTGGCCCCCGGGATCCCGTCACCTCCCTCCTGCTCCCTTCCTGGCCGCCACGGTCCACGTCACCAACTCCCAGCCACCACCCCGCCTGCCATGGCTCCCTGTTCTTAGTCCCTGAAAGAACCCTCGGGCTGCCCAGATTGGGAGGCTGAATTGGGGCCTGGAGCCACCTCCACTAAACTGTTTGCTCCCCTTCAGTCAGGGGAAGGGAGCTGACCCCCTGGCGACCCAAAGCCTGGTGGAAAGATCCCCCAGCAAGCAGTGGGGGGACTAGTGCCCCCAAACCCTTTCCCAAGTCCTGGGACGTCCCCCACTCCCGCAGTCTCTCCCCTTCTCCCACCCAGGTGGGTCTCTCACCAGCACACGAACGAGACTTCCAGATTTTGAGCAGTAGCAAGATGATGGCCAGGAGGTGGGAGAGGTCTCCCAGGAATCGGAAGAGATTCATGGCTGGGGGCCTCTGGCAGGGCTGAGCGGGAGCGAGGCAGGCTGGCGGGGTTCTGCACCCCCGGAGGCTGCTGTTCTGGCCCGGCAACGGGCTCAGAGGGGAGAGAAAGGAACCTCGGGTGGGCTCCGCTCCGGGGAGGGGGGAACCTGGGAGGGGGAGCCGAGGCCAGACCCGGCGGCCGCGCAGGAGCGGGGAAGAGGGAGGCGGACCGGAGGAGGAGTCCGGTTGGGGAGGCTCCGCCCCTGGGGGCGGGGTCGTGAATCTCTGGCGCCCCCTGTCGCCCACCACATGCCTTGCAGAGGCAGCGCTGAATGCACCCTCAAGGCTGCCTCTTGAGAACTCGCAGGTCATTGGGTACTGAAAGTCCCAAATCCAGCACCTGCCTCCCCAGGCAGTCTGTGTCTCTGTAAGGGACTCAGTCCAGGCGCTCGGACTCTGCCCTTAACAAGGCTTCGGGAAGCTGACCTATGAGCTTTAAAAATCCTGGCCAGGTCAGTCACTGTGGCTCACACCCTTAATCCCAGCACCCTGAAAAGCCATGGTAGGAGGTTCACTTGAGGCCAGGAGTTGGAGACCAGCCTGAGCAGGAGTGAGACTACATCGCTACAAGAAATAGAAAAATTAGCTGGGCTTTCATGGCACATGCTTGTAGTTCCAGGTACTCAGGAGGCTGAGGTAGGAAAATCCCTTAAGCCCATGAGTTTGAGCTCTCCGTGAGCTATGACAACGCCACTGCATTCTAGCCTGGGTGACAGAGTGAGAACCTATCTCAAAAAAGATAAAAATAAAACTGAAAATCCTGGACAGGGACCCAGAAGCTAGGCTGCAAGCTTCTGCCACTTTCAGGGGCTTTTGGCTCCAATCCACCCAAAAGACAAGGAAGCATCCCCAGTCCCTCTTCCCTCAGACCCAGGGGTCTAGGCCCCAGCCTCCTCCCCTCCCCAAACCCCCTTCCTTGTAACTTATACTCCCACCCCCAACCATCTCATGTACCAAGCATCCTGGCCTCAGGAATCTAGATCTACAATCCCCTCCTTTTTTTTTTTTTTTTTTTTTTTGCAGTTTTTGGCTGGGCTGGGTTTGAACCCACCACCTTTGGTATATGGGGCCGGCGCCCTACTCCTTGAGCCATAGGCGCCACCCTCCCCTCCTTTTTCTAAGACCAACAAATTCAAGCCCTAACTTGTCTTTTTCAGCTATGTGAGCTTTTGCCTCTGCCCTTCCAGACCTTAGGGATGAAGGAAGTAGGAATCCTACCTAGTAAGCTCAAGGCAAAAATCCTGAACCCAAACTACACCCAAGAAGCCCACAGCCCTGGCTTCAAGCACCTGCTCCAGAGTTCCAGAATTGTCCCCCCTATACATCACACACACACACACACATTCCCAGGCTCCACACTCAGGGGCCCAGGTGTTCTGTTGTACTACACTCCATCCCAGAGCTGCATGGGTGGCTTTGTAGAAGTGCTGGGCCCAAGCTCCGTGCCTGTAGCTCAGTGGCTAGGACGCCAGCCATATACACTGGAGCTGGCGGGTTGGAATCCAGCCTGGGCCTGCCAAACAACAATAATAACTCCAACCAAAAAATAGCCAGGTATTGTGGTGGGCGACTGTAGTCCCAACTACTTGGGAGGCTGAGGCAAGAGAATCGCTTAAGCCCAAGAGCTTGAGGTTGCTGTGAGCCGTGATGCCACAGCACTCTACCCAAGGCGACATAGTGAGACTCTATTGCTTAAAAAAAAGAAGAAGAAGTGCTGGGCCTTACCTCTCTAGCAGCAGGAGCAGGATGGGCAGCTGGCCTTGAAGCTGGCCTTGTAGGATCCTCAAGGGGACAGGCTACGTCTGTGAGGGGGCAGATGCTGATTGCCTTCTGGATCTTGGGTACCTATGGGTAATGGCAGCCAGGTCCCACAATAAAAAAAGGGTACAAAGTATTGGTTTCTTCAAAGGGATGGACTGACTGCATACCCAAGCACTGAAGGTGGCTTGTGCTTGGGGACACTCAGGATGCCTGAGTCCCTTTTAGGTTCCAGATTCCTGGTGGAGAAGGGACTGAGGTAGGAGGATATTTGGGGCCTGGAACCCTGGGTCTGAAGGAGGGATGGGTGGGGGCCCAGACTATGGAGTCTACCAGGGAGAACCAGTATACAGGCTTAGCCTTCTGGGGCAATAGAAGCCAGATGATGGGTATTGGCATGGCCGACACTGAAGTCAGGGAAAGGCCTATTGCTTCCCCAGCCTCAAATGGGGACGGGGCAAACGGCAACAACCCCCAGTCTGAGGCTGCTGTCTCCATATCAGGTTCTGAGTCTCTA
>NW_003852606.1:2203185-2204292 GCF_000181295.1 Otolemur garnettii | reverse complement strand
TGTGTGTGTGTGTGTGTGTGTTTTCCTCCTCAAGCTCTGGGGGTGTTGAGGGGGAATCCCAGGGAAGTAAAGCTGTCCGTGTGTGCGTGTGTGTTAGTGCGTGTGTGTTTCTGCCTGTGTTAGAGAGTGGGGGTGCGGGGGGGGTATCTAAAGGTGGCCAAGCGAGGAAGGGGCATGCAGTTCCTCAGACAGGCGATTTCCCGCTACTCACACAAACACACACACACGCCACCAGCTTCAGAGGTGACCCAGACAGACAGATAGACAGAGACAGACGCTGAGGGGGGGGTGCTGAGGGCACGAAGGGGGGAATGGGAATGATCAAGGCAGAGGCAGGACTGGACACATGGAAAGGGGGGAGGAGCTGGGGCTGAAGCAGCAGAGGGGGGCACCCCAGGTGGGCGGAGGGGGATCCCCGCGGGGTCAGGGTGGTAAGAGGACACCCCAACAGCCTCTGCAATGTGTGGGGCCCAACTTCCAGTGCAACATGTGTAGCCGTGTCCTCGCCTAGTCCAGGTGGCCGCAACCTTGGGGGACAGACAGGGCAGGACAGGACCAAGGAAGAGGAAGGAGAGACAGAGCCAGAGACAGGCAGGAGCTCCCTGCCACACCACCACCGCCTCTGCCACTGCTGCTGCCCTGGGGCCTGACCCCCGGATCGGCTCCCTGAGCCCTCCACGGAATCTTGGGGTCACTGGACACCAGGTTCCAGTCCTGGCCCACCTGAAATCCCCCCAACAGAACAGGGTCATGAAAAGGTAAGGCTGGGGAAGGGATGCAGGGATGGGGGTGGGAATGTGGACCCCAAATCTAGGACAGGGAAAGTTGGCCAGGGGCCTCATAGAGGTTGGGGGATTGAATGGTGGGCAGGGATCTTTGCTCCCCCTCCAGCTTCCCTGTCCTCAGGGACTTTCCTGTGCCCTCTCTCTTTCTCGTTCTCTGAGCCCTTTTTCCTGGGTCTCAATACCTCAGACCTCTTAAGCCCCCAATATCTCTGGCACTTTGCTGCCTTTCTACAGCCCTGCATACTTGGCACCCCTTGTCTCTCGCTGTCCCTCCATCTCACCTTCTCTCAGCACCCCTTCTTCCTGCATCAGTCTCCCCCAC
>NW_003852606.1:2197852-2203107 GCF_000181295.1 Otolemur garnettii | reverse complement strand
CTGACAAGGACCTTGAGGGCATCCAGGCCCCTAGCAAGCCTTGCCTAAGCTGCCACCCCTTCCTCAAGGTTCTGGAATACCCTTCCAGCCTCTTCTAAGAACCAGGATTAGGGTGGGGAGAGCCCGTGTTGTGTGTGCATTGTGGGGGAGAGGTAATGGGATGCCGTCTGCAGCACGACTCGAGGTGGGGGAGCTGTTGATCAAAGTGGCCTCTCTTCTGTGATGGACTGGGGGGAGCAATGGACATAGGGACACCCCAGAAATCTCTGGCACCTTCCTTCTTCTAAGCTTGGAGCAGGCTATGTTGTGCACAGGATTTGAGTGGAGCAACTGGGGAGACAGAAGCTGAGGAGGCACCCAGGATGTTGGGACTGATGGGGTTTGAGACAAAAAGGGGGTCCCTGAGGGTAGGGCTGGGAACCCAGATTCCTGAGTCTTTGGGGGAAGAGGGGAACTAGGGACCTGGACTCTTGGTTTCTGCGGATAGAAGAGGCTGGGCATTTGAATTTCCAAGTCTCAGGGTAGAAGGAGGCTGGGACTTTGGGTCCTGGGAAAGAACAGGGCTGAACAGCAGACTCAGGAGTCCTGGGGGAGGAAGGGGCTGGTGGCAGGACTCCTGGGTCATTATGAGAGAAGTTGGAAGATAGGGCTTCTATGTGCGAGGGAGGAGAGGGCTGGGGGCTCAGTTTCCTTAGTCCCAGACATGGCAAGGGATAGGAGTCCAGTCTCTGTAGCCCTGGGTGGGTGGCATGAAGAGATGGAGACAAGAGCCTGGTCTCTGTGATCCCTGAGAGTATGGTTTGTGAGGATTGGGCCTCCTGAGTCCTGGAGGACTGGAGCTGCCACTTCTCCGTCCCTGGAGGGGTAAGGGGCTAGCTTCCCCATTCTCTGTGGGAGAGAACCAGGTATCTAATCTCCTGAGAAGGGTGGGGAGGGCTGCCTTCCTGGGCCTCAGCAGCGGGTAGGACCCTGGAGTCCCCAAGGGCAGAGGCCAGGCAGGGGTGGGTCTGAGAGAGGCAGAGGGAGTGAGGGGTGAGCAGCCACCAGGAAGGGAGGGGAGACTGAGAATTAACCCCGCGGGGACCAGGCCACAGCTGTGGGTTATTTTGGGGCGGAGGGGGGGGTGTTATTCTGAGCACTGATTGAGCCAGCTGCTTGGGGAAGGGCAATGAGAGGAGGGGCGAAGAGGAAGAGGAGCCAGGATTTGAGAGGGACTGGCATGCTAGAAGCCCCCAGCCCTTTCCTGTGGGAGACAGCAAGAGCCAAGGATCTCTTATGGGGGGGGGGGCAGAGGGAAGGGGTGGAAGCCTCTAGGCAGGGGAGAGGGCGTGGGCCTTTCCCCTACCCTGGGTGGCTGTGGGGTGGACGGGCCTGTGCTACCATGGCAACTGGACAGGAGACTGACAGCCAAGAGAGAACCCTTCTCTGCCTGGACCCTCACCCCTTCAGGAAGCCCGTAGCACAGGCTCCAGTCCCTCTCTGGGAACCAGGAATCCAGACACCCCCCAATACCCTCCTCCCTCAGACCCAGGCAGGACCCATGAGCCTGGGCTCCCAGCCCAACCACCCCAAGGGGCTCATATTCAACAGGGAACACAGGAAGAGATGCTGTATTTCCTCTAATTTACTAAATTGCTCCAGGCTGGGTGCCAGAGAGTCCCCCCACCCCCAGCTCTCTACAGCTGTGCCCCCAACCCTGCATCCCAGCCTGGGCCATGACTCTTTCTTACTTTCATTGAGAATGTGGAGGACTGGACAGTAAAGGGGCAAAAATGGGTTGGGGGTTGTGGTCAGGGTGAGGGGTAAAGTCACAGGGACACTTTCTCTCGTCAGGGTGCCCCACTAATTTCTCCTTCTCTTTCTTTTTCTCTCCCCACACACCTGACCCCTTTTCCCTTTCTCATTTTTTTCCTCCCTTTTTCTCCTTTTTATTTTTGCTCCCTCCTGCCACTTGCCTTGCCCGCCTTCCTTTCATGTCTGTGCTGGGCACCTCCCTGGTGGGGGTCTCGATCTTTGCCTTGCCTCGCTATTTCTGTCTTCCTGTATTTTCTCTCTGCTCTGACTGCCTCCCTCAATCTCAATTCTGTTTCCCCATCTCTTATGTGTGTGTGTGTCTCTTGGTGGCTGTGGGGTCTGTCTCTGTCTTCCTGGTTTTCTTTCCATTTTCCTCTCTAACTTTCTCTTATCTCTCCTGCCTCCCTGCGTCTATATCGGCATCTCTCCTCACTCCATCCTTCTCTCCCTGGGTATCCCTCACTTCCTATTCCTATCACACCATCTTCTCTCTTTCCCTTTTCTCCCTGTCTCCGTTCCTCCTTCCATCTCTCTCATTCCTGCCATCTTTCCCCCAACCACTTCTCTGTTGCTGTTGTCCTCTCCCTTTCTTTCTCCTTGCTCCTATTTTGATACCATCTCTGTGGCGCTCTCTGTCCCATGTATATCATTGTTGTCCCATCCCTATCCTATTTCTTTCCCTCTTTCTCTTCCCTTGCCTCTGTATCTTCCTCTGACTCCATTACCCATCCATCTTTGTGTCTCCCCCATATTCCACTTCTCCCTGTCTCTGTGTCTCTCCCTGTTTCACTCCCCACACCTCTCCCTGTGTGTTTGGTGTTTCTTCCCCACCTCTCCCTTCCACCTCCCTCCACTGTGTCTGTCCTTCTGCCTGTGTGTTTCTCCCTCTACCTGTCTTCCTCCCTCCGTGTGTGTCTGTCTGTCTCCATCACTCCAACCTTTTCCTTTCCTGTCTCCCCTGTACCTCTTCTGTGTATCTCTTTCTATATCTTGTCTCGCTGTCTCTGCGTCTCCCCGTCTGTGTCTGTCTGTGCTCTCTGCGCCTCCCTCTCCTCCCGTCTCTTACTGACCCGGGGCATCAGAGGCCGCCCGGCGGGGCCCGCAGGCGATGCGCGGTGCCGGTGGCCCCCGCGGCCCTCGGGGCCCCGCTAAGATGCTGCTGCTACTGGCGCTGGCCTGTGCCAGCCCGTTCCCGGAGGAAGTACCGGGGCCGGGCGGGCCCGGCGGGGTCCCCGGCGGGGCGAGACCGCTCAACGTGGCGCTTGTGTTTTCGGGGCCCGCGTACGCGGCTGAAGCTGCACGCTTGGGGCCGGCCGTGGCAGCGGCCGTGCGCAGCCCGGGCCTGGACGTGCGGCCTGTGGCGCTGGTGCTCAACGGCTCGGACCCTCGCAGCCTCGTGCTGCAGCTCTGTGACCTGCTGTCGGGGCTGCGCGTGCACGGCGTCGTCTTCGAAGACGACTCGCGCGCGCCCGCCGTGGCGCCCATCCTGGACTTCCTCTCGGCGCAGACCTCGCTGCCCATCGTGGCCGTGCACGGAGGCGCCGCGCTCGTGCTCACGCCCAAGGTGCGCGCGACCCGCGAGCGGGGTGGGGGCGGGGTCAGCTGTTGAGGGGCGGGGTCTGGGGAGCTCTGAGGGGTGTGGCCTTGGAAGGGGCAGGGATAGTACTGTGGGTCAGCATCTGGGAGCACGTGGGGCCAGATGGTAGGGGTTAGGTCTAGATAAGAGGCGGGGCTGAGATGGAGGGGGCGTGCCTATAAGATAAGCCGAGTCTTCAGGAAAGACGTAGAAGCAGGGTCAGGGAGAGAACAGTCGTCGATGATAAGGGTATGGCGAGGACGTAGGCCCAGTCTTTGCAGGTGCAGGACCGCGGGAAAGGAGAGCTAGAGATAGGAACTGGAGACAAAAAGAGACAAATCCGAGAAGGCAAAAATCTGAGGGAGGGGTGAGTCTGGGATCAATGAGGGGTGGAGTCAGCTGGAAAGGAATGGGATTCAGAAGAGCGCCAAGTCTAGTGGAGAGGTGGGAGCCAGGCAGAGATAGGAACCCAGAGACAGAGAAATCCAGTACTGAGTGACAGAGTCTGAGAGGAGCATAGGGTCTAGAGGTCTGTGTAGGAGGGAGGGACCTTCAATGAGAGGAGGAGCCTGAGACGGGGAGAAGTCCTTAGACAGAGATGGACTGTGCAGGGGTCTCCGGACGGAGGTGGATCCAGCCAATACGAGGTCAAAGCAGTAGTCTGCAGGGGAAGGGAGAGTAGACGCTGGAGCTGGCATGGTCTGGAGAAAGGCCTGACTCCTGCGGGCACAGGAGGGGCCAGCTGTTGTGGACTTCTTGTAGTGAAGGAAAGAATTGGACCAACCCTTGTTTGCAGACTGAGAAGGGGTCAGCTAGGGGGGTGAACCTATTCAGGGATGGAGTGAGGAGACAGAGGTGGCATTTGCTGGAGAACAGAGCCTCCTGAGTGGGTGGAGCCTGAGTCTGCCAATTCCCGGCTGTGAGGGCCTGTGGCTTTGTGACTGGATCACTGTTGTAATTCTGTCCAGAGTGTTCTGGGAAGGACCTCTCTGTCCAACATTCTTGTTCTCCTTGGCACGCTGTGGTCCAGAGATCTGTAGGCAGATTACCTGGCAAGTGAACTTATTATTTCCTGGTCGCCATCTCCATGTCATACTCAGAGATGCGGCCCTTCGTGCCTCCATTGCTGCTGAGAAACATAATCCACTCTTTTTCATTGTCTGCTGGGCACTGTGGTCTACTCAGCACACATCTATTCCCTTCTCAGAAATGTCCCTTCACTGATCCTAAAGAGAAGAAATAGTGGTCTTCACAGCTCCATCTATGCTGGGAACATGGTCCCCCTCAGCACAACTCCACCTGCTGAAGGATGAAGTCCTTTTGGGGTTCTCATTACACGCTAAGAGATCCCATCCCCTCAGGACAACTGTCTTCTCCCCTAAATATGTGATCATAGGCACATGCCTAGGGATAAATCCACTGGCTGTTCTCACTGCATTACTGGAAGGTTTATTGAGGGCTGATTCTGTGCAATGACTGTTTTAAGTTCTGGGGAACACAGTTGGCGGGGGGTGGGGGGCAGAGAAGACACAGTATCTGCTTTATGGAGCTTGTATCCTACCTAATAGGGAGACAGACAAAACATGTAATGGTAAAATCTGTCCTGAAGGAAATCAATTGATGACAGTCAGGGGAGGAGGTGACACCTCAGCTGGACCTGAGGAATAAAGAGGTCTAGCATGGAGGAGCTGGCAGAAAGCATGTCCAAGAGGCCTGGTGCCCATAGCATAGTGGTTACAGCTCTAGCCACATGCACCAAGGTTGGTGGGTTCAAGCCTGGCCAGGGCCAGCTAAAGAACAATAACTACAACAAGAAAATAGCTGGGTGTTGTGGCAGGTGCCTGTAGTCCCAGCTACTTGAGAGGCTGAGGCAAGAGAATAATTT
>NW_003852606.1:2185430-2196788 GCF_000181295.1 Otolemur garnettii | reverse complement strand
AAAAAAAAAAAAGCCAGGCACTATTGTGGTGGGCACCTGTAGTCCCTGCTACTTGGGAGACTGAGGCAAGAAAATCGTTTAAATCCAAGACTTTGAGGTTGCTATGAGCTGTGATGCCACAGCACTCTACCGAGGGTGACATGGAACAACTCTGTCTCATAAAAAAATAGAAAAGGGGCTAGGTTTGTCCCAAGCTCATAGGAGAGGTTGTGACTGAGGAGAGGTGCTATAAGCATGCCCAGAGATATCCAACAGAACTTTCTGCAACGATGAAGATGGTCTGCATCTGTTCTATCCAATATGATAGCCACAAACTTCATGTCATTGTTTCACATGTGGGCAGTGCAACCAATGAACTATATTTCAAATTTTAATTAATTGAAATTGGAATAGCTATGTATGACTCGTGGCTGCCATAAGTATTGGATAGTACAGGAAACAAACAGTACTTAAAACCACAGGGCTCGATGGGATCCCCAGGAAAAGAGGACAGAAAAGAAAAGAGAACATTGAGGCACAACTACATTTAGAATTTTGGCTGAGGGAGAGGTTCCAGCCAAGAAGAACAGAAAAGGAAGGAAGTGGGAGATAGGGGGGAAACCAAAGAAGGGAAAGTTCACTTGGCAAAGATGTACCTTCCAGTTTAGTGAGTAAGCAGGCGTCCTCAAACTACAGCCCTCAGGCCACATGCAGCCCTCCTAGGACATTTATCCTACCTGCCGTGTGTTTTTGCCACCGCTGCCTGTCCTGCTTAGCAGCCAACTCGTCCCAGGGCCCACAGTCTGGCCCTCCAACGATGTGAGGGACAGTGAACTGCCCCCCTGTTTAAAAAGTTTGAGGACCCCTGAACTACAGCATCCTCATTGCATGCTGAGCGATGTAGTCTCCCCCACTATATAGAGAACTGGTTCCCCTCCGTGGATTCTAGGGACTGTAGTTCCCTCACTGCATGCTGAGGGTATTAACAATAGTGATGTTAGCTGCTGTAACAGGTAAACCTTCAAATCTCAGTGGCTCTACCCGATGGAAGGTTGTTTCTCTCTCTCTCTCTCTCTCTCTCTCTCTCTTTTTTATACTTGGCCAGGGCTGGGTTTGAACCTGCCACCTCCAGCATATGTGGCCTGGTTTTGAGCCAAAGGCACCGCCCGGAAGGTTGTTTCTCAATCATATAAAATCCAAACACGGCTGGGCACTGTGGCTTAAGCCTGCAATCCCAGCACTTTGGGGGACCAAAGTGGGAGGATTGCTTGAACCCAGGAATTTAAGACCAGCATGGACAACATAACAAGACCCCACTTCTACAAAAAAATTAAAAAATTAGCCAGGTGCAATGGTGTGTGCCTGTAGTCCCACCTACTGAGGAAGCTGAGGCAGGAAGAATCGCTTGAGCCCTGGAGTTTGAGGCTACAGTGAGCTCTGACTGCACCATTGCACCATTTCAACAGAGTGAATACTTATCTCTAAAAAAGTAAAAAATAAATAAAATCCAAACAGGTGTTCCTAATTCAAGGTAGCTCTTATCCATCTGAGGGACTAATCGATGTGATGACTTGGGCCCCTTCTCTCTGTGGCTCTGTAATTCCCTAGGAATTCAGAATTCTCTTCAGGGACCTCTATATCTGCCCTCAGGCAGGGAAGAGAGTAAGGAGGTTTGTGGGGAAGAAGTTTATTTTTGTTGTTTTTTGGGTTTTTTTGAGACATAGTCTCACTCTGTCACCCTCAGTAGAATGCTATGGCATCATAGCTCACAGCAACCTCAAACTCTTGGACTCAAGCAGTCCTCCTGCCTCAGACTCCTGAGTAGCTGGGGCTCCAAGCATCCTCCACATGCCTGGTTAGTTTTTTTTGTTTGTTTGTTTTGAGACAGAATCTCACTTTGTCACCCTCAGTAGAGTGCTATGGCACCACAGCTCACAGCAACCTCAAACTCTTGGGCTCAAGGGATTCACTTGCCTCCCAAGTAGCTAGGACCACAGGCACCCGCCACAATGCCTGGCTATTTTTAGAGATGAGATCTTGCTCTGGCTCAGGCTGGCCTCAAACATGTGAGCTTAGGCAATCCATCTGCATCAGCCTCCCAGGGTACTAGGATTACAGGCATGAGTGACTGCACCCCAGCTAATTTTTCTATTTTTAGTAGAGACAGAGCCTCACTCTTGTGCAGATTGGTCTTGAACTCCTGAGCTCAGGTGATCCAACCATCTTGGCCTCCTAGAGTGCTAGGATTACAGGTGTGGGGAAGAGTTTCGATGAGTGAGGCTAGGAAACTCACTCAGGTAGCTAAACTATCCCCAGATCTAGCCTTGTGCCCCAGGCTAGTGAACAGGTAGCTGGTCAGCACTAGAAGATGAGACTCCCACATCAGAAGGCCTGACATCCTCCTCCCTCCCCCTAGGAGAAGGGTTCCACCTTCCTGCAGCTGGGCTCCTCCACAGAGCAACAGCTTCAGGTCATCTTTGAGGTGCTGGAAGAGTACGACTGGACGTCCTTTGTAGCAGTGACCACGCGAGCTCCTGGCCATCGCGCCTTCCTGTCCTACATAGAGGTGCTGACTGATGGCAGCATGGTGGGCTGGGAGC
Organism: Otolemur garnettii; assembly: GCF_000181295.1. Taxonomy (NCBI): domain Eukaryota; kingdom Metazoa; phylum Chordata; class Mammalia; order Primates; family Galagidae; genus Otolemur; species Otolemur garnettii. The sequence goes on along the minus strand of NW_003852606.1, from coordinate 2,194,209 downwards.
ACCGTGGAGCCCTGACGCTGGACCCTGGGGCTGGAGAGGCCGTGCTGAGTGCCCAGCTCCGCAGTGTTAGTGCACAGATCCGCCTGCTCTTCTGTGCCCGAGAGGAGGCTGAGCCTGTGTTCCGGGCAGCAGAGGAGGCTGGCCTCACCGGGTCTGGCTACGTCTGGTTTATGGTGGGGCCCCAGCTGGCTGGAGGTGGGGGCTCTGGGGTCCCTGGTGAGCCCCTCCTTCTGCCAGGAGGCGCTCCCCTGCCAGCAGGGCTGTTTGCAGTGCGCTCAGCTGGCTGGAGGGATGACTTGGCTCGGCGTGTGGCAGCTGGTGTGGCTGTAGTGGCCAGAGGTGCTCAGGCCCTGCTGCGTGACTATGGTTTCCTTCCTGAGCTTGGCCATGACTGTCGTGCCCAGAACCGCACCCATCGTGGGGAAAGTCTGCATAGGTGAGTGGGGCTGGGATGGGAAGAGGGTGGAGGGTTTCCAGAGCCTGACTAACTGGAGTACTCACTGGCTGAGTGGCCTCAAATAGGTTGCATCCCCTCTTTGAGTCTCAATTTTCTTTTCTCTAAATTGAGTGCAATTAGGTCTCTTTTCTGGGTGTTTGTTTGTTTGTTTGTTTGAGACAGAGTCTCACTTTGTCGCCCTCGGTAGAGTGCTGTGGCATCACAGCTTACAGCAACCTCCAGCTCTTGGGCTTAGGTGATTCACTTGCCTCAGCCTCCCGAGTAGCTGGGACTACAGGCACCCACCACAATGCCCAGCTTTTTTTTTTTTTTAATTGCAGTTTGGCCGGGGCTGGTTTTGAACCCGCCATCCTCAATATAAGGGGCCAGAGCCCTACTCACAGAGCCACAGGCACTGCCCTTTTCTGGGGTTTAAATCAGGTAATTTGAGGAAAGCACCTAAGGCACACTGAGTGTATTACTCTATTCCATGACTCCAAGATGCATTATTTTAATGTCTTTGAAATGAAGATGTTTCTTTTAATTAATGGCTTTTTATGGTTTAATTGGCAGAACCTTTTTTTTCTTTGTGGTACATAAAAGTAGCCAGTCTCATAATTGATAGCATCTTAGATTCTCTGAAATACCTAATTCAAATATGAGCTAAATTTTAGAAGCAAGAAAGACCCAACAATCTGGTAGCCTAAATGGGGAAAAGTTTGTTGTTCTCTCACATAACAAGCTAGAAACAAAGGCTAGGGGCAGTGGCTCATGCCTGTAATCCTCGAACTCTGGGAGGCCAATGCAAGTGGATTGTCTGAGGTCGGGAGTTCAAGATCAGCCTGAGCAAGAGTGAGACCCCATCTTTACCAAAAAGTAGAAAAAAGCAGCCAGATGTCATGGTGGGTGTAATCCCAGCTACTCAGGAGGCTGAGGCAAGAGGATAGCTTGAGTCCAAGAGTTTGAGGTTGCTATAAGCTATGACCCCACAGCACTCTACCTAGAGTGAGAGTGAGACTCTGTCTCAAAAAAACCCCAAAAAACTAAAAAACAAAAACAAAAAAACAACCTAGAGATAAGCAGTCCACTCATCAGGAGATTGCTGCTCCATGTGATCATTCAGGGACCCAGGATCCTCCTGCCCTTTGCTCTCACATCTGTGCACAATGGAAGCTGGGTCATGGTTGTGTCTGAATTGTAAGCTCATGATAACAGGGAAAGGGAGGAAGTGGAAAGCAATTTTCTTTTGAGTATGTGAGGCAGAAGGGATATATCTCACACTCTATTGTTGAGTGTGACAGGATAGTGCTGATTTACCAGTGGTTGACGGTGTCCACGCTGATTGTTTAGGTGCTCGCTCTGATTAGTGCCTGTGTTGTACTGATTGCTAGATATTTTGAATGTAACTCCTGTTCATGGCATGGCCTAGCTGCAATGAAGGCTGGGAAATGTCAGCCCTAGTGTGTCAGTCCCAAACCCAGATTATGTGCTATTATTTTAGAAGAGAAAAACAGAGTTTGGTGGAAAACAGTGTCACCACCATAGGAAGATTTGGGAGTGGGGAAACTGATGAGTTTGGTGAAAGAACGAAGATGAAGTGAGTTTGGGAAGAAGTGATGGGTGGGGAAGAAGACCTCAGGGAGGAAAACTGAGAGCTGCTGAGTTGGGAATCCGGATCCCAGCAGAAGAGGGTGAGAAAAATGTTCCTGTTCATAAATACTTACTGAGCGCCTGCTAGGAACTAGGGCTCATGCTGGGTGCTGGGAACATAGAGATGAATAAGACCATGGACTTATTCTTAAAAGAAGGCAAGGTCCTATAGGGCCGGCAGACAGGGATGGGGACAATGGCAACACAGCATGATGCTTACAGTAATGGAGGCAGCATGGACATTGTGGGGCACCAGGGAGTACTGTTTAAGCCAGGACTTTTTTTGGTTTTGATTTTTTGTGGTTTTTTTCCTTTTGAGGCTGAGTTTCACTTTGTTGTCCTCGGTAGAGTGCTATGATGTCATAGCTCACAGCAACCTCAAACTCTTGGGCTCAAGCGATTCTCTGGCCTTAGCCTCCTGAGTAGCTGGGACTACAGGCGCCTGTCACAACTAAGCTGGGACATTTTTGGTTTCAAGAAGCAGGGTCTCATTCAAGTTTCCTTTGGGAAAAGGAGGTTTATCGCAAAAATAAACACACATAGAAACCCAGAAGTCAGGACTTGAGGCAGCTACTCTTTCATCTCTTTCTCATTCTCTCTTACTTTCTTCCTTGTCTATGTCTCTGTCTTTCTCTCTGTCATCTCCCAGAGGCTCTTCAGTTCTTTACCTGGGACTTGTGATCCCTCATAATTTCAACCCTTCCTGGCCACCACCCATGCCTCCAGATCTCATAGCAAACTGTCATCCCACGAGAGAAAGTGCACTAGCCTCAGTCAGCCTTCCAAACCAGGCCACTCAAAGCACAAGTCAGCCTGTTGAGCCTGGAAGTTTTCTAGGTGGAGGAGATATCTAAGCTGAGACCTGAAGGATTAAGTACTTATTCATTAATTTATTCATTGAAAAGCCCTTTTTCTGAAAGTCAGTGCTTTAGCATTGAAAGGTTCCTGCTTTCAGCAAACTTAATAGGGAAGAAAGGCAATGAACAACCAAGAAAAGAATGAAAATAATTTCCAATATGAAAATCAAACAGAGGGCATATGATAAGAAATGCTTAGGGGGCCAGGCTAGGTGGTTAGGAAAGGCCTTTCTGAGTAGATAAAATTTGGAAGTTAACAAATGGATATAGAGGAGGAGTCAAGCATTGGAAGATCTGGGTAAAGGAAAATGGAACAGCAGGTACAAAGGCCCTGGGGTTGGAACTATCTTCTTGCAGTCTGTTTTGTGCTGCTATAACTGAGTACCACCGACTGGGTAGTTTATAAGGAATGGAAATGTATTGACTCAAGGTTCTGGAGGCTGGGAAGTCCAATGTCAAAATGTCAGCATCTGGTGAGGGCCTTCTTGCTGCATCATTACATGGCAGAAGGGCAGAAAAAAAAGAGGGGAAGAGGAAGGCAAGCCCTCTTCCACAATAATAGCTTTAGTCCATTCATGAGGGTGCTGGAGTCCTCATGACTGAAACACCTCTTAAAGGTCCCACCTCCCAAAACCATCACAATGCCAAGGAGGATAAAGGTACGAGTAGGGGATAAACAGACATGGGGGTCCAGATCATGTGAGGTCATTAGGCCAGGAGGAGAGTTTTGGACTTGATTCCAGAATGGTAGAGAAGTCACCAGAAGTAGTTTCCCAGATAGTGGGAATAGCATGTGCAAAGGCCCAGAGGGTGAGAAAAAACATGGGTAAATTGGTTGGATCACAATAGTGCAGAGCAGATGAAGGCAGCTGAATTAGGGATTGGAGACAGTGAGGCTGGGGAGGTGAGTGGCACTGGCCCTTTGCCTTCAATGCCAGGTTAAAAGGTTTGGACTTTGTTCCAGGGCATTGGCTAGCCAGGGGTGGGCTCTGAGCAGGGGAGGGGTGGAGTCAGTTTTGAGTGTAGAAAGACCCCTCTAGAGCCCATTAGGATACAGACAGGAGAAGAGAGATCAGAGGCTAGCATGAGGTACAGGAGTGCGGGAGTGTGGGAGAAGATGGGGTAGAGAGAGTCACGGGCAGGAAGGACGGGGCTTGGGGACTAATGGGCGGGATGGCCATCAGTGGAGGGTGAGGAAGGCAGCTGAGAGTGACTGGGCAGACTATGTGACAGGCAGTCAGAGTACAGATTATGTTGCAAAGAGAAGATATTTGGGAGTCCAGAGACCCCTGGTGCTTCTTCCCAGAAGAAAGGACATTTGAGCCAAGTCTCTGAGACACCTAAGAGTTGGTCAGGAGGAGAAAGGGTAATATAAGGGCTTTCCAGGCAAACAAAATTAGCACCTGCAAAAGCCTAGAGACAGGAATTCACTTGACATGTTTGAGAGACACCTTGCAGTCAATGTAGATGGAGCAAAGAAAGGGTTAGGGGGCCAGATTGGCTCACACCTATAATCCTAGCACTCTGGGAGGCCGAGTCAGGCAGATTGCCTGAGCTCAGGAGACTGGCCTAAGCAAGAGAGAGACTCTGTCTCTACTAAAAATAGAAAAACTAGCCGGACATTGTGTTAGGTATCTATAGTCCAAACTACTCAGGAGGCTGAGTCAAGAGGATAACTTATTTTTTTGGAGATGGAGTCTCACTTTGTCACCCTCAGTAGAGAGCTGTGGCATCATAGCTCACAGCAACCTCAAATTCTTGGGTTCAAGTGATTCTCTTGCTTCAGCCTCCCAAGTAGCTGGAACTACAGGTGCCCACCACATGCCCAGCTATTTTTTAGAGATGGGGGCTCACTCTTGCTCAGGCTGGTTTTGAACCTGTGAGCTCAGGCAATCCACCCACCTTGGCCTCCCAGAGTGGTAGGATTACAGGTGTAAGCCCCTGTGCCCAGCCCCAAGAGGATAACTTGAGCCCAAAAGTCTGAGGTTGCTGTGAGCTAGGCTGACACCGCAGTACTTTACCCAAGGTGATGGAGTGAAATTTTGTCTCCAAACAAAAAGGTTTTGGAGAAGAATTTGAGGGTGGGAAGTGATCAGAGATGGGTCTTCAGAGGCAGATGGGGCCAGAACACAAAGAGACTCCAGGGCTTCAATATCTAGCTGAGAGTCTGGGACCTTATCCTGGGGACACTGGCTAGCCAAGAGAAGGGACTGATTAGGGGGAAAGGCATATTCATGTGTTTGAGATCTTGGATGTGAAGAAGAGATTCCAGTTAGGGGCTGGCACTGGTCATAGAAAGGGGACTTTCTATGCCTTCAGTTGCCAAGGTCCATATGACATGTCCCACATGTCCACTCCTTTCCTCCTGGGCAGGTACTTCATGAACATTACCTGGGATAACCGGGATTACTCCTTCAATGAGGATGGCTTCCTGGTGAATCCCTCCCTGGTGGTCATCTCCCTTACCAGAGACAGGACATGGGAGGTGGTGAGTGGCAGCCCAGACTTCAGCCATGGGAGAGGAAATGGACTCCTGGGACCTGGCAGAGGCCCGACCTGACGTCTGGATTTTTGAGGGAAAGGGGACTGGGAGCCTGGGCTCTGGGTCCTGGGTCCTGGGGAGACAGGTCTGAAGAAAGGAGGGGCTCCTAGTCCTGGGGGAGATGGTGCCTATACTCTTAGGTCTCAGGAAGGAGGAACATGAAGGCCAGGACACACACGTGGAGGCTTCCCCCAAAGAAGCCTGACTCTCCTTCTCTTTGGCCAAGGTGGGCAGCTGGGAGCAGCAGACTCTCCGCCTCAAGTACCCGCTATGGTCCCGCTATGGTCGCTTCCTACAGCCAGTAGATGACACGCAGCACCTCACAGTGGCCACACTCGAGGAGAGGCCCTTTGTCATTGTGGAGCCGGCAGACCCCATCAGCGGCACTTGCATCCGAGACTCCGTCCCCTGCCGGAGCCAGCTCAACCGGACCCACAGGTGACAGCCCAAGATCCAGGAGTTCCAGCTTCAAAATCCTCGTCCCTTGAAGCCCAGTAGTCCTTTCACCCATCCCTCTTTCCCTTGGGACCCAGAGTCCGCGAAGCCTTCCAACTTGGCAACCTAAGTCAAATCGCATAGCTCCTTTGAGCTTCGGTTTCCCCAGAAAACGCTAACCCTAGTTTTAGCTGCTACCTGTCCCTTTCTCCACACCCTCGAATCACGGGAGAGTTTAAGGGCCAGAGGTTCTCCAAACTCCCCAAGCCTGGTCGTTCCCGCAGCCCTCCCCCAGACGCTCCCCGCCCGGAGAAGCGGTGCTGCAAGGGCTTCTGTATCGACATTCTGAAGCGGCTGGCGCACACTATTGGCTTCAGCTACGATCTCTACCTGGTCACCAACGGCAAGCACGGGAAAAAGATCGACGGCGTCTGGAACGGCATGATTGGAGAGGTGAGGCGAGATGGGGAGGCAGATCTCGGGTTGGGATATTGGGGCGCGTCGCCAAGAAGCTGGTACTTTGGGGCTGAAGGCGTGGCCAGAAGGAGGGAGTACCGACTCCAAAGGGGAGGGGCCACAAAGACACTCCCGAGAGCAGCCCGAAAGCTATGGCAGGGATCATGAGGAGGAGGGACTTTAGGAAAGAGGAGGCCGTCCCAGGTGATGGGGGTGGAGGTAGGGGCAGGAGGGTCGTGCTCCCCTTAGGAAAACTGATAAGAGCTGCAGGGTGGGGTCAGAGGAAGGGTTACCTCTTCCCAATCTTGCTCCCATCTCTCCCCTCCACCTTTCCCTGCCTCATTGAGTATCTCTCCTCATCCACCTCGATGTGTCCTTTAGCCCTTTCCCATCCAAATACTAACCAAGTCCAACCCTGCTTACCTTCTGCAATCAGACAAAATCAGGCATGTCTAGGGTGGCATGGCCATAGATAGCCCTCTCTTTCACTGTGTCCCTGGTTTCCTCCAGCCATCAGGTCTTTGCCTGCCTGATCCAAGTTCCCTCACCGGCTCCTTGTTCCCCCTCACCGCCAGGTGTTCTACCAGCGCGCAGACATGGCCATTGGCTCTCTCACTATCAACGAGGAGAGGTCCGAGATCGTGGATTTCTCTGTCCCCTTTGTGGAAACGGGCATCAGCGTCATGGTGGCACGCAGCAATGGCACTGTGTCCCCCTCGGCTTTCCTGGGTGAGCTGGAGTCCTATGACAGGGAGCCAGACCTAGGGAAAGCTGGAGAAGGTGTCCCCAGTGATCCAGACCCTGGGGTCAGAACACCTGAATTCAAATCTGGGTATTGTCTCTACTAGCTGTTTTACTCTGGTCAAAAGTGACATCATTTCTGGGCCTCGGTTTCCTTATTTGCAAGATGGAAGAAATATTTTCCCCTACCAGAAGGAATTTTACCATGAAGCTAAAGAAGTTTGAGCTCAGGAGCTTACTCTTGCCCCATTCCTTAAAAGGCCTTGCTCCTCCTTTTGTATTCATAATGTCCTATTCTTTTGTTTTTGTTTTTGTTTTTTGAAACAGAGTCTCACTTTGTCTCCCTTGGTAAAGGGCCATGGCGTCACAGCTCACAGCAACCTCAAACTCCTGGGCTTAAGCGATTCTTTGCCTCAGCCTCCAGAGTAGGAGGCCTCCACACTCTTTGAAGCATGTACAGCCCGCACCCCCGCCACAACACCCAGCTATTTTTAGAGATGGGGGTCTCACTCTGGTTCATGTTGGTCTCAAACCTGTGAACTCAGGCAATCCACCTGACTTGGCCTTGCAAGTGCTAGCATTACAGGCATGAGCTTCTGCACCCAGCCCTATTCTTTTCTCTTTAAGAGAGTCCTCAAGATTGTGTAAGCTTCAGGCCCCACGAAAACCAAGTGTCTGTTTCTAGGCATGAAATGAAGAGAATAGATGAGCACGGTACAGACACATTGTTAAGCATGCAAGTCATACACTGGTGTTTACTGAGCACCTACTAGGTGCCAGGCACTGGGCTCCATACTGAGAACACAGTGGTGAATGAGGCAGACACAAATTCTTGCCATATAGGTGTTTTCAGCCTTGTGGAGGGAACAGAAAATAAACCCATAAAAGGATGTGTAGACAAGATCACTTCAAATAGTGATCAATACCCTGAGAAGTCCAAGCATGGTGGCTCAGGCCTGTAATCCCAACACTCTGGGAGGCCAAAGTGGGCAGATTGCTTGAGCTCAGGAGTTCAAGATCAGCTGGAGCAAGAGAGAGACTCCGTCTCAAAAAAAAAAAAGAAGAAGGAAAGAAATAGCCAGGCATTGTGGTGGACACCTATAGTTCCAGCTACTTGGGAGGCTGAGGCAAGAGAATTTCTTGAGCCCAAGAGTTTGATATTGCTGTGAACTATGACACCACAGCACTCTCCCAAGGGTAACAAAGTGAGACTCTTTCTCAAAAATAAATAAATACCCTGAGAAACTAAGCCAGGGTGAAGAGGTGGGGAAGAATAAGGCTGTTGTAGGTGTGGCTCAGCATGAGAGACCTCTGTGTGAAGGGGACCCAGTCCTGCATAGATCTGGCTGGAAAAGCATCTGGCAGGGGGAACAGCAAGGATACAGGGCTAAGGCAGGAATTCGTGGAGTGCTTGTGAAGCAACTGGAGACCTGTGTGATTGGGAGGTGAGTGAGGGAAGAAAGTGGGGGAACATGGCAGGTCTTGCAGTACCTTTGACGCAATGGTAGGAAGTTCAGGTTTTACTTCTTTTTTTTTGAGATGGAGCCTCAAGCTATCCCCCTGGGTAGAGTGCCATGGTATCACGCTCACAGCAACCTCCAACTCCTGGGCTCAAGCGAGTCTCCTGCCTCAGCCTCCCAAGTAGCTGGGACTGCAGGCGCC
>NW_003852606.1:2175878-2185026 GCF_000181295.1 Otolemur garnettii | reverse complement strand
CGCCTTAGCCGGTTGAGCTATAGGCGCCGAGCCTCAGGTTTTACTTCTATTGCAATGTGAGGCTTTTACTATGGAAGGGGGTGTAGGGACATAGGAGCAGGTTTATGGTGGCTCTCTGAAAGGATCAGGCTGGTGAGGAGGCTGCTATAGGGGTCCATGCTGAAGAAAGGATCAGGTGTGCAACAGGAAGGTAGCAATGGGGGTGAGACAAGTAGGCAGAATCAGGGTATAGGTAGGAAGCTGCCATGAGATGATGGGCTACAGATTTCAAGGTGACTTGGGTAGAGGTCCCATTTCCTGACCTGATTAAGACAGAAGGAGGAGCATATATCAAGCCAAAGGCAACAGTTGATATCAATTCCTGCTTGCTCTTTGAAGCATGAGCAAAGCTCCTGGGAGACTCGAGGGGCTAGAAGCAGAGACGTCCCTTCCTTTTGCTCTGTGTTCTGTACATATTCCCTGCACAATGCCTCCTGCAGCCTCCTCTTTGCACTGAGGTCTCTGCAGGGCCCACTGAGAAGCACCACATGGGGCCGCTGCCCTCAGGCAGCACACAGCAGGGTAGTGACAAGGTCTTGTTTATGCCCTGCCAAGTTACCCAGCAGAGATGACAGGCATGACCCCACATGCTGCAGTGACAGCCCAGGGTGCTGACCTTGCTGTGACAGATGCAATCCTAGCAGCTCATACTTGGCCCTGAGAGGTTGAATCACCTGGTAGGAATCTCAAGGAAATGATGATTTTGGTTTATTGTCAGTCATGTCCCAGGGCCGACACAGTTATAGAATGTGAGGAGGGGACACATGAATGAGAGGTTGTCTGATGGATAGGGCTGAGTGGCATCTCTGGCAGGAGAGCTGAGGAGACAAGGCAAAGAGGGGTCAGCCATGAGTTCTGGGTGGCTAAAGCGTGGATACTTGAGAGAGTGATCAGGACAGAGAGGAGAGTGGGACAAGGAGACTAGCACGGACTTTGTCTGAGGGGTTCTGGGGAGCCCTGGAAGGACTTTAAGCAGGGGAAGGGCAAGATTGTCTCTGGGCTGTGTTGGGGGCACCTGGCAGGGAGGGGATTAGGAGGGGGGGGATACAGGACCTGAGCCTAGCAGGACCTAAGAATAGATAGGACAGGTCCAAGTAGAATTCGAGCAGGAGCACACAGGGCTAGGGACTGACAGGCTATGGCAGGTGGAGAAGGAGGGAGTGAGGATGGCAAAGGGGGTTTGGACCTGTAACCCAGGATGGTGGGGCTCCCAAGATGGGGGGTGGTGCTGAGAGCTGGTCTGGGCTCAGCCCAGGAGGTAATCAATGTCCTGGGGGGACTGGGTGGGGTGGGTGGGAATGGAGCCTCAGGTTTGGAGCTCAGGAAACATTTAGGAGACAGTTTATATTTGGTGGTGGAAACCACAGTTTGTGGTGGCAGTCTTTGAGAGTCACTGCCTCTCAGGGTTCTAGATGGGCAAATAATGCTGTCTCAGAGATGGAAATGGGAAAAGGGACAGGACAGGATGGGGCCAGATCCAAGCTGCACTTTATTCACACATTTATGGTCCTCTCAATCCTTTGCTTGGCTGAGCCATGACCACACCTCCACCTTATCCCCAGAGCCCTACAGCCCCGCCGTGTGGGTGATGATGTTCGTCATGTGCCTCACCGTAGTCGCCGTCACCGTTTTCATCTTTGAATACCTCAGTCCGGTCGGCTACAACCGCAGCCTGGCCACGGGCAAGCGTGAGTTACCTTCTACCTAACACCCCACCGACGAGCACTGGGGCCACAGATAGAACTACATTTCCCAGCAGCCCCTGGGTGGAGCTATAACTTCTTGAGGGGGCAGGGGCCCTGGGAGCCACTGGGAATTGTAGTTCTCCCTGCTCCCCCATTGAGCAGAAGCGATTTGGGGTCCATGTGCCCATCCTGGCACCTTGCAGGCCCTGGCGGCTCAACCTTCACCATCGGGAAATCCATCTGGCTGCTCTGGGCCCTGGTGTTCAATAACTCGGTACCTGTGGAGAACCCCCGGGGAACTACCAGCAAAATCATGGTGCTGGTGTGGGCCTTCTTCGCTGTCATCTTCCTCGCTAGCTACACAGCCAATCTGGCCGCCTTCATGATCCAGGAGGAGTACGTGGACACGGTGTCTGGGCTCAGTGACCGCAAGGTGTGTGGGGCCGGGTAGGGGGTGGCTAGGTTGGAAGTGACTGAGATTGGCATCGGCAAGTCAGAGGGGATTCCTGGGGGCCGGGGTCGCTTCCTAAGAAGTTCAGAATGCCAGGATGGAATGTTCTAGAAGGAAAGAGAAAGGCATGTTTCGCGATGGACTATTTTAAGATTCCTAGGGGAAGATGGTGCCCCTGAATGTTCTAGGGACAGTCTTGCCAAATGGGATATTCAAGACTAGTGCTTCTCTCAATCTGTGATCAAGGACTAATTTTTGAACCTTCTAATTTATTGGAGGCCAATGTTTTTGTAAAAGACAACAGAAATGACTAACTAGAAAAGCGAGATTTAAAATCAAGGCATACAAAAGTCAAACCCAAATGTTTATGTATTGGATTCAACAGACATAAAATCGTGCCCTAGTATTGCTCTAAACACCCACTGTCTCCACACCTATACTCGCCTCAGTGCAATCACAGTTTTTGTTAAGTTTGAGACTAAAGTGGTTAACTCTCCAGGTGTCCTGACCTATTCTAGGATTGAGACATCAATTTGATGGGTCACAACAAGCATATTTTTTAATGGAGTGGAATGGAATAGAATAGAAAATACGCTGGCTTCATCTTAAGAAACTTTGGTTTTAGTCACATACACACAGACACCTGATACTGAGGCAGCACACACCCATCTGCTACATCTAAGGTTTAAATAGTGAAGTATTTCTGAATGGATTTGCAAATAGCAACTGCCCCCAGCCCCTTCCATGCTAGCCCCTGTCCCAGGGACCTCACAATATCCATTAAGTTAAGGCTTAATGCATGGCACGTCTGCGGCCTCTTTCCAGTGACCTTTCAGATTACCTGTCTGCAGCTGTGTGTTCAGGGTGGGAATAGTACTGTGGTGTGAAACGCTTCTGGGACTGGGGTGTCTGCCAGATGGCCAGTGTCCCTCAGAAGGGAGCATTTGGGTCAGGGATGTCCCTGGGGAAGGCGCCCTAATAACACCCCATTCTGCCCCAGTTCCAGCGGCCCCAGGAGCAGTACCCGCCCCTGAAGTTTGGAACTGTGCCCAATGGGTCCACGGAGAAAAACATTCGCAGCAACTATCCCGACATGCACAGCTACATGGTGCGCTACAACCAGCCCCGCGTAGAGGAAGCACTCACTCAGCTCAAGGCAGGGTCAGCGCAGACTTGGGGGCTGGGGCCCGGGGCTGCTGGGGGTCCTGAGGATGCTCAAAGATGGGGAGGTGTCAGGGTTCATTTATCAGCCCCAGAGGTCAGCCCAGGGTGGGTCAGCTTGGAGGGCAGAGGTCACTGAGGGTGGGAATGGACTCCCCAATCTAGGATTAGGGTTCCTGTGATGTTTTCAATGATGCAGTAGTCATGGATTCTGGGTCCAAACTGCCAGGGCTCAAATCCTGCCTCTGCCCTTTCTGTGCTTTGTGAACTTGAGCAAGTTACTCAACAACTCTGAACCTCTATTCCTCATCTGAAAAATATGGATAATCAAAGCCTCCCCATTATGATGATCATAAGATCATTATAAGAAATCAACTAGTTAATCCAGGCAAAACACTACAACAGTGCCTGGCACACTGTAGGTTTCTGCTAACATTATTACTTTCATTCTCATTATCTTTAGACCTGCACTCATTGGAATAAATACTAGGATTATGGGGGTTTTCTTATTTATGTATTTATTTATTTATTTTTTATTTTTTTGGAGACAGAGTTTCACTTTTTCTTCTCCAGTAGAGTGCCATGATGTCATAGCTCACAGCAACCTCAAATTCTTAGGCTGAAGCAGTTCTCTTGCCTCAGTCTACCGAGTAGCTGGGACTACAGGCGCCCACCACAACACTCAGCTATTTTTAGTATAAATTTTTTTTTTTTTGAGACAAAGTCTCATTTTATCACCCTTGGTAGAGTGCTGCGATGTCACAGCTCACAGCAACCTCCAACTCCTGAGCTTAGGCGATTCTCTTGCCTCAGCCTCCCAAGCAGCTGGAACCACAGGCACTGCCACCATGGCGAAAAACGCCTGGCTACTTTTTCGTTGCAGTTTGGCCAGGGCCAGGTTTGAACCTGCCACCCTTGATATATGGGGCCAGCACCCTACCACTGAGACACAGGCGCTGCCCAACACCTGGCTATTTTTAAAGATGAGGTCTTGCTCTGGCTCAGGCTGGTCTCGCTGTGATCTCAGGCAATCCACCTGCCTCAGCCTCCCAGAGTGCTAGGATTACAGGCATGAGCCATCTCACTCAGCCTTTTATTATTTTTTTAACACCAGTTTCCCAAATCATAGGGATAAATTTTAGTTCAGGCCCCCAAAATGCAGCCCAAGGTTACAACAAAGTTAAACATAGGAATACTTTCATTTATTTAGTCCTTAACCATGCATTATTTTAGTCCTTAACCATGCGTTTCTTTTCTTCTCTCTCTTTTTTTTTTTGGAGACAGAGTAGTGGTATCACAGCTAACAGCCACCTCAAACTTTTGGGTTTAAGTGATTCTCTTATCTCAGCCTCCCAAATAGCTGGGCCTACAGGTGCCCGACACAACACCCGAATTTTTTTGTTGTAGTAGTTGTTGTTTAGCAGGCCCTGGGCCCGGTTCAAACCTGCCAGCCCCAGTGTATGTGCCTGACACCCTAACCACAGAGATAGGGGCACTGAGCCCGTGTGTTTATTTTCTTATCCCCTGCACTCTCCTAGGCAGTGAACAAATAGATGACAACTCCTAACCTCAGGGAGGTAGCTTCTAGAGGTGGGAAGTGAACAATAAACCTGAAAACAGAAAAATCAGCAAGATCATTTCAGAAAGTGATAGTGAGCTGTAGTGTGGATACACTGGGATATTTTCACCAGGGTGTTCAGAGTGGGCCTTCTTTTTTTTTTTTTTTTTTTTTTTTTGAGACAGAGCCTCAAGCTGTCCCCCTGGGTAGAGTGCTATGGCTTCACTGCTCACAGCAACCTCCAACTCCTGGGCTCAAGCGAGACTCCTGCCTCCGCCTCCCAACTAGCTGGGGCCACAGGCGCCAGCCACAACGCCCAGCTATTTTTTGGTTGCAACCATTATTGTTGTTTGGTGGGTCTGGGCTGGATTCGAACCTGCCACCTTAGGTGTTCGTGGCTGGCGCCTTAGCCACTTGAGCCATAGGCGCCGAGCCCAGAGTGGGCCTTCTTAGTGACAAGAGTTCTCACTCTGTTGCCTAGGCTAGAGTACTGTAGCATCATAGCTCACAGCAATTTCAAACTCCTGGGTTCAAGCAATCCTCCTGCCTCAGCCTCTCAAGTAGCTGGGACTATAGGTACCTGCTGTAACACCTAGCTAATTTTTCTAGTTTTAGTAGAAATATGGTCTCACTCTTCCTCAGGCTGGTCTGAAACTCCTGAGTTCATACATTCCACTCACTTCAGCCTCCCAGAGTGCTAGGATTACAGAATGAGCCACTGTGCCACACGTCTGATTTCTGTTTTTAAATGCCTGGTGGGCTGCCATGTGAGGAATGGATGGAGGAGGGGTGTAAATGGGACCAGTCTAGATCTAGATCACCTGCCCCAAAGCCTACTCTCTGCTCACCCTTTAAGTAGCCAGTCCTAACCAGGTCCTTGTTACCTCTATGTCTTTATTAGAATTGTTGGTCTGCAAGGAAAGGAACCCATTCAGTCTGGTTTAAGGGAAATAGATGAGTCAGTGGAAGGATACAGGGGAGTCTCTCAGAACCAGTTGCAGAAAGTAAAGCTAGGCTTTGTGGAAATGTGAAAGTCATTCATTTATTTAGGAAATTTTTAAAAGCACCAACTTCATGTCAGGTACAGTTCCTGCACTGGATAACAATAGTCAACAAAATAGGTCAGTTTCCTGGATAAGTTAGGAGTGTCTAAATAGACAGAGGTTTCTTTTTTCCTCAAAATAAGAAGTCCAGGGCTGGAATAAGGTGGCTGCGAACTTTGAAGGGCACAGGCTGTGGAATTAGTGGCTTTGGCGAGATTGGAATCATGGCAGGTCCAGAAACTGATGCCCAATTCCAGTTTACTGTTGATAAAAAATATTTCAACTCTATACTCTCACAGGTAGCATGAACTATGTATTGGCCACATATGGAAGCATTGCTTTGATAATCTTATACTTCAGGTTAAGATCTAAAAAAACTCCAGCTGTGAAAGCAACATAAATGGATTCTAAACTGTACTTCATCTGTTAAGTTTTCATGCCTAGAGAAGCTAATGTCACCTCATCATGTGATACTCAATTTGTACAATAAATTATGAACCTGGAAAAAAAGGTCTGGCATAGTGGCTTACACCCTTAATCCCAGCACATTGGGAGACCCAGGCACAAGGACTGCTTGAGGCCAGGAGTTCAAGACTAGCCTGGGCAACATAGCAAGACCTAGCCTCTACAAAAAATTATTTTGTTTATTTAATTTTTTTTTTTTTTTTGAGGTCGAGCAGGGTGGCTCATGCTTGTAATACTAGCATCTAGAAGGCCAAGGCAGGTGGATCACCTGAGCTCAGGAGTTGGAGAACAGCCTGAGCAAGAGTGAGTCCTCATCTCTAAAAATAGCCAAGCATGGTGGTAGGTGCCTGTAGTCCCTGCTACTTGGGAGGCTGAGGCAAGAGGATCACTCGAGCCCAGGAGTTTAAAGATGCTGTGACCCATAACGCCATGGCACTCTACCAATGGCAACAAAGTAAGACTTAGTCTCAAAAATAAATAAATAAATAAATAAAATTAGTTAATTGTTTTGTTTTGTTTTGTTTGAGATGCCATGGTGTCCCAGCTCACAGCAACCTCAAATTCCTGGGCTTAAGTGATTCGCTTGCCTCAGCCTCCCAAGTAGCTGGGACTACAGGTACCCACCACAATGCCCAGCTACTATTTTGTTTTTGAGACAGAATCTCACTCTTTTGCCCTGGGTAGAGAGCAGTGACATAATCGAAGCTCACTGTAACACTGAAACATAGCTCTCTACTGGGCTTTCAAGTGATCCTCCGGCCTCAGCCTCCCAAGTAGCTTGGACTACAGGCGCCCGCCACTATACCTGGCTAGTTTTTCTATTTTTAGTAGAGATACGATCTCATTCTCACTCAGTGTGGTCTTTTTTTTTTTTTTTTTTTTTTTGAGACAGAGCCTCAAGCTATCCCCCTGGGTAGAGTGCTGTGGCTTCACAGCTCACAGCAACCTCCAACTCCTGGGGTCAAGCAAGTCTCCTGCCCCAGCCTCCCAAGTAGCTGGGACCACAGGTGCCCGCCACAACACCCGGCTATTTTTTGGTTGCAGCCATCATTGTTGTTTGTCGGGTCTGGGCTGGATTCGAACCCCGCCACCTTAGGTGTATGTGGCTGGCGCCTTAGCCACTTGAGCCACAGGTGCCAAGCCACTCAGTGTGGTCTTGAACACCTGAGCTCAAAGGATCCTCCAGCCTTGGCCTCCCAGAATCCTCGAATTACAAGCACCCAGCTGAACAAATTTTTTTTTTTAATTGTACATCTATCCATTTATTCTTCCAAGTACAGTAGAACTTCTGTAACTTGACCACCCAAGAGACTATATCAAACTGGTCAACATACAGAGGTGGTCAACATAAGGCGAGGCCTACTGTACTGTACACGTGGTGTATGTCTGGCCTATGAAAATTAGGTCAATTTAAGGAGGTGGTCAGTGTAGGGAGGTGGTCAGCTATTGAGGTTCTACTGTATTTATCCAGTGTCTTTAATGTGTTAGGCTCCATTCCAGATACCTAAGTCCCAGTTTACTTGAAGCTTCCATTCCAGCAGAGAGAGGTGGAAAATGCACATTATGAATACCATCTCCCTTAAAGTATCTCTGAACTTACTTAATAATCTTACCATAGGGAGTTTCTCACCGGCCACCTTCTTTTCCAGCTATGTTTGCTTCCACTGGAGCCCCATCTGCTGCTTTTTTCTCTGGAAAACATTTTTTCTGCATCTTCTCATGGAATGCAGAGGTTCTGGCACCCCCATTGTTTGGGAGTTCCTAACAGTGTCATGGGGTTTTAGAAGCATATGATCCTGGGTTTGAAGGGCAGCTACAGCCCTTGCTTACTGTGAGCCCTGGGGAATTCAGTCCAACTCCTGAGCCTTCATCTCCACCTCCATATAATGAGGTCAAAAGCACCTCTGTCCATCAGGTGGCTCTGGGAGACAGGTTCAACTTTCCATCCCTATAGAGTGAGAATCCTGTTGGTCCGGCTGAGGTCAGGTGTCCATGCCAGGGCTGCTGGACGAGGGTGGAACCCGGTACTATGGTTCACCGGGCTGGGGCTACTTCTTCCACTGGCTTCCAGCCCTTTCTTCAGCTTTGAAGACAGGTGGACGCCCCAGCCCACTTTCCAGGGCTTCCCCGTCCTAAATTCTCCTTTTTCCTCTTACTTAACCATTTGTCTGCATGGCACTGCTTATTTTAAAGGTTAAGATCACTCCTTCCACTTCCTTGATGTCAATGATTTGAGGCTTTTCCTTCCTCCTTTTTTTCTAGAGCAGAGCTGGGAACTGCATGTGTCATATCCAATATTCTAGCACCCAAGCTGAAATAAACAGGTGCTATTAATTTTCAGAATCTACTTATGTACTCTAATATTTCCAAAATGTTATTTCAACATGTAATCAATATATAAGTACAGTGTTTTACTTCATTATTGGTACTTTTTTGGAGGTGGGAGGAACCCAAGTACTGAATAACCACATCTCACGTGTGTCTGTCAAAATGGATAATGTAGATCTAAAACTCTGTCTTTTTATCTTTTCTATAATTTTCCTTCTCCTCCTGGTCAACTTTCCCTTCCATCTTCTACTCTTCCTTCTCCTTCTCTTACTTGTACTTCTTCCCCTTCTTCAGCCCTTCCTTTGCTTCCCTCCTCCCCCAGATGTCATCCCTGCCCCTTAGTATCTAGATGACACTGGCTCCAATCTCCTTTCCTGATAATTCTGTGAATTCTTTTTTTTTTTTTTTTTTTTTTTGA
>NW_003852606.1:2173390-2175110 GCF_000181295.1 Otolemur garnettii | reverse complement strand
CCACAACAGCCGGCTATTTTTTTTTTTTTTAGAGATGGGGGTCTCACTCTGGCTCAGGCTGCTCTCGAACTTAGGCAATCCACCTGCCTCAACCTCCCAGAGTGCCTGACCAGGTGTGTCTTTCCAGCTCCAAAGCCTATTAACTGGAATCAGAACCCCACCCTCCCTTCATCCCCACAAAAGCCCCACTGGAGTACACAGAGGGGTATTGAAAGTGTGTGTGTGTTTGTGTGTGTGTAAGTAAAGTGATGTCCAATAGAATGCAACATGAGAAGAAGTAAAAAGCAGGTGAAATTAATTTTAGTAACATATTTTACTTAACCCAATATGTCCAAAATATTACTTTAACATGTAATCAGTGTAAACACAGTTGAGACCTTTCAGTCATTTTTCCTCACACGAAGTCTTGGAAATCTGGCATGCATTTTACGCTCACAACACATCTCAGTTCAGAACTGCCACATTTCAAGTGCTCCACTGTGCCAGTGACGTGTAGCTGCCGCATCAGAGAGCCCAGGTCTGTATCACCTAAATGCAAAAAATTTCATAGGGAACATAAGGAACAGAAAACATAAAAGGGCTCTGGCCACCCGCCTATGCTATTTCACTTCCTTCCTCACCCCCTTCTCCCAATATTCTCCCCAGCCAGCCAGCTGACTCATCAGTCTCCCTTCCCCCATCTTCCTTTTTCCTCCCCAGCCCTTCCCTCCAGGAAGGCCTCTGGGAATTCCAAATCCTTCTCCAACTCCTCCTCCTCTTCTTCTTTCTTCTGCTTCTCTCTCTTAAAGGTGGGGGGGAGGGCACTTCACTAGTGCCAAGCACCCTTCCTTAGAACACAGGGATGCCAAACAGAATCGCCACCTTCTTTTACTTCTGCAGGTATCCCTCACACTCCCATTCTGTTTAGTCTTTTTGCTCAGAGAGCAAGAATTCAGAGACTCACAGGGACCCCACTTTCTGAATCTACTTGCTCCCTGAGTTTTGGATACCACACTGTGAGAATGTGGTGAGCAAGAAACCAGCCCCATCTCACAAAATGAACCCAAATCTATGTCCTCTGTGAGCTCAGAGAAAAAAGGATACCTGTATTTTCTCCCCACATAAATGTCAGCCACATCCCCAGCCTTTAAAAAGTAAAAATAGCTTGAGGCCTCATCCTATGTCTTTTTATAGATTTTTTTCATCTTTTTTTATTGAGATACAACTTTCATACAGTGAGGTACTGTGAAGTACAAAAGATAGGCAAGTCACTGGTGATTTTAAACATGCATATACATTCATGTGACTACATCTAGATTAAAGAATGGACAATTTCCCAGTTCCCCAGAAAGCTCCCCGCTGCCCCTCTGGTCATAAATTAGTTTTGCCTGATTCTAAACATCCTCTGGTCAGAATCAAACAGTTATCTTTTGTGTGTCTGGCTTATTTTGCTTAGTGCTGCTACTAGATTGGTCATTGAAGATTACCATTGAGTATACCATTATATGAATACATCATCATCCTTTCTTTCCACCGCTAGACATTTGGGTTGTGGCCAGTGTTTGGCCATTATGAATATTCTACTGTGAACATTTTTGTACAAGTGTTTAAGGGACATACGCATTCTTTTTTCTTGGGTGTATTCCCATGGGTGGAACTGCCAGGTCAAAGGGGGAGGTATGCTTAGCTGTAACAGACACTGCCAGCCATCTTCCAAAGTATGTGTACCAATTTATACTCT
>NW_003852606.1:2171196-2172629 GCF_000181295.1 Otolemur garnettii | reverse complement strand
GGCTATTTTTTGGTTGCAGCCGTCATTGTTGTTTGGCGGGTCCGGGCTGGGGATTCAAACCTGCCACCGTAGGTGTACATGGCAGGCGCCTTAGCCGGTTGAGCTATAGGCGCTGAGCCTCCCATATCTTTTTAACTTATTATAGTGTTAATTATGTATCAAGTTCTGTTCTAACATATTTAGACTCACAATTGTTTTGTTTTGTTTTTGTTTTTTGGAGACAGAATCTCATTCAGTCACCCTGGGGTTGAGTGCCATGGCATTATATCTCACACCAACCTTAAACTCTTGAGCTCAAGAGATCCTCTTGTCTCCCTAGTAGCCAGGACTACAGGTACCTGCCACAACAACCAGCAATTTTTAGAGACGGAGTCTCACCCTTACTCAGGCTGCTCTCAAACTGCTGAACTCAAGCAACCCACCTGCCTCAGCCTTTCAAAGTGCTAGGATTATAGGCATGAGCTACTGTACCCAGCCTTTGTTTTGTATTTTTGAGACAGTGTCACTCCAGCACCCTGAGTAAAGTGCCATGGCATCATAGCTTACAGCAACCTCAATCTCTTAAGCTCAGGCAATCCTCTTCCCTCAGCCTTCTGAGTAGCTAGGACTACCACATGCACAATGGCTGGCTCATTTTTCTATTTTTAGTAGAGATGGGGTTTCACTCTTGCTCAGGCTGTTCTTGAACTCCTGGGCTCAGGCAATCCACCTGCCTTGCCTCCCAGAGTGCTAGGGTTACAGGTGTGTGCCACAGTGACCAGTGCAGGTTCACAATTATTTTGCAAAAATTAATCAACTTAATATTTTGTCCTCTAGTCCTGGAGACTAGAAATCTACCTGGCTCTTTCTGAGGGCCATAAGGGAATGAGGCCTCTCTCTTCTTGGCGTGTACGTGGCCATCTTTTCCCTGTGCCTCTTCATATCAGCTTCCCTCTATGCAGTATCTCTCTGTGCATGTCTTTGCCTAAACTTCCCATTTTTATTATGAAACTATTATTTGGATTGGGGCCTACCCTAAAGACTTCTTTTTAACTTGATTACCTCTGGAGAGGCCCTATCTTCAAATAAGGTCACCTTCTGAAGTCCTGGTGGCTAGGGCTTCAATATGTGAACTTGGGAGAGAACACAATTCAACACTTCAGCACAATATTGGGTGAACTTTCTTAGCAACTGAAGTGTGGCAAGATTCGACAGCTGCTGGGTGGTAGAGCTGGGATTAGAACCCTGGCAGTGTGATTCTAGACCCCGGCTCTCAATTGCCAGGATACATTGCTTTAGATGTGCAGGGAGAAACCTACAGTCACTCCCCTTGTCTCTTCCCCAGATGCTTCATGGATTCACAAAGGACACCCCTGTGTTTTTCATTGTTACGTCTTGCTCTATTTTCCTGCTTTTGCAGGAATTCTTTCCCCCTAGTATCCCTTTTTTTTTTT
>NW_003852606.1:2168840-2170865 GCF_000181295.1 Otolemur garnettii | reverse complement strand
CCTCAGCTTCCCGAGTAGCTGGGACTACAGGTGCCTGCCACACAGCCCAGCTATTTGTTGTTGTTGTTGCTGTTGCAGTTTGGCCAGGGTCAGGTTTGAACCCACCACCCTTGGTATATGGGGCTGGCGCCCTACCCACTGAGCCACAGGTGCTACCCCTAGTTTTTCTATTTTTGGTAGTCACAGGGTCTTGCTCTTGCTCAGGCTGGTCTCGGACTCCTGAGTGCAAGGGTTCCTCTCATCTCACCCTCCCAGAGTGCCAGGATTACAGGTTTGGGCCACTGTGCCCAGCCCCACATAGTTTAGACAGTCAATTACATGAGTTTTATTTTTAATGAGAAACAGCAATCCCCCATCTGCCTACCCTCCATTTCTCCTGCACCAAAAGACTCTGCTTTTGCCTCATTTATTGTCTCTTTTTGCTCTTTAGCTCCCTGTCTCTAAATACCATGTTTGTGTGGCTACCTCCTGATTTTTCAGTTTAAGGCATTTTCCATCCGCTTCTCACTGTGAAAGACATAATCTTATTTAAATCAATGCAGCCTCCCACATTGTGATTCCGACTAGATGAATATTCAGTGTTTACATGTTATGACTATGTAAATGCTCTCACAGCTGCCACAGTAGTAAACCACGATTACTTTCCTCTCCTATACAATTCTTTGTTTTTCCTGGAGTTAATAATTGTCTTTGTTTTCAGTTGCTTAGTGGCTGAGTTTTCTTTGTGCTTAACTAATTCAAACCCAAGTTCTCTGTTAACTATCTGAATCTCTTCTAAATATATTCAGAAGCATTAGATACCATATTCATTTCATCTTATTAAAAAAGTTGCTGGTCATGCCCATCGGGCCCTCTCCAATCTAGTGCATAGATTGCTTGTTCTTTAAAGCTTCCTGACAAAAGGTACCTAAGAAGCATATTTTTGGAGACATTGCAAATCTGAAAAGTCTTTATTCTGTTCTAATACTCGATGGACACTCTGACAGGGTATAGAATTCTGGATTAGCGATTACTTTCCCTTAGAATTTGGGAAGTATCATTCCACTGTTATCTAATGTCCAGTGCTACAGAAGAAATCCTATAACTTTGTATGTGATCCATTCTTTCTTTTCCTTGTCCTTGGTGGACTAACATTTATCAGCAACAGGTCTTAATCTATTTTCATTGCTGGGCCTTTCATTTGTCATTTGTTCTGAGAAATAAAAATATTTCTTTAATTTTCTTGAATTCTTTCATGTACAGTTTCCCTCTCTCCTTCATTTCTCTTTCTTTCTGGAACTCATAATAATTTGATATCTGACTTCCTGGAGTATTTCTTTTTTTATTTTATTTACTTTTTTTTTTTAGAGACAGGGTCTTGCTCTGCCACCTCGGCTAGAGTGCAGTGGAGCCATCGTAGTTCACTGAAGCCTCCAATTCCTTGGCTCAGGTAATCTTCCTATCTCAGCCTTCTGAGTGGCTAGGACTACAGGTGTGCACCACCAAAACGGGCTAATTTTTAAAATATATATACTTTTATAGATGAGGTCTCACTATGATGCCTCAGCTGGCTTCAAACTCCTGGACTCAAGTGATCTTACTGCCTCAGCCTCTCAAAGCACTGGGATCACCGGCATGAGCCACCATGTCTGGCCTTTTACTCATTTTATTCTCTCTTTTTCCATCTCTTTATCTTTCTGCTGTATTTCCTGAGAGCAGGCCCTGGCCAAGTTTGAACCGGCCACCCACAGTGCACGGGGCCAGCACTCTAACCATTGAGCTATGGGCACCCAGCCTCCTGAGAAAGTTTAATTTTTCTTCCACTTCTTTATTAAGTTTTTCATTTCTACTAGTATATTTTTAATTTCTAAGGACTCTCATTTTAGTCTTTGAATTTGTATAGTGTTTATGCATTTCATAGTATCCTATTTTGTGGTATCTTATTCATGGTTAAAAGTTGCAGTATCTTGGCTCGGCGCCTATAGCTCAACCGGCTAAGGCGTCAGCCACGTACACCTAAGGTGGCGGGTTCGAATCCCCAGCCCG
>NW_003852606.1:2143968-2168698 GCF_000181295.1 Otolemur garnettii | reverse complement strand
GACAGCTTGAGGCTCTGTCTCAAAAAAAAAAAAAAAAAAAAAAAGTTGCAGTATCTTGTCTTATTTCTCTGATGATATTAATGATAATTGTTTTTTGGGGGAGGGTTACATTTTCTGCTCCTTGCTTACTCACTTTCCTCCAAGTCTCCCCTCCTCCCTTGATTTGTTCATTTTGTGTCTATCTTTCTTGTTAGAGCTTTTATCTGATGTCCAGGAATCCTTGGTAGTCTGTTTATACTTGGAGGTAGGAGTCAATGGAAGTGGTGGGCCTATGAAGGCATGAAAGTGGGGTTGTTGTCTGTGAACTTCACTATAGGATGATCTGTCTGGATCATTTATGTTGGGGAATTTCCATTTCCTATGTCAGTATTTCTTGTCTCTTTTTAAAAAAAATTTATTTTTTTTTTTGTAGTGACATGGTAGTCTGATTATGTTGCCCTGGCTGGTCTTAAACTTCTGGGCTTAAGGGATCTTCCCACCTACATCTTCCAAAGTAGCTGGAACTATAGGCATGTGCCACTGCACCCAGAATATTTTTCAGTCTCTTTCTTGGGAGAGATATATACAGTAGAACATCCATAGTGGACTACCTCTTTAAGTTGACCCAATTTTCATAGATCAGACATGCACCACATATAGTAAGTCCTACCTCCTTATGTTGACCACCTATGTATGTTTACCAGTTAGTTATAGTTCATTGGGTGGTCCCCTTACAGAAGTTCTATTGTGTATATATAGAGAGAGGAACAAAGAAGAAAACAAATAATGCACCATGATCTTCCTGATAAAGTAACTCCTAATATGAAAAGTTAAAAGGCATTCATTCATTTAGTATACTTTCTTTCTTTCTTTCTTTCTTCTGTTTTTTGAGACAGTCTCACTCTCTTACCTGGGCTAGAGTGCCATTGCCTCAGCCAGGCTCACAGCAACCTCAAATTTCTGGGGTCAAGGGATCTTCCTACTTCAGCCTCCCAAGTAGGTGTGACTACAGGCGCCTGGCACAACATCTGGCTAAGTTTTCTCTATTTTTAGAGACTGGGTCTCGCTCATCCTTAGGCTGGTTTCAAACTCTGGATCTCAAGCAGTCCTCCAGCCTCGGCCTCCAGTGTGCTAGGATTAATAAATCACTGCACCCAGTCCTCAATAATCACTGCACCCAGTCCTCAATAAATATTTATTAAGGCCTTCTTGTACCAGACACTGGGGCTATACCAGTGAACAAATCAAAGTCCCCGGAGTTTCCATTCTATTCTGGGAGACAGTAACGTGTGTGTGTGTCTACAGTAGCACTCTCCAGGAGAAAGAGAGGCCTCTCCAATAGACAGAACATTTTTGTGATGATGGAAAGTTCTAGACTTAGGCAGTACAATATGGTAGGCACCAGCTACTGATCATTTAAAGTGTGGTTGGTATGACCAATGAACCAGAGGTTTTTATTTTTAAATTTAAATGCAAATAGCCACTTGTGGCCAGTCATTATCAAAGTAGACAGCACTAGAAAATTCCATCCTTGGCTCGGTGCCTATAGCTCAACCGGCTAAGGCGCCAGCCACGTACACCTAAGGTGGTGGGTTCGAATCCCCAGCCCAGACCCGCCAAACAACAATGACGGCTGCAACCAAAAAATAGCCAGGCGTTGTGGTGGGCGCCTGTGGTCCCAGCTACTTGGGAGGCGGAGGCAGGAGACTCGCTTGAGCCCAGGAGTTGGAGGTTGCTGTGAGCTGTAATGCCACGGCACTCTACCCAGGGGGACAGCTTGAGGCTCTGTCTCAAAAAAAAAAAAAAGAAAATTCCATCCTTATACTGTGGGCTTACCCTACCACTGAGGACAACCAACCCCACAGGAAGAGGAAGGAAATAAAGAAATGCAGCTTCCGCTCCCAGTCCGTTTTGGAAGCCTGTTCCATGAGTGATGTCCAGTTTCTCACTGACACAGCAGGAGCAAAATAGGAAACACTAAGTTCCCTTTCTCTAATGTAAAGATTATTTTTTATTTCCTTCAGATCAATTAAAACATGAATGCATTCACACACATCTTTATACATTCCAAACTAAAAGTACACACTGTTCTCATCTTGTTTTTGTTTTGTTTTGTTTCCTGTGGAGCAAAACCTCTTGGCATCTTTTCCATATTAATGAAATCTTACCTCAGCTCTGGTGCCACTGCCCCACAGAATTTCCACCTTGAATCAGCTTGAATCCATTCATTTAACCACTTTTTAGTAAGCACTTAAATGTGTACTTTATGTGGATTCAGTGGTTAACCAGACTGGCAAGGTCCCTACCCTCATGGAACTTAAATTCTAGCAGAGGGAGAGGGACAATAAACTGAATAATTAAGAACATTTTATAATGTGTTACTAAGCAACAAGAGATATGAGTAAAATAGGGCAAAGTGAACCAATTTGGGAGACCTGGGAAGAAGGCTACAAATTGCAGTATTATTATTATTTCTTTTTTGAGACGGAGTCTCACTCTCTTGCCCTTGGTAGATTGAGTGGCTTCGACATAGCTCACAGCAACCTCAGTCTCTTGGGCTCAGGTATCCTCTTGCCTCAGCCTCCTGGAGTAGCTGGGACAACAGGTGTCCCCCACAGTGCTCAGCTAGTTTTTCTATTTTTAGTAGAGATGGGGTTACTCTTGCTCAGGCTGGTCTTGAACTCCTGAACTCAAGCCATCCACTGGCCTCAGCCTCCCAGAGTGCTAGGATTATAGGCATGAGCCACCACACTCTGCTTATTCTTTTTGTTTTTTGAAATAAGATCTTGCCCTGTTGCCCAGACTGGAGTATAGTGGAAGGATCATAGCTCACTGCAACCTCCAACTCCCGCTTGATTGTCCTGCTTCAGCCTCTCCAGTAGGTTGGACTACAGGTGTATGCCACCATGCCTAGCTCATTTTTTTTTTTTAGACAGAGTCCCACTTTGTCACTTGGTAGAGTGCCATGGCGTCATAGCTCATAGCAACCTCAGAATCCTGGGCTCAAGCGATTCCCTTGCCTCAGCCTTCCGAGTAGTTCAGACTATAGGTGCCCGCCACAATGCCCAGCTATTTTTAGAGGCGGGGTCTTGCTCCAGCTCAGGCTGGTCTCAAAATCATGAGCTTAGGCAGCCTCCCAATGCACTGGGATTACAGGTGTGAGCCACCATGTCCAGCCCCATTTTTCAAAATTTTTTTGAAGAGGCTGGGCACGATGGCTCATGCTTGTAATCCTAGCACTCTGGGAGGCCGAGGCAGGTGGACTGCTTGAGCTCAGGAGTTTGAGACCAGCCAGAGCAAGAGCAAGACCCCATCTCTGAAAAATAGCCAGGCGTTGTGGTGGGTGCCTATAGTCCCAGCTAATCGGGAGGCTGAGGCAAGAGAATCGCTTAAGCCCAAGAGATTGCTGTGAGCTATGACGTCATGGCACTCCACCCAGGGCAACAAAAGTGAGACTCTATCTTAAAAAAAATGATAATTTTTTTTTTAAGAGGAAGGGTCTCACTATGTTGACCAGTCTGGTCTCCAACTTCTGGCCTCAAGCAATCCTCCTACCTTGGCCTCCCAAATAGATTGCAGTTACTAAATGGGGTGCTAAAGAAGGTGTCTTTTGGGTGGTGCCTGTGGCTCAGTGACTAGGATGCAGGCCCTATATACTAAGGGTGGCGGGTTCAAACCCGGCCCTGGCCAAACCACCACCACAACAACAACAACAAAAATAGCTGGGCATTGTGGCAGGCACCTGTAAACCAGCTACTCAGGAGACTGAAGCAAGAGAATCCCCTAAGCTCAGGAGTTGGAGGTTGCTTTGTGCTGTGACACCATGGCATGCTACCAAGAGTGACAAAGTGAGACTCAGTATCTTAAAAAAAAAAAAAAAAAGGAGGAAACACTTGGAAGAGTTAAGGGAACCAGTTAGGTGGCTGTCTGGGAGACAAATGTTCCAGCAGAGGAAACAGTGCAAAAGCCCTGAGGCAGGATTAAGCTGCCAGTGTTCCAAGTACAGGGCACAGACCAGGGAGCAAAACAGGTGACAGGGAACTTGGGAGGTGGGGGGAGGGGCGAGTGTGAAATGGCATGGTGCCTTGAATTTTGAGATAGCTCAAGTCACCGTGAATGACATAGGGTGCCAGGGGAGGGTAGTGAGCTGAGTAGGGACAGGGGCTCACTCAAATGTTAAGATCCTTCTGGCAATGGGCTGGGAACAAACAGGATAGCAAGGATAGGCACAAGGAATTTTAATTTGTTCCAAACCTACACCCAAATAAAGGCCATATGTAAGAAATGGCTGAAGGGCTGGGCGCAGTGGCTCATGCCTGTAATCCCAGCACTCTGGGGGCCAAGGCAGGTGGATTGCTTGAGCCCTGGAGCTCAAGACCAGCCTGAGCAAGAGTGAGACCCCATCTCTAAAAAATAGCTGGGTGTTGCAGTGGCGGCCTGTAGTCCCAGCTACTTGAGAGGCTGAGGCAAGAGAACTGCTTGAGCCCAAGAGTTTGAGGTTGCTTTAAGCTATGACGCCATGGTACTCACCCCCAGGGCAACTGAATGAGACTCTGTCTCTCCCACTCTCCCCCAAAAAAAGAAACTAAAAGAAATAGCTGAGTTGTAATAGAAATTTAGGCACACTAGGGGGATGGGAAGTTGGGGATGGGGTAAGGGAGGTTGACATTAAATACTGGAACTGAGCAAAGGTGAATGCTATTAGATCTCCTCTTCCTGAAATCCTCTCAAATATTTCCACCATTGGAAGCCTTGATTTTTAGCTTCTTCTAAAATGGTCCTTGAGAGTATCTCCCTCCCCTCCCCCATGTCCTCTGAACACACCTGGAGACCCTTCTTCCATCTTATCCTAGTTCCCAGCCCCTCCATCCTTCCTCTTCTGTAAGAGGAGCCTGACTCTGGAAATTTCAGTCTTCCCATTTAAACACAGAGAGCAATTCACCTTTTGCCCCCAAGGGCATTTTCCTAAACAAAGAGAAACCTAGAGAAAAATTACAGTTTGCCTACAAGGCAGAAATGCCTGCAGGCGGTTGCAGTATTTTTCCTGCCCCTATGTATGTTTCCAGATGTCAACTGGGATCTCCCTGCCTGTTAGGCTTATATAAAATTAATTCAAACCTCATTTATCAACAGAAGGATTGATGAACACCATCCCTCCCCAAGTTTCTCCTAATTGTTTGCCCCTTCTCCAAGCCTGTGCTTCAGCTAGACTCATTCAATTTGGGAAATCCATTCTCTATCTCTTTTATGGTTTGGGGGTGCAAGGACTAATTCAGTCCTTTTCATTATTTTCTACACAACAACCACACACACAAGGCATTTATGTATGAGCATGTGAGTTCATAGACAATGCTTTTCTGAAGATTTGGGGACGTAAAGGGATTTATATTAACAGACAGGCTAACTTAACACTCAAGGTTAAGTGTTCTTGCCTGGAAGATCTTTTGCCTTCTCTGCAACCCAGCATCCAGCCATTTGTCTTCCCCAGACCTGCACTGTCCAATACTATTTCCATTT
Source organism: Otolemur garnettii (assembly GCF_000181295.1). Lineage (NCBI taxonomy): Eukaryota > Metazoa > Chordata > Mammalia > Primates > Galagidae > Otolemur > Otolemur garnettii. Next base: position 2,163,202 of record NW_003852606.1, on the reverse strand, counting down.
AAATTAAAACTAGATATGGCTCAGCGCCTGTGGCTCAAGTGGCTAAGGCGCCAGCCACATACATCCAAGGTGGCGGGTTCGAATCCAGCCCAGGCCCCCCAAACAACAATGATGGCTGCAACCAAAAAAAAATAGCCAGGCGTTGTGGTGGGCGCCTGTGGTCCCAGCAACTTGGGAGGCTGAGGCAGGAGACTCGCTTGAGCCCAGGAGCTGGAGGTTGCTGTGAGCTATGCCATGGCACTCTACCCGAGGGACAGCTTGAGGCTCTGTCTCAAAAAAAAAAAAAAAAATTAAAACTAAATAAAATTTAAAATTCTGCCCCTTGATCATACTGGTCACTTTTCAAGTGCTCATGAGCAACATGTGGCTGGTGGCTGCCATACTGGACAATAAATATGGAAAATTCCATCATCACGGCATGTTCTTTTAGACAAAGCTGAACTAGAGAAAGACAGTTACCTCTAAGAACTAGTCTGGTGTCTGAAGTTAAGATGACCAAAGTTTTACTCCACTATGCATGTAATTTATAAAAATAAATATGGCCAGGCAGCTTATGCCTCCAGTCCCAGCTCTTCAGGAAGCGGAGGCATAAGGATCGCTTAAGCCTAGGAGTTAGAGGCTGCAGTGAGTTGGAAGCTGCAGTGTGGGTAACAGAGTGCAACCATCTCTAAAAAAGTTTAATTTAATTTAAAAAATTTAGTTATATTCTATGAGATTCTGATACTAGTTTTTTTTTAAGGATAATACACCTTGAACATCTTTATCTTTCACATAATAAGCATTTAACTGACAACACAGAATAGTTACATAGTATTCCTAAGTGTGGGTTCATTTATTCGCTCATTCATTTATTGCATAAATATTTACTACCTTCAATATATCTGCCAGGAACTGTGCCCCATCCGCAGTATAAGATGGACTGGGACCCGGGGGAGCCTGCAGTCTCATGGGATAGGCTAAGGTTAATTAAATAATCACAGAAATAAATGAAAAATGGCAGCAGTTGTGAAGGAGAGTGAGCTATACCTGCAGCATGTGCCCTGATGTCTATCTACCATGAGCACTAATCCACATTCCCTTTCTTCTTCCCACCAAGTCTTAAAACTCAGGGCTTCATCCCAGAACCAAGCAAGTTATGGTATAGTGTCTGGACCTATAATTCTCTCTCTGAAAAAATGAAGGTGATAGTTTCTATTTATCCTCTACATTATGAGGATTAAATGAGTTCTTAGACTAGATAAAGCAGTGTCTGGCACAATATAAGTGATCATTCATTTGTATTATTATTTCATTATTCTGCCTCCTAAGACTCAATCCTCCTCTTTAAAATGTAGGAGTAAATAGGACCTTCTTCAGAGGGCTACCATGAGGATTAAACAAGTAATTATTTCATGAAACTGCCACAGCTCACATTCCTCCAGCACCTCCTTTGTATCAGATATTCACCTTTTCAATAACTCGGAGGGGAGTTATTGCTTTTATGCCCATTTTACAGATGCTAAAACTGAGGCACATAGCTGGGTGTTGTGGTGGGCACCTGTATGTAGTCCCAGCTACTTGGGAGGCAAAAGAATCCCTTAAGCCCAAGAGTTTGAGGTTGTTGTGAGTTGTGACGCCACAACACTCTACCAAGGGCATAGTGAGACTGTCTCAAAACAAACTAACAAAAACTGAGGCACAAAGACTTGTAATTGACTTGCTCAAGAGCCCAAGGCCAGTTATAATCTGGGTGAGGGAGGTTGGGGCTGGCCCCTGAGGGCATCTGGGTGAGACCACCCTTCCTGCCCCCTGCCCCCAGGAAGCTGGATGCCTTCATCTATGACGCAGCCGTGCTCAACTACATGGCCCGCAAAGATGAGGGCTGCAAGCTGGTTACCATCGGCTCCGGCAAGGTCTTTGCCACGACAGGCTATGGCATCGCCCTGCACAAGGGCTCCCGCTGGAAGCGGCCCATCGACCTGGCGCTGCTGCAGTTCCTGGGGGATGGTGCGGCTGTGCACAGGGCTTTCTATACCGGAGAGGGAGGACAAGACCCTTGGGTCCTGGGGAAGGAAGGAATGAAGTCCCGGACACCAGAGTTTGAGGAAGGAAGGGGCTGCGGGTGGGACTAGACTCCTACATCAGAAAGGAGGGTCTTCAGAGGGTATTTATAGCAGGTGACCTCTGATCCCTCTCCCCCAGATGAGATCGAGATGCTGGAGCGCCTGTGGCTCTCTGGGATCTGCCACAATGACAAAATCGAGGTGATGAGCAGCAAGCTGGACATCGACAACATGGCAGGTGTCTTTTACATGCTCTTGGTGGCCATGGGCCTCTCCCTGCTGGTCTTCGCCTGGGAGCACCTGGTGTACTGGCGCCTGCGGCACTGCCTGGGGCCCACCCATCGCATGGACTTCCTGCTGGCCTTCTCTCGGGTATGAGAGGGAGATGGGTAGAGATGGGTGAGATGGAAGTAAAGGCTGGGAGAGACAGGAAGAGATAGGGAGAGACTGGGGAGACACACCAAAGATGAGGAAGCGACGGGGTGGGATGAAATGGAAGGGAGGTGCTGGAGGGGGGGGGGAAGCGACGGAGTGGGTAGAAATGGAAGGGAGGTGCTGGAGAGGGGGAAGAATGCGAGGAAAAGCAGGTGTCTCCTGCCCACGCTGACCCGGTCCCACTGCCGGTCTCAGGGCATGTACAGCTGCTGCAGCGCCGAGGCCGCCCCACCGCCAGCCAAGCCCCCTCCTCCACCGCAGCCTCTACCCAGCCCCGCGTACCCCACCGCGCGGCCGGCGCCTGGCCCTGCGCCCTTCGTGCCCCGCGAGCGCGCAGCAGTGGACCGCTGGCGCCGCACCAAGGGCGCAGGGCCGCCGGGGGGCGCCGGCCTGGCCGACGGCTTCCACCGCTATTACGGCCCAATCGAGCCACAGGGCCTGGGCCTGGGCCTCGGCGAGGCGCGCGCGGCACCGCGGGGCGCAGCAGGGCGCCCCTTGTCCCCTCCTGCTGCGCAACCTCCGCAGAAGCCGCCACCCTCCTACTTCGCCATCGTGCGGGACAAGGAACCGGCCGAGCCCCCAGCCGGTGCCTTCCCCGGCTTCCCATCGCCGCCCGCGCCCCCAGCCGCCGCAGCCACCGCCGTCGGGCCGTCTCTCTGCCGCTTGGCCTTCGAGGACGAGAGCCCGCCAGCGCCTGCTCGCTGGCCGCGCTCAGACCCCGAGAGCCAGCCCCTGCTGGGGCCCGGCGCAGGCGGCGCGGGCGGTGCAGGTGCCTCGGGTGGCGGAGCCCCGGCAGCGCCACCCCCGTGCCGCGCAGCGCCGCCCCCCTGTCCTTACCTTGACCTGGAGCCGTCGCCGTCGGACTCGGAAGACTCGGAGAGCCTGGGCGGCGCGTCGCTGGGCGGCCTGGAGCCCTGGTGGTTCGCCGACTTTCCTTACCCATATGCCGAGCGCCTCGGGCCGCCGCCTGGCCGCTACTGGTCAGTAGACAAGCTCGGGGGCTGGCGCGCCGGTAGCTGGGACTACCTGCCCCCGCGCAGCGGTCCAGCAGCCTGGCACTGCCGTCATTGCGCCAGCTTGGAGCTCCTGCCACCACCGCGACACCTCAGCTGCTCTCACGATGGCCTGGACGGCGGCTGGTGGGCGCCGCCGCCCCCGCCCTGGGCCGCTGGGCCTCCGCCTCGACGCCGAGCCCGCTGCGGGTGCCCGCGGCCGCACCCTCACCGCCCGCGGGCTTCGCACCGCGCGCCCGCCGCTGCACCGCACCACCACCGCCACCGGCGTGCCGCGGGGGGCTGGGACCTCCCGCCGCCTGCGCCCACGTCGCGTTCGCTGGAGGACCTCAGCTCGTGTCCCCGCGCCGCCCCTGCGCGCAGGCTCACTGGGCCTTCCCGCCACGCTCGCAGGTGCCCACACGCCGCTCACTGGGGGCCACCACTGCCCGCCGCGCCCCACCGGAGACACCGGGGTGGGGACCTGGGCACCCGCAGGGGCTCGGCACACTTCTCCAGCCTCGAGTCCGAGGTATGACGTGGCCCCGGGGGCCCCACCGCCCCCTTGGTCAGCGCAGGCCACAGCCCGAGGGGGCAGGCAGAAGGGACAGGACCCATGTGGGTTGGGAAGGAAAACAATGGAACTTGGCTGGACACGCCTGGAGCAGCGTCCTGCGCCCCCCTTGTTATGGGGAAACCGTGAGGTGGAGAGGATTTGGTCCCTCAAGTCTCATCCAGCCTGAGAGCGAGGGGACAGGGGTTTCAGAGCCCACTGAACCTTTTTATAAACCCGATAAGGGCTTTTTAACGTCACCAGATGGGGCGGGAGGTTGGGGGGGTCACACCACACTCGCGCCCCACCCTATGCCCCGGGCCGTGGCCCCTACATCACTGTGCAGCTCCCCGGCCCTAGCCACGCCTCCGGGGAGGCCCGTTTTTAACCTTTCATCCATTGGGACTCGAAACTGTGAGACGCGTTTGCCAAACTGTGACCCCAGACCTTGGCCCCGCCACACAGAAACCCCTGACCCCAGACTGTGATTTCCAACTCCTAAAATGGTCATCCGACCCCAGACTGTGACCCCAGACCCCAAACTGTGACCCAAACCCCAGACTGCCCCAACCAGACTGTGACCCTTGACATCAAACCGTGACACACCCCTCCTTTCCACCTGTGCAGCTTTTCCCTATTTTGACCTAGGACATGTCCCCAACTGAAGCCTTGCCTTCCCTAATGATCCCAACCTCCCTCAAGCCAAAACTACCCATCCCGCCTCACCTTCCTACCCACCCAGGTGCCATTAGCCACAACTTCTCCAAATCCAGCCCCTACTGGTGACCCTTTGGTCATGACCCAGCAGACCCTCTAAAGCCTCCTCTTCCCAGATCTCCAGCCAGGTCTGGGGCTGGGTTGTGGAATGGAGGGTCTGGGAGTTCACACTTCACCAACCTCCCTTCCCACTCTCCTCTTCCATATTGCAGTGTTTGGAATAAAACATGTTTTTATGCCTCCTCAGTCCAAGCCTGAGCTCTGTGTCTGTCTCTTAGCCCCCATCAGCTTCTCTGTAGGAAACAGAAACTGAGAAAAGTCCCACAAGGAGGAAACAGGAGAATTAGAGAGAAAACGATTCTAAAAGGAGGTACAGAAACAAAAGACGAGGAAAGAGGTGGTGGGAAGAAACTCTGAGATGAGAGATAGTGAGAGGGAGTCAGGGCAGAGACTCCAAGAGAGTGGTGAGAGAAATCTCAGATATAAAACATTTTAGGATAAAATTTAGGGTCGCATTTCCTATGGATGTAGGCAATAAGGCTTATTTGATTCTTAATATCCTGCTCATGCAAGTAAAGAGTGGCTAATGTAGCCCAGCCGATCCATATTATCTTGAATGCTGTTCATCTCACCAATGAGAATCTATTTCTAACATTTCATTACGCCAATTAGCCAAACCGCTAGTGCTCAAGGGCGATAAAGAGGGGCAAAGCACTTGTAATAGCTGCCTCCAGAGGGTGGACTTTCTGATTAAGTGTTTGCTGACCAAAGCTGCAATGTTAACGCCTGGTTAGGCAATTTACTGCCCCTAGAGGGTAGATTCAACCGACTAACTTATACATAATAACCAGCCTATCTACTCTTAAGCATTTTGAAATAAATTAAAGCCATCATAACAGGGAGAGGAGAAGAAACTGGCTTTATGAGTCCTCGGGGAACAGAAACCCAGTCTCCTTGCTTGTAGGAGCTCAAGTTTGCATATATGAATAATTAATTAAGCCAGAAGAAAGCTATGGGAATCAAAGGTACAAAGATGGAGTCTTCCGCTCTGAACTACTTAATAGGGAAAACAGACCGCCTATAGAACTACAACTCCCAGAAGCCCTTGCCACTGCTAACGCGAAAGAGCACCTCAAATCAGGGGGCACGTGTAGTTTTTGGGTATCTGAACGCTTCCCTCGCTGCGCCATTGCGCAGATGGAAACGTTACTTTAGTTCTCCTTCCCTCTTCCCTCACTGCTCTCTTTAATTGGTAGGCCGAAGAGGTTTCCAAGATACCTGCGCAGTAGGGCTAATTCATTGGGGGCGGGGAGGAGCTAAACCCGGACGTGACGCTCTTACTTTGCGCCGGCGGTGAGAAGATGGCGGCGCGTAAGGGTCGACGGCGCACGTGTGAAACAGGGGAACCCATGGAAGCCGAGTCGGGCGACCCAGATTCCAAGGGTTCGGCCCAGGTCTACCTGCCTGGCCGAGGACCGCCGCTACGCGAAGGCGAGGAGCTGGTCATGGACGAAGAGGCCTATGTGCTGTACCACCGAGCGCAAACTGGTAGGGCTGAGGATTTGGAGTCCCGAGTCCTGAGAGGGTCATCCTGAGCCTTTAACATAAGAGGCGCTCAAGAAGAGAAGGTTGGGGTTTAAGGAGTGATCTCACACTGGAGACGTTTTATCCTTGAGGGAGGTGAGAGTTGAAATCGCTCTCCCATTATAACTCTTAAACTCCTCCTTATGTCCGCAGGCGCCCCTTGTCTTAGCTTTGACATAGTTCGAGATCACTTGGGAGACAACCGGACAAAGCTTCCTCTTACTCTTTATCTATGTGCTGGGACCCAGGCGGAGAGTGCCCAGAACAACAGGTGAGTGAGACCCGAGACTTTTCCAGGACTAGGAGTGAGAGACCTCAGCCCTTTCCTCAGAACCCAGGAGTTAGAGTTCCTCCCTTCTCCCTAAGGATCCTGGTACCCAGTGCCTTACTCATCCCACACTTTCTCCCAGACTGATGATTCTTCGGATGCACAATCTGCATGGCACGAAACCCCCACCCTCAGAAGGCAGTGATGAAGAGGAGGAAGAAGATGAAGAGGAGGAAGAAGAGCGGAAGCCTCAGCTGGAGCTTGCCATGGTTCCCCACTACGGTGGCATCAACCGAGTTCGGGTACATATGGTCTCAAGAACCTTCTCTGCATTCTCTGGAGCCCACCCCCACCCCTATGTCTGTACCTCTCCCAACACCTTCTCATGCCTTTCAGCCTTTTTTTTTGAGACAAGAGTCTCAAGCATCTCTGTGGCATCATAGCTCACAGCAGCCTCCAACTCTTGGGCTTAAGCGATCCTCTTGCCTCAGTTTTTCTATTTTTAGTAAAGATGGGATCTCGCTTTTGCTCAGGCTGGTCTCAAACAGGTGATCTTTTTTATTTTTTTTATTTATTTTTATTCTTTTTTTTTTTTTTTTTTTTGAGACAGAGCCTCAAGCTATCCCACTGGGCAGAGTGCCGTGGCATTACAGCTCACAGCAACCTCCAACTCCTGGGCTCAAGCGAGTCTCTTGCCTCCGCCTCCCAAGTAGCTGGGACCACAGGCGCCCACCACAACGCCCGGCTATTTTTTGGTTGCAGCCGTCATTGTTGTTTGGCGGGCGGGCTGGGGATTCGAACCTGCCACCTTAGGTGTACGTGGCTGGCGCCTTAGCCGGTTGAGCTATAGGCGCCGAGCCCAAACAGGTGATCTTAAGCAATCCACCCACCTCAGCCTCCTAGAGTTGCTAGGATTACTGGCATGAGTCACCGTGCCTGGCCCCCCCTTTAGCTTTTACAAAAGTTTTACATATTTTATCTTTTTCATTCTTTTGGGTGGGTTTTTGTTGTTGCTTTAGGGGAGGGTTGAAATAGAGTCTTACAGGTAAAGTACAGTGATGTCATCATACCTCATTGCAACCTCAAACTCCTGGGCTCCTGGGCGAATAATCCTCTTGTCTCAGCTTCCTGAGTAGCTGGGACTACAGGTGCTGACCACAATGCCCGACTCACTTTTCTATTTTTTGTAGAGACAGGGTCTCGCTCTTGCTCAGGTTGGTCTCAAATTCCTGAGCTTAAGCAATCCTCCCTCCTTGGCTTCGCAGAATACTGGGATTATAGGCATAAGCCACCGCACCCAGCCTATATATTTTAACTATTATGATAGTTGTTGTATGCTAAATACAGTTTTAGATTATAAAAGTAGGGTTTTTTGTTTGTTTGTTTGTTTTTGCCATTTTTGGCGGGGGCTAGGTTTGAACCCACCACCTCCCACATATGGGGCTGGCGCCCTACTCCTTTGAGCCATAGGCACTGCCCGATTATAAGAGTAGTTTTTATGTTCTTCACACTTCTCTTTGGTAAAATGGTGAGCTATAAAACTTACTTGATGAGGTTGATATGAGGATAAAATGAAATAACTTATAGTGCCAAGAACAACAGCTGGTTGTAATATGAAAGGTGTGTTTTTTGTTATGTCATTATATGTTAGGAACTATTTGGGTTGTGGGGTTTGTTTTTTGCTTTAGAGTTAAGAGAATCTTTTGATCAGGTAGATGTGTGAGGGAAATGAAATGGTGTGTGGGAGCACTTCGTGTGGTAATTGGGTCATAGCTGGTTCTATGTATTTTCATTAAATTATTATTGCCATGATTCAAGGCTGTTGTAGGTCCTGAAGATGTAGCAGCAAGCAGGAGGTCTCTGGCTCCATGAACTTACATGCTAATGGGCAAAGGGAACAAATATAGAAACTAAGTAAATGTATAGTATGTAAGAAGGTGCTAAGTGTTGTGGATAAAATGTAAGATAAAGCTATATAAGGGATTTTGGTGGTCCTAGGGTAGGGTTGCTATTTTAAATAGTGTGGCTAGGAATATATTCAGTGATAAAGTGCCATTTGAACAGAGACCCACAGGTTGGTGAGTCAAGGAGCCAAGGGTACCTATGGTAAGGTAACCAGATTTTAATATTGGCAAAGCCGTACACCATTGACGGTGGGGTGGGAGTGGGTTCTTTTTTTTTTTTTTTTTTTTTTTTTTGAGACAGAGCCTCAAGCTGTCCCCCTGGGCAGAGTGCCGTGGCATTACAGCTCACAGCAACCTCCAGCTCCTGGGCTCAAGCGAGTCTCCTGCCTCCGCCTCCCAAGTAGCTGGGACCACAGGCACCCGCCACAACACCTGGCCATTTTTTGGTTGCAGCCGTCATTGTTGTTTGGCGGGTCCGGGCTGGGGATTCGAACCCGCCACCTTAGGTGTACGTGGCTGGCGCCTTAGCCGGTTGAGCTGTAGGCGCCGAGCCTGGGAGTGGGTTCTTAATTAACAATTTGGCCTATATGGAACAACAAACATTTTTATAGAACACAAAAATAGTATCATAATTTTTTTTAATTTCAACATAAGTGCAATTTACAAATATAATACATTAAAAAAAATATGTATAGTATTATTTTATTCTTTGACATATTTCTCATTTGAGTGAATTTTTTTTAGTAGATTGCTGTTGTTGTTTAAAAGGTCATGAAATTTTTCACAAGAATTTGTTAAATTATATTTCACACATAAAATGACTTTCAAAGTCTCAACACTTAATTGTGATTTTTCTAATGTCCATACTTTATTTACCATAGAAAAAAACGCATTCAGTCTCAGCATTAGTTCCTGGTAAGGACAGCGCGTATCCCACAATTTTTAGTGCATTATTGTATGAAACATGGTTTGTTTCAAAATGATGAAATATTTCTAACCCGATTGTTCTCTATTGTGATTTTTGCTGATGCCCAAGATTTAACCTTTTCCTTATCAATATATTTTTTTAATAATGAAACCTTGTAAGTCATAAGTGTCACTTTCAAGGTCAGCGCTAGACTTTTAGCTGCCCACTATAAAATATAAATAATATGAGTACTGTCTGCTAAATTCATGAAATAAATAAATAACTTATCTGAATAGCTGATTTGTTGACATCACTTGTTTAACTAGCACTAGCACACAATATGATGTATATCGTCTGAGAGACAGTTACAAAACGTTTTCATCATTGCCAATGCCAAAAAATGCCATTGTTCATTAAGTCCAAACAATGGTGGTTGAATTCTAACAACAATGCAAACTTTGATAAGCAGCTCTTGATAATCAGTTCTCAACAATTATTTGTTGTTATTAACATTTAAGATTGTAAAATTAACAAAAATAATATAAAACTCATATCCTGGCGAATTAGCCACATGGCAGCCAAAAACCATATATTCCCTTCTCATTCTCCCGCTGTTCCCTAGCTTGTCATGCATTCTTTCCAAAAACTGGGACTTCTTTAAAACGCTACGGAACGCGGGACAAATTGTTAAAAATCGGGACTGTCCCGCCCAAAGCGGAACATCTGTTCACCTTAGTATGGGAAACACATTTGCAGGCAAAGGAAACACAAGTTCAAAGGCCCTAGGGTGAACTTGACATGTTTGAGGAGTTTCAAGGGAAGCTAGGGAGTTTAGTGTGTCTGGAACAGAATAGATAAGTTGGTGGTAAAGGGAGAATGACAAGATTTGGACGGTGGGCACGGAGGGCTTGGGATTTTACTTGGGAGAAATTGGGAGCCACTGGAGGGTTTAGATCAGAGGAAAGACAGGGTCTGGCTTTTGTTTCATAGGGGTCCTTATGGCTGCCGTATTGAGAATCAGTTTGGAGGAGGCAAGGGCAGAAGGATAGAACCTTGTCAGGTAAAGTAATTCAGAAGAAGCATGACTTTGGTAGTAGCTTGAGTGACAGCAATAAAGGTAAAGAGAAGGGGGTTGGAAGTATGTGTTTTGTTTTGTTTTTTGAGACAGAGCCTCAAGCTGTCACCCTGGGTAGAGTGCTGTGGCATCACAGCTCACAGCAACCTCCAACTCCTGGGCTCAAGTGAGTCTCCTGCCTCAGCCTCCCAAGTAGCTGGGACCACAGGGGCCTGCCACAACGCCCAGCTATTTTTTGGTTGCAGCCGTCATTGTTTGGTGGGCTGGGCTGGATTTGAACCCGCCACCTTAGGTGTATGTGGCTGGCGCCTTAGCCACTTGAGCCACAGGCACCAAGCCGGAAATATGTGTTTTTAGCATAGCTAGCACAAACAACATGAAGAAGAGAGGACAGGAAAGAATTGTAGTTTGGGGTCTGAAGTGGAGAACACTGGGGAGGAGTTGATGACAGCAAGACTTTGGCTTTGTTATTTTTGAAGGATCAGTACAGTAAGTGTCTGTGGTTTAGCAGAGAGATCACAGCTAGGGGATATTGGACATTTTGAGGCTGGACAGGATCTCCTAGTGAGCAAACATACAGAGGCAGAGAGATTGGAAGACTGGCCTTGCAGCATTTGGATCATTATAGAGACCAGGAGTCTGAACATACTCTTTATTTTTTTGAGACAGTTTCACTTTGTTACCCTTGGTGGAATGCCATGGTGTCATAGTTCACAGCAACCTCAAACTCCTGGGCTCAAGCTATTCTCTTGTCTCAGCCTCCCAAATGGGTACCCGCCACAACGTCGGGCTAGTTTTTAGAAACAAGGTCTCACTCTTGCTCTTGCTTGTCTCGAACTCATGAACTCAGGTAATCCACCTGCCTCAGCCTCCCAAAGTACTGGGGGATTATGGGAGTGAGACACCTCACCAGCCTTGCTGTCGGGGAATTTTTTTTTTTTTTTTAAACAGAGTCTTACTTTGTTCCCTTGGTAGAGTACCGTCCTAGCTCACAGCAACCTCAAACTCTTAGGCTCAAGTCATCTTCTTGCCTCAGCCTCCTGAGTATCTGAACTACAGGTGCCCACCACAACACCCAGCTATTTTTACAGACAGGGTCTTGCTCTTGCTCTTGCTGGTCTTGAACCTGTGACTGCAGGGCAATCCACCTGCCTCAGCCTCCTGAATGCTAGGATTACAGGCGTGAGCCACTGCACCCAGCCTCTGAACATACTCTTGAAGACTGGCAGTAATTGTAGCCTCAGTTATCCCCCCCACCCAGAGTGAAAAGCTGGTCTTGGAGGTTGTGGTTTCCTTCCCACAGATTCCTAGGACCAGCAATCCTGGCCCTTGGAGATCCGTGGAACTGCAGTTCTAGTCCTCAGGGATGGGACTAGAGGACTAAATTGTAGCCTCAGTTATCCCCCCTACCCAGAGTGAAAAGCTGGTCTTGGAAGTTGTGGTTTCCTTCCCATAGAGATTCCTAGGACCAGCAGTCCTGGCCCTTGGAGATCTGTCGAACTGTAGTTCTAGTCCTCAGGGAAGCCTGTGGTCATCACCCTGAGCCTCCTACCCCACCCACTTTAAACATACCCTTCCCCTGTAGGTGTCATGGTTGGGCGAGGAACCTGTGGCAGCAGTGTGGTCAGAGAAGGGCCATGTGGAGATGTTTGCCCTCCGGAGGCTTCTACAGGTGGTAGATGACCCCCAGGCCCTGGCAACCTTCCTCCGTGATGAGCAGGCCCGAGTGAAGCCCATCTTCTCTTTCGCTGGGCACATGGGCGAGGGCTTCGCACTTGACTGGTCCTCTCGTGTGCCTGGTGAGTCTCTGGGGTGTGCATGTGGTCCTGGGATGAGGGAAGTAGTGGGGTCTCCCGCAAGGGTGAGTGCCTAAAACTCCAGGGAACGGGGTGAGCTGTAGACAAGTAGGACAAGGTTGTTTCCTGACTGCCTTTCTCAGGTCGCCTGCTGACTGGTGACTGTCACAAGAACATCCACCTCTGGACACCTACAGACAGTGGTTCCTGGCATATTGACCAGCGGCCATTTGTGGGCCACACAAGTTCTGTGGAGGACCTGCAGTGGTCACCAACTGAGGACACAGTGAGGGAGGGCTGGGGGCCTGATGACCTGGATCTGATAGGTGGTGGGCTAGGGACCTGTAATCCTGGGTCTGAGGGAAGAGGGCTGGGGGCCTGATAGAGATGCAGTTTCTAGGCCAAGTCCTAGTAAGGGAGACACTAAAGGAAAGGATGGCCCACCAGTAGTTCTAGTCTTTATCCTATGGTGGAGGGTACATCTGGGTTACTCAGACTTCACCTTGTTTAGGTGTTTGCCTCCTGCTCTGCTGATGCCTCTATTCGCATCTGGGACATCCGAGCAGCGCCCAGCAAAGCCTGTATGCTCACTACGACCCCTGCCCATGATGGGGACGTCAATGTCATCAGTTGGAGCCGCCGGGAGCCCTTCCTGCTTAGTGGTGGGGATGACGGGGCTCTCAAGGTCTGGGACCTTCGGCAATTCAAGGTATTTTGCCACTTGGGCACTTGGAGGCTAGAAAAGCTACTGATTTCAGCAGCCACTAGGATTTGTAGGTTTTCTCCTCCTTAAATGATTTTATGTAGCCAGAGCTTGGAAAGCTTGTAGAGTTAGAGTCCAACCCCTTCATGGTACAGATGAAGTCACTCTACCAGGTGAATAGATGACAGGAGATGGAAGGTGCTGGGGGGCCCCTGGGACTACAACTCCATCTGTGATGTCTGGCTTAACCCTTTGGCCACTCTGTTCCAGTGGCTGGACTAGGGGCTTCAGGGAGTTGTAGTTTGCATTTATAGAATCAGTTGAGGATTGAGGCCAACTCACTCATTGCAGGAAAGGATTGAGGTACAGAAAGGACAGGGGCAGATAGGACATAACAGCCAAGCTAGCAGTTGACCTTGTACAGCTGAGCTGAGAGGAGAAACCGCAGCATCTGGTATTCCTCTGGACAAAACTTCACATGGCTCCGTGCCTTCTCAGGGCACTATGATGTAACCTTTTATTCCTTCTTCCAGCATAATTGGTTCTATAGAATCATCCCTGGGGAAGCTTCCAGAGATGGATTCAAGTCTCTTGGCCCAGCAGGTCATGGCCTTAGCAGATTGACATTGGAACTTGGGAGCCGTTTCTCCCAATCAGAGAGACTTTGATTTCCAGTGAAGCCTTTGCTTTAGTAAAAGTGCTGTGGTTCTTTGTGGTTTTTTGCGTTGGTTGCCTCCGGAGCTTCTGGGAGTCATGCTTTTGTTCCCTTTAAGGCCTTTGTAGAATCTGCTGGGAAAACTGTTATCCGCCCTCTCCTTTTATGCGAAAGGAGACTGAGAACCGCCCAGGATACAATGGGGTGGGGATTTTATGACCTGAGCTGAAAAGGGCAGCTTTGCAGGCAAAATCATACTTCCCAGAAGCCCTAGGGACAGTCAGCCGTATTGCAGCTGGACTCTGGCTTTCACAGACTCTGGGCTTGTCAGGACTTAAAGGATTGAACCCTGAGGCTAAAGAGAGGTGGGGGGCTCTGACTGGGTCTTCTCAGGAGTCAGGCTGAGGTGTTCAGAACCCCTCACTCCCATCCTTTTTCCGTAGTCTGGCTCTCCTGTGGCCACCTTCAAGCAGCACGTGGCCCCCGTGACCTCTGTCGAGTGGCACCCCCAGGACAGTGGGGTCTTCGCAGCCTCGGGTGCAGACAACCAGATCACACAGTGGGACCTGGCAGTGGAGCGGGACCCCGAGGCAGGTGATACAGAGGCTGACCCTGGGCTGGCTGACCTCCCCCAGCAGCTGCTATTCGTGCACCAGGGTGAGACTGACCTGAAAGAGCTGCACTGGCACCCACAGTGCCCTGGGCTCCTAGTCAGCACAGCTTTGTCGGGCTTCACCATCTTCCGTACCATCAGCGTCTGAGGCAGGCCTGGTGGCTCTGCTCTTACCTTCCACTTGGGAGCTGATGTTGAGGTTGGCTCCCCTGGAAGGGGCTTGCTCAAGGATTGTTGATGAGCCTCCTCCAAAGAGAAGGGCTTAGTTTGGACTGTGGGCTGCTGTGATGGGTTCTGTTTGCTGGATTGTTCTCTAAAAGCATTGAGTTTGGTCCAGTGAGCCTGTTTGTGAAAGAACTCGATTTGACCATGGCTCTGTGAAACATACCTACCCAGAGATAGTGACATCCTGTGTGTACATGGATTTTCATCTGCTGTGACACCTGGCTGACCCTTTGGCCACTCTGCTCCAGGGCCTAATTGCAGATATTGGACCTCCAGGGATCTCGAGGGCTTGGCAGTGGCTAGGTCCAGTTTGAGGTGTGGGTACCTCCAACACCATTTGGTTCTGCCCCTTGTCTTCCTATCTGCTGGCTTCGGCCAAGATTTCCCAGTAGGGACTGCGTTGACCTCTCCCTTCCCCCATGGAATGCAGGCGGGGCTCTTGAGGGGCAATAAAGGACCAGAATAAGGCTGGAATTATGTGGTGTGAGACTGGTCCTTCTGCCACATCCCGTAGTGAACCTGGTGTAAGGAGGAGGGGGCAGAGGCAGAAATTTTGGTGCTTGTCTGTCCCTAGGCCACTTGGCTGGAATAAACCATTGGGAATTGCATGCAATCCAAGCCTCAGCCCAGTGGGTGCCTGTGGTTCACCCTTCTCTAAATTCCATGACATCTGGAACTCGATCTGGGTCAATGAAAGGGTACCTCATCCTGTGTCCTCCAGCTTATTAAGGCTTCATCTCAGGGGTAGCAAGGGAATCCCCATTTCTCCATCCCTCCATCTCTGTCCCCTTTACCATTATCTTTTGTTTGTTTTTTTGTTCCCTAGTTTGTGTCACTGCTCTTTCTCTGTCCCCACTTGCAGTATCTCCTGTGCCCCACTGTCTGTGTCCCTGCCCCCCATCTCTGTCTCTCTCCTCCTCCGCTGTCTCGTCCAGCCTGCTTGGGCTGCGGCCCAGCCACCCTGCCTGGCCATCCTTCTTGGCTCCCCCTCTGCGGCTCTGATCTGGCCCCACCCCCGCCCCCTCCAGCCAGGCTTCTGATCCGCCTGTGGACTCAGAGGTCGGCATCCGGCACGAGGCCCCTGGGGCCAAGGACAGACCACAGACCCTCTCAGCACCCACAGAGGCTTCCCCACAGCCCCAGCAGAGGAGCCCCCAACAGAGGTCATGGGGGTGGGCTGCCCCACCAGGTATGTGCCTCCTTGCAAGGTCAGGGGCCTGAGCCATCCACCTCCTCCCTCTTGCCGCTGCCCTCCCATCCTCCTTTGCTTAAGACCAGCTGGGGCCACCTTTGTCTGAACATCCCTGTGTCCTCATATCTTGCCCCCTCAGGGAGGCCCTAACCCTGTCAGTGACAGACTCCAGCCCCAGAAGAATCCCCACCCCACCTCACCCCCAGGATCGGTGCCTCAAATTCTGACCCCATCTCCTTTTCTTCCCACCCCCATGCATCCTTTCAAAGAGCCTCTTTCTCATCTCTTTATCCTCCATCTCTGTCTTCACAGTTCAGTCCCCCCATCTTTCCACTTTTCAAAACTGTGATCCCCAGTTCTATTTTCTCCAATTGTTCTTTAGTCTGCCTGTCTGTTCTCTGTCCCCTGCCTCATCTGGGTCTCTGATCTATCCCCCCTCTCCCTGGGTCTCTGTCTCTGTCTCTCTCGCTCTCTCTCCCCCCTCTACAACTCTGTCCCCCTCTCTCTGTCTCTTTGTCTCTGTCTTTCCTTGAGTCTCTGTCCCTCTCCCTTTGGACCCGTGTACCTACCCTGTCCATGTCCCCCAACTCTAGGTTCATGTTCCCTTTGAGGGTCTCCATATTTCTTTTTCTCAGGGCTTCCTCCCAGGGTCTCCCTTCTCTCTTCCTGCCTATCTTTGAGTCTCCTGGTCTTTCTATAGTCTTTGTCCCCACAGCCTCTCCTGTCAGTCTCTGCGCTCCAACCTGCTGTCCGTATACCACGGGGCGGGGGGGTGGGGGAGGAGGCCAGGTCACCGCTCTCTCTAGGCCTGTCCCCAGAGTGTGAAAGGGGCAGTAGGAGAGCATCTACCCTTTCAGAGAAAGTGTGAAAATGTGGTGGTGGGGGGAGGTTGGGGCCTGGGGGTGGGGCTTCCTGGCCTCAGATTAGACAGTGACTTTGACACAAAGTTGAAGCACCTTAAGCCCCGTGTCTCCTTTATATGGAAACGTTAAGCTGCTCTCGCAGGTCAGGTGGAGGAAGGCGGGGGTGGGGGTGAAGGGAGGATCCTTCAGGCTTGGGATCCTTTTCCCTTCTATCCTGATTTTGACAGGGGAGGGTGGGGATGCCTCAGCCAGAATGGCATTCTCCAGCCTGGGAGCTGGGCCATGTTGAGCACAAATGGCCCCCTGGAGGTGAAGGTCCCCAGCAGCTTTGTGAAACTGACACAGTCAGGCCTGCCTCACAGGGCTGAGGAGGGACCTGAGGATTTAGGAGACAGTCCTGGGTAGGAAAGGCCCAGGATCCAAACCAGCATCCCATCCAGCACTATGCGGGGCTGGCCAGGTCACGGCTCTCTCTAGGCCTGTCCCCAGAGTGTGAAAGGGGTGATGATCTTGACTTCCCAGCGTCCTGAGCAGTCAAGGTGAGCAGTGGGGTCTGGTGAAGTCTGGTGGGGGAACTGAATGCTACAGGAGCCCCTCTTGAGACCTGACACCTAGTAGGTGCTCAGGAGACAGGAACAAGCCTAATAAGACTAGGCTTCAACCTTCTGGCTCAGGCACCTGAGAGGCCTAGATGGGAGTCCACATTTACCACTCCTCTCCCGGCCAAGGGACCTGAGACAAGGGGCTAATCTCAGGGCCTCAGCTGGCTTTTCTATTGAAAGCCAAGTCTCCATGTCAGAGGGGGTTTGAGGTGGGCAATGGGCCAAGAGGCATGGCTGAGGGCTGGGTCAGGGTCCCACCTACCTTTCCTCACCCAGTTACTAGGGTGCTTGCTGAGAGATGGGACCTGTGCACAGTGGAGTTTCCACGCTGGAGAGGGGCTGCAGGTAAAAAGGTTCCATTCTGGATTCTGGCTTCAACCTCAAACCCGTCCCCTTAGGTGCCTAGCCTATTTCCCCTTTTGGGAAGATTGACTTTAATATCCAGGGTTGCTGAAGGTGAGGAAAGTGTCAAAGTTGGGATCCATAGTAGGATCCATTGGCCACTGTGACCTGAGTTCACCTTTGCTTCTGTGCAGTGGGCCTAATTGCCCACGTGGCAGGGCTGTACAGGTGGTCATGGGCAGCAGGTGCACAGTCCTGTGTGGGAGTCCCACTGATACCAAACTTGACATCAACTAAGAGTCCTCTGACTGGATGAAAGTGTCCCAGGCCCTGCCAAGAAGCCCATGAGGATCCCCAGGACCTGGTACAGGGGGCACATAGCATATGGGTGCTTGGTAAATAGGGATAGAATTTATATGCAAAGTATCTCACCCCTGGTACTGCTTGTCCTGGCCTAGCCAGGTCCTGAAAGTCCTCCCACCATGGGCCAAGTAATGTCTGCAGGTCCATGCCCAGCCCCTTCCCTTCTTTCCTCCAACCTATTGAGCTGCTGGGATTCCTTCCATTTCACAGATGGCAGAACTGAGGCTCAGGAAGGGGTATGACCTGTCACTGGCCATATAGCTAATAAGTGGCAGAGCAAATTGAATCTCTGGAAAAAGAAGCCCGGAACCCTACTGCACATGATGAGCCATCAACTGAACCAGGATTGGGCCCTGAGTCTGTATGATAAGAAGGCCCTTCCTGACCTTGATGAAGTCCCAGTTTCCCCATTTTACAGCTGAGGAAACAAGCTCAGAAAGAATTGCCCAAGATCAGAGGGCCTGTTTGTTTTACTCATTGATTTATTCCATGATATCTTCATTGAAATGTATTTCCTCTAGCATACAATCCGCTTAATAACATGTACAATTCAGTGGTCTTTAGTATATCCACAGTTGCACAACCATCACAGTTAATATTAGAACATTCTCATCACCCCCAAAAGAAACCCTGTGCTGGCTGTCATGTCCAATCATCCCATCTCCCCAGCCTTAGGCAACCAGTACTCTAATTTCTCAATTTATAGGCTGGCCTTTTCTGGACATGTCATATAAATGGAGTATACAACACATGGCCTTTGTGACTGGCATCTTTTACCTGGCATGTTTTCCATATTGTATCTATCAATTCCTCATTCCTATACCACATTTTATTTATCTATCCATCAGTTGATGGATATTTGGATTTCCATCCTTTGGCTATTATAAGTAATACTGCTATGAACATTTATGTAGCAGTTTTTATAAAGACATTTGTTTTCATTTCTCTTGGGCATGTATGTTGTAGTGGAATTACCAGGTGATGAGGTAACTCTTACAGCCAATGGGTGCCAGTTTCTCCACAGTCTCACTAAGGCTAGATAGTATCTGCTTTTTCATTATCACTACCTAAGTGGGTATAAAGTGTTGTTGTTTTTTTTTTTTCCTTCGGCTGGGTCTGGGTTTGAACCCTCTGGTATATGAGGCCGGTGCCCTACTCCTTGAACCACAGGTGCCGCCCCTGGTATAAAGCGGTTTTGATATGCAGTTCCCTGGTAACTAATGAAGTTAAGTATCTTTTCATGTGCTTCCTGGTCATTTATGTACCTTCATTGGAATCATGTCTATGCAGGTCCTTTACCCACTTTTAAATGGGTTATGAGTCTTTTTATTATTGAATTGTAAGACCACCTTATTTATTGCAGATACACATTTCTTTTTTTCTTTTCTTTCTTTTTTTTTTTT
>NW_003852606.1:2134667-2143454 GCF_000181295.1 Otolemur garnettii | reverse complement strand
CCACCCTCGGTATATAGGGCCGGCACCCTACCCACTGAGCCACAGGTGCCACCCTGCAGATAGACATTTCTTATGAGATATATGGTTTGCAACTATAGTATTTTCTCCCATTGGATGGTTATGGTTGGTTGGTTATGGTTTGTTTGTTTGTTTGTTTTAGAGACAGAGTCTCCCTCTGTTGTCCAGGCTAGAATGCCATAGCTTACAGCAGCAACCTGAAAATCCTGGCCTCAAGTAATCCTGCCTCAGCCTCCCTCGTAGCTGGGACCATAGGCACCTGCCACAACACCCAGCTAGTTTGTTTTAGTAGAGGCAGGGTCTTGATCTTTCTCGGTAGTGTCCTTTGAAACACAAAAGTTTTTCAATTTTGATGAAATTCAATTTATCTTTTTTCCATTTATTGCCTCTTGAGCCTGTTTTCAACCATAGCTGACCTCAAAGCTGGAGCTCATCACTCTCCATGCTTGCTGACTCTATGGAGAGAGAAGCAGTTAGAATTTCGTGGTTAAGGTGTTTGCATTTGTGGTGTGTAGGTCTGTGCATGTCTACAGCCTCAACAGCCTGCCTCCAAAAAAATAAAAGAATTTTGCAGTTATGAGCACAGACCCTACAGCTGCACTGCCAGCCTTCACATCTCAGCTTATTGAGCTGTGACCTTAGCCAGTATCTACTTACTAGGCTTGTTCCGAGGTGCAGATATGTAAATTCATGTAAAGTGCTTACAACAGTGCCTAAGCTGTATAAACAGTATAATTTGTATAACAGACTACATTTATACAATTTTCGTATGTTTGGTATTGTATAAATGTCTGCTGTAATTACTGTGGCACTTGTTATGATACCGGCTGTAGCATTGTGTTTGTTGTTGCACGATTCTTTTTTGTAGTGTTACTGCCATCCATGCTGTACTCTGAACTTGGAAGGTGAGTATAGTTCCACCCATTGGACAGATGAGGCCACTAAAGGCCCCAGACAGTATGCCCAGCACATGACCCCTCCCATTCATGATACCCCTGATGGTTATGCCCATTTCTTGCCCCAGCAGGTTGGGGGCGCCCGCCCCCCACTAGGCCAAGTGGAGGGGGTCCCTCCGCCCAATGGGCCTGGCCAGGGCCCTACGCCGCCTTAGCGGCGCCCTGGAGTCAGGGGACAGTCGGGCAGGTGATGATGAGGAGGCTGGCCCCGGGCTCTGCCGCAACGGGTGGGTTCCAGTGTTATCACCAGTGGGCCGGCGCCGCGGACGCTTCGTCAAGAAGGACGGGCACTGCAACGTGCGCTTCGTGAACCTGGGCGGCCAGGGCGCACGCTACCTGAGCGACCTGTTCACCACATGCGTTGATGTGCGCTGGCGTTGGATGTGCCTGCTCTTCTCCTGCTCCTTCCTCGCCTCCTGGCTGCTCTTTGGCCTAGCATTTTGGCTCATCGCCTCGCTGCACGGTGACCTGGCTGCCCCACCGCCACCTGCGCCCTGCTTCTCCCAGGTAGCCAGCTTCCTGGCCGCCTTTCTCTTCGCACTAGAGACACAGACGTCCATTGGCTATGGTGTGCGCAGCGTCACGGAGGAGTGCCCAGCCGCCGTGGCTGCTGTGGTGCTGCAATGCATCGCAGGCTGTGTGCTTGACGCTTTCGTCGTGGGCGCTGTCATGGCCAAGATGGCCAAGCCCAAGAAGCGCAATGAGACACTTGTCTTCAGCGAGAACGCTGTGGTGGCGCTGCGAGACCACCGCCTCTGCCTCATGTGGCGCGTCGGCAACCTGCGCCGCAGCCACCTGGTCGAGGCCCATGTACGGGCCCAACTGCTGCAGGTGCGGTGGTAGGCCGCTGGGGCTCTCAGCCGGGTTGGGGCCCTCGGGCATGCCAGGGATGTAGGCCTGGAGGCAAGCAGCCTTTATGGGGTCAGTCCTTGTGGGCTGCTGATTCACTGAGCAGTTGGAGGTGAAGATGTAAACTCAAGAGAGGTCTGTGACCAGCTCTTACAAGAGAGAGGCCTAGACTTGAGATAGAACTAGCTTCCTAAGGTCTAAGGGAGGCCTCCCTGTGGGATTGTGGGGAATTTAGACCAGAGAGGGCCAGCATGGCCTATATGGCTCTAGACTACAATCGACAGGTGCCTTTGGGTTACCAGAAGTGCCTGAGATTGGGTGGTTTAAGGAGATGTAATTTGGTGGGTCTGGGTGACACTTCGATGACTCAGGTTTGTAATTCTTAGTGGACTGTGGCACAGACATTGGCCTAGGACTTGAGGCCATGCCCCTATGGGATTGTGGGACATGAAGACCCAGCGATGGGGTGCAGCTCACGTGTGCCAAGCTGGAGAACACAGTTCTCTAGGCCCCTACAAAGAGGGTCCTGCAGCCTCTGTGGGAGACTTCCATTCCCCACCTCAGTCCCCCAGTCCCCCCTCCCTGCCCCCACCTCTTGCCATCTAGAAATGGGATGGGGGTTGGAAAACAGTCTTGAACTGTAGCTTCTCAGCAACAAACAAACTACACATGGTTTGGTGCCCATAGCACAGTGGTTATGGTGCCAGCCACATACACCAAGGCTGGTGGGTTTGAACCCAGCCTAGGCCAGCTAAATAACAGTGACAACTGCAACAAAAAATAGCTGAGAGTTGTGGCAGGCGCCTGTAGTCCCAGCTACTTGGGAGGCTGAGGCAAGAGAATCGCCCAAGCCCCGGAGTTGGAGGTTGCTGTGAGTTGTGACACCATGGCACTCTACCGAGGGCGACAAAGTGAGACTCTGTCTTAAAAAAAGAAAAGCAACAAAAAACTACTACACCTTTCATCAGCATCTGAAGTAATGGCTCCCCTTAGTGTTCCTGGAACTGTAGTCAGATTGCTCAGACATCTCTGGGGGCAGCAGCTGCCCTTGTCCAAAATAAGACCCATAAGAAATCTGGACTGAAGTTGGACTTCAGGGAGAGGGAACATGGGGGGGGGATGGTGAGAACTATAATTCCCAGCAACCTCTGGGCTTCCTCTACATAGGGTTCCCAGGGGCAAGAAAATAGGTGCCCACCTTCCATCTTGGTCTCCTCCCTGACTGAGACACTGGAATTCATGACCAGGAGGGACACTGCCTCTTCTAGAAGTCTGAGGCAGGGACTTGGCCTGGGAGGTGGGTATGGAATCAGTGGGTAGGTGGGGCAAACCCACAATGCACAGGCACACACAAGGACTGGTGAGCTCGTACCTGGGGAGGGGATAGTCCAGGGCTAGCCTGAGGCAGTGGAAGAGTATAGGGTTTTGGACCCAGATGTACTTTTTTCTTCTATTGCCATCCTGTTTTATTTTTCTCTGTCCATATATTGAAAACCATTTTTTTCTATCCCTCTCCTGTTCATCACATTCCTGCCTGGATGTCTTCCTTATCTTCTATTGTGTGTTTGATTTCATCTCTGTCTTTCTGATTTCTGTGGTTCTATGCCAATCTCTCTCTCTCTCTCTCTCTCTCTCTCTCTCTGTCCTGTGGGTTTCTATCCCCCAAACCAAAACCTCTCTCACTCTATCCCATCTTTTCTCTGGACTTCATCTTCCCCTCCCTGGGTCTCTGTCCCCTTCTCCCCCTGGGTCTCTGGTTCCCTCTCACTGGGTCTCTGTGCCCTCCCTTTTGTCTCTGTCTTTCTTGCTCTATGGATCCCCATTCTCACCCTGCCCCTCACCACTACTGGTCTTTGTTCTCTTCTTTCTCTGCATCTCTATTACTTTTTCTCACTCTCTCTGTCTCTGCTCATCTCTGTGCTCCCTGCTCTCTGTCTTTGGCTCCTTGCCTTTTGCTGCAGCCCCGAGTGACCCCAGAGGGTGAATACATCCCACTTGACCACCAGGACGTTGATGTGGGCTTTGATGGAGGTACTGATCGAATCTTCCTTGTGTCTCCTATCACCATCGTGCATGAGATTGACTCTTCTAGTCCTCTGTATGAGCTAGGACGTGCTGAGCTGGCCCGGGCCGACTTTGAGCTGGTGGTCATTCTTGAGGGAATGGTCGAAGCCACTGCCATGACCACACAATGTCGCTCATCCTACCTCCCTGGTGAGCTGCTCTGGGGCCATCGTTTCGAGCCAGTCCTCTTCCAGCGTGGCTCCCAGTATGAGGTCGATTATCGTCACTTTCATCGCACTTACGAGGTCCCAGGGACACCTGTCTGCAGCGCCAAGGAGCTGGACGAACGGGCAGAGCGGGCCTCCAACAGCCCCAAATCTAGCTTCCCTGGCTCTCTGGCTGCATTTTGTTATGAAAATGAACTTGCTCTGAGCTGCTGCCAAGAGGAAGATGAGGAAGAGGAGGCCAAGGAGGGGAATGGGATGGAGACAGAAGATGGGGCTGCCAACCCCCGAGTTCTCACACCAACTTTGGCACTGACCCTGCCCCCATGATGCAAGGCTGATATCCCCTTCCCTGTTTGTATCCCCTCCCAGAGGTAGCAAGATGGAGAGATGGACCCCTCTCCTGGGATGAGGGTGGGTGTTTCCCAAGACCAAAATGCCTGCTGGGTAAAGAATGAGCTGGTGAGATTCTGCCATGACTGGTGGACTCACCACAGACTGGACCTTAATTCCTCTGTTTCTGTGCTTCTTCCTGAGACCCCTTTATCAGCCCAATTGCTGAGTCCCACCAGAGCTGAGAGATCCAGAATTCTGGACCACCCAAGAGGCAAAGACTGGTGGTTCTACATTCTTCTGCTTGATTGGGCCTGTGTTAAGCAGGGTCAGAAATCAGTGGTATATATCACCTCCAGTGAAGAAAGTCAGCAGTCTTTGAACAGTATCAAAGATCAAGAGTTTGTAGATCTGGATTCACCTGAGATTCAAGGGACTATTGCTTCTTTATTCAGCCAACAAAGTTGCAAATCATTTGTTCTAGACCACCTAAGGAGGGAAGGTTGTGGAATGCCCCAAGTATTCAAGACCATCTTGATTGACCAAAGATAAGGAAAGGTGACTCCAAGTCAAGAAAAGACCTGTGGTTCCAGAAAGCCCAAGAGTTGAGATTCTGTGAGTCTAGGTTGACCACAGAGGGAAGCACTGGTGATTCTAGAACAGGTTTGACCTAGAGCAGAGGTTCTCAACCTATTAGTTGTGACCCACAGAAACTGTATTAAAGGGCTGCAGCATTAGGAAAGTTGAGAACCACTGACCTCGGGAGTTGAATTACGCCAGAAACTAGAGTTATGTTTCTAGAATGCACAAAACAATGATGAGTCTGTGGGTTTAGAACAGCTAAAGTGACTGACTAGGAGTTCTTGATATTAGAGAACCCCACCTTCTGGTTATAGAGCACCCACCTGAGGGGAATGAGCGGTGCTTCTAAATAATTCACAGGGTGGTGGGTTTTTCGTTTTTTTTTAAGTGCCATTCTAGAATGTCCAATAGGAATCAGGATTCTGTGGCTCTAGCTTAATCACAGAGTCAAGGAAGGAGTGGCGAGTCTAGATGTCTAAGATTTGCTGGTTCCCAGTTTGCCCAGTGGAGGTGAGAATCATGATGATTCTAGATGACTTCTTGTGGTTCTGTAATGCCAAAAGGGATTAAGGCTCCAGAGATCCAGAGTTGTCCATTACCAAAGGTTGGAAGTTCTAATCACCTCCAGGGACTACTCAGCATTTGGGAGGTGAATTGAGAACTTGATAAACAGCATTTCTGGGCTGACCTAGAAGGTGAGGCCTCAGGTAAGACCCTGTAGGTCACAGGGCTAATTAGTGAGCAAGGGAAGGGGGAAGCCCAAGGCTGGTGAGTCTAGAGCACTCTGGAATCCTATACTTAGTGATGTGTGTCTATTTCTTAAAGATGTTATACATATGTGTATGATATATATATATAATATAAATACAGATATCTATTTTTTTTCCGCTGGCTCCTACAGCAGGGTTAGAAATGGAGCTCCAGCTAATTGCAATGGCATCCTTTTCAAGGGTCAAGGAAGCTTTGCTCTAAATCCCAACTCTGCCCCAACTTCCTGTATGACTTGGGGCTAATCACTGTCCTCTCTTCACTTCGGTTTCCCCATCTGTAAAAATGGGGGAATTTGAATCTCCATGGCCTTCCCAGAAAGGTGATTCCTCACCCCTCTGAAGAAGGGTAGGTGGGGGAGCTGCAGGCCCTGGGGATTTCCCAGCTCCATGCTGCTGGACTACACAGCCTTCTAGGGGTGTCTGGAATGGAAGATGCTGTTGGAGGCTGGTTCTTAACTTGGTTGTCTGAATCACAGGGAAAGGACAGCAAGGGCTATGGCTAACAGCCATGGTCACTTCCTCCCTGATCTAGCTTGGGAAGCTAGGAAGGAGGAGGTAGCTCTAAACACCAGGGTTTGCCCCACTGTGGAAAAGATGGTGTTTGAGGGACACCTGTCCCCCAAATTAAAGAACTGGGAGTCCAGGTGAGTGTGTCTGTGAGTGTGTTTCTGGGGTATGGGTCTTTGGGCCTGGCCCCCTGCCCATGTTGCCATCTACCTAAGTGCCCAGTAGGCTGGATGCCAGCTGCAGAGGAAGCTAGTCCCAAGGAGAAAGACATATTCTGACCCCAGCCATGGCCCATCAGCCTGCCTAAGTTTAGCTGCATCAACCCAGGTCCCCTCTCTGGCTTCTCTGTCTCCCTTTATCCTTCAGAATCCTCATGTAATAACCGGATGGGATTAATTAGCTGGCTGCTTTCCCAGCTCAGAGTGTCTGGGGTAGGGACTAGGACAATGGAAACTCAAGGCTGAGGAAGGATGTTAAGTTGGAGGTGAAAGGGCAGGAAGGGGGTTCTGTTTGGAAAGAGAGTGGGGGCAGGGCTGGCACAGCCTGGGTCCCTCTACAGGGGACGGCAGGACCTGGGCTACTCATAAAGGTCAGTGAGGGGATTAGGAGGCTCCATGTCTAATCCGATAGCTTAACCAGGTCCTGTCCCCAAATCCATCCCCACCTGCCCAGCCCAGGGACAGTGAACGAGGACAAGGCCCAGACATCACTTTAGCCCCCATTATGGCCTGCCTCTTTACAGGGGTTCCCCACTTCCCCATTCTGGCCAGGCCCCAAATCCCCTTTCCCTGAATGTAATGGGAACAAGAGGCTGGGGTTGGGGAGAGGCCTCAGATGTGGAAGGACTTTGAAAGGAGGGAGAAGTTAAAGAAGGGCAAGAGTATGAGGACAGAGGAACCTAAGTGAGGACAGCAGGAGAGTAGGGGCAATCTGAAAGGTGGGAAGATGCTGAGGAGAGGGAAATTGTTACAGTGGGTAATGCTGGGGAAGGGAGAGGGTTAGGATGAGGATGCTAAAATCAGGGGAGGAGTTGGTGGAATGAGGGAGGAGCCTGAGAGGCAGAAGGCACCAGAAAGGCGGAGCCTGTGCTTTAACAAAATTTGTTGTTTCTTTCTCCAGATAGGTATCAAATAATATAGCATTTAGGGGAGGCACCCGTAGCTCAGTGGGTAGGGCGCTGGGCACATACACCGAGGCTGGCGAGTTCCAACCCGGTCCAGGCCAGCTAAAACAATGACAACCTCAACAACAACAAAATAGCTGGGCGTTGTTGGGGGAGACTGTAGTCCCAGCTACTTGGGAGGCTGAGGCAAGAAAATCGCTTAAGTCCAAGAATTTGAGGTTGCTGTGAGCTGTGACGCCACGACACTCTACCCAGGGCGACAGCTTCAGACTCTGTCTCAAAAACAAAAACAAAAAAACCCCAGCATCTACGAGAAAGAATAGGTTTTCGTTTCAACATTCTTTGAAGAAGAGATTGAGACGGATGAGAAGGTTTGGAGATAGAAGGGGGCTGGAAGAAAGGAGAGGTACTCAGAAAAGGGAGGCCAAAAAACGTAGGCCATAGCTGCTCCCGGTTGCACCCCAACATCTGACGCCAAAAGCCAGCGTGGCTGGCCTCGGAGGTGTGGTTCACGAAAACAACCCAGAGTTGCGTATCCGCCCCCTGGCAACAAGGCTAACACAAAGTACCACCTCCTAGCAACGGATTACTAGAGGCGGAGCTCAATTGACCCAGTCTCCTACAGCCCAGAGCCTTTGCGCAGGCACAGTCCTTTGGCTCTACATAGCTCCACCTCCATGCTACTGCTTTCCGAGGTTTCTCATTGGAGGGCAAGTCTGCCAAGTGCTGTCTTTTGTTTCGGAGGCGGGGCTTAGAGACCTGCCCGCACTCCAATTGGCCACTCAGACCGTCTACCTCCAGCCGGACGGTCCTACATCTGCTCCTTGTGCGCCGATTGGCCCTGGAAGATTATCCTTTGGTGTCGCGGGAGGAACAGACGAAAGGCCCCACCGTGGATTGGACAGTGTCAAAAGAGGGGCGGTCCTTATTGGCGGGGCGGTTGGGCGGCGAAAGGAGTGTCTTTTCAGCGCTGCGGACTGGCGCTGAGGAGGCGGCGGTGGCTCCCGGGGCGTTTGAGCGGGCTCACCCGAGCCCGCGGGCTAACGCGGATCCAGGCCCGACTGGCGGGACTGCCCCGGACTCCCCGCGGGCCTTCCTAGCCGCCATGGAGGACGGTGTCTATGGTAGGTCAGGGAGGGGCGGGGCCGGCTGGGAGTGGATAGAGCGTTTTCTCATGAACGTTCTGCAGCGAACGTTTCTTCCCCGCACGCCCCACGCGGAGCCTTGCGGCCTTACCGTAGCATCGCTTTTGTTGGGCGCTGGACAGGCTTCCGGCGGGGCCCGAGAGCGGGGCGTTCCAGGCCATTGTTTGGGCTGAGCCTGTTTCCGGTGGCGGCGGGAGGGGGCGGGATGGAGCACTGGAGGCGAGGCCCGGGCGGAGCCATTCCCGCTGGAGGGGCTGGGCCCAGTCCCTGCCGGGG
>NW_003852606.1:2123310-2134631 GCF_000181295.1 Otolemur garnettii | reverse complement strand
GGGGGGGTCTTAAATGTGGCTGATACCCCGCCATCGTCAGGCGGAGGTTTTCAATGACCTGCCCCCCTTTCCAACTCTTAGCTGTCATCAGATCAGCTTTCTCTGCCATAGTTTCTTTTCATGGACTCAAGAGTCGGGACGCCCAAGCCCCCAGCCACCTGGCTAGTAATGGAATCAGAAAACCAAGGCCTCAGCCCCCTTTCAAGTAATGGACCCAGAAGTTCTGCCTCCTAGAGCATAGGCTCCCATTCCCCTTCTCCCTCAGACTCCGGGATTCGGCTGTTAAGTACTCTTCTCTCCCCCAGTACTCAAGAATCTCGAGCCCCAGCCTTTCTTCCGCTGGTCTGAGGAGACCAGGCCCTCCAGCCTCTCTTCCATCAAGCATAGGAGGCCCCATCCTCATACTTCCCAGTGCCGTCCTACCCTAGATTGCAGGAATCCAGTCTCTCGGCCCCCAGAAATGACTTTCAAACCTTGACCCTTGCTCCCAGAGCCCCCAGACCTGACTCCAGAGGAAAGGATGGAGCTGGAGAACATCCGGCGGCGGAAGCAGGAGCTGCTGGTGGAAATTCAGCGCCTGCGGGAGGAACTCAGCGAAGCCATGAGTGAGGTGGAGGGTCTGGAGGCCAATGAGGGCAGGTGAGGACTAGAGCTCAGAATTTGGAGGGAATGAGGCCAGCTGGGACCTGGGATACCCAGGCATTAACCTTCTGCCCTTATCCTCACCTTGCTTTCTGCTCCTGCAGTAAGACCTTGCAGCGGAACCGAAAGATGGCAATGGGCAGAAAGAAGTTCAACATGGATCCCAAGAAGGTGCTCAGGGCCACAGGACTGGGATTTAATTGGGCAGCTATCCAGGCAGGGAGTTCTAGAACCTCCAAGTTCCAAAAGTTTGACAGTTACAGGTCTGTTCTAGGTGAACAGACTTTGTCCTAATCCCTGGATTCAGATACTGACTGTCCATTTGTTCTATGAACATTAACCAAGTGTTCCAGCCTCCTTGTATCTTCTTGCCTGGAAGGTCTTCCCTTTTCTACTTGTATTTTTGGATACACTTCTGGTCCCAAGAGGAGCTTGAGTCTGGTAGAGGTTATGGACAAATTGACATGCCCAAAAGAGGGTTGACAAGTGTCATGACAGGAAGGTACCAGGGCCGTGGACACCCAAAGGAGGGAGCCTGGTGGAATCAGGGAAGGCTTCCTAGAGGAGGAGACCTTCAGATCAGGTTTAAAAAGTGAGTCGGTATTCACCAGGTAGAAGAAAGATGTTAGTTTATTTCTTCCTTTAACAACCATTTTCTAGCTGGGTGTGGTGGCTCACACCTGTAATCCTAACACACTAGGAGGCCAGGGCAAGTGAATTGCTTGAGCTCACAAGTTTGAGACCAGCCTGAGCAAGACCGAGACCCTGTCTCTACTAAAAATAGAAAAACTGAGGCAAGAGGATCACTTGAGCCCAGGAGTTGGAGGTTGCTGTGAGCTAAAATAAATTACACTCATTTTCCTGAGGCCTCTTGAGGGCCTGACTCTGCTAAGCAATTCAGTGACCCAGAGAATAGACCCTGCCCTGCTCTCAGAGAGGTCCTAGACACAGATAGCAAAATTCAAAGTGAAATGTAGCAATAACAGAAGGGTCTTCATAGCACAGAGAGAGCCAGACAAGCCTCCAATCCAGCCTTGGGCTTAGTGCTCACGTCCCTTTAGGGTCTACCATCTGCTAATAGTTTCTTTATTTGTCTTGCTTGAAGCAATTATAGTTTGTTCAGTCATTCAGCAAACATGTATTGAGCCTTTGTTTCTTGTGAGACCCTGTTCTTGGTTCTGGAATTAACCAGGGAAAGGCAGATGGCATATCCCATAAGGTGGAAAGGCCATGAGTTGGGAGGGTTGATATTTAAGGAGCTATCAGGAGCTTGAAAATGAAACCTGGCCCTGCTCTTTTTTGGGGGGGAGGGGGGATGATGTTGAGATTCCCTGGGGAAGTTTGGGGAGGGAGTAGCTTTCTGGCCTTTAGCACTGAAATCTGGCCCCCACTCACCAGGGGATCCAGTTCTTGGTGGAGAATGAACTTCTGCAGAACACACCTGAGGAGATCGCCCGCTTCCTATACAAGGGTGAGGGGCTGAACAAGACTGCCATCGGGGACTACCTGGGGGAGAGGTACGATCCCTACTCAGCTCCTCCTGGGCCCTTTCCCACTGCACCCAGCTCCTGGCCTCACACTGATGGCTCCTGGATAGAGCAACCGTGCGGCTTCCCAGAGGAGAGTCCCTGATAGGCCCGGCTTCTGCCCACACTAGGACATAATAGACAGGGGTCTGGGGGAGCCTATAACCACCTGAGAGCATCTGTGGGATATGGGGAGAACATCTGAGTGTCATGGGGGCATAAGAACTATGGGTGGAGAACGGCTCTTCATGGGAACTGTGGGAACACCTGGGAAGTGTGAGAACTGTTGGCAGGTATCTGGGAGGCATAGGGCTCCTATGAGTGTCCAGAGATTGTAAGGGCTGTAGAGGCTAGGGTATGTGGGACTGGATATTAGATGTTTAGGGACCGTGTGAACATCTGGGGAGCATAGGGATTATTTATGTAAATCTGGGGAGCAGGAGAACTGTCTGTGGATGTATAGAGACTATTTAGACATCTGGGAGCATGGGGGTCATTTTAAGAGAGGTGACAGTAGGTAGCATGCATGTTTGCTGGGTTCTTCTAACTCTACAAAGTCAACCAAACCAGGGTTCCCAAGGCAGATACTACTCCTAAGAATATGTTCTGAGCAACTCTGCCCCAGGGCTAGGGCTGTGATGGGGGCCAGGTAGGAAGGGTGCCCACTGCAGAGGGCACCTGCTAGGCAGAGGGCATGGCACAGTTTCTAGTGCCTTCCTCTGCCCACTCCCACTCCATCCTCTCCAAACTCCTTCCTGTGACTTTGTCCTTGTCATCCTAGGGAAGAGTTGAATCTGGCAGTGCTCCATGCTTTTGTGGATCTGCATGAGTTCACCGACCTCAATCTGGTTCAGGCCCTCAGGTAAGGGGTAGAGGGGAGTATGGAAGGGCAGGAGTATACCCATTAGTGCTTACTTTGTTGCATGTGACATAACCCTACTCAGAAATGAGCAAAACTAGGAAATTGATTGCCTCATATGAAACAGAAGTTCACAGGTAGGGGCTCCTTTAGACATAGCCATATCTAGGTCCCCAAATGATGTTAGAAAGTCAGTATTCTCTGTATCCCATAGTGCTTGCTGCTGTGTTGCCACTGCTTTCTGCAGACCTTCCTCAAAGCCCCTGGCAACCACCAGACCCATTTAGCAACTTTTGTAGAAAGAAAAAGACCTCTCTGGCTCAGTGCCTATAGCACAGTGGTTACAACGCCGGCTACATGTACCGAGGCTGGTGGGTTGGAACCCGGCCTGGGCCTGCTAAACATCAGTGACAGCTACAACAAAAAAAATAGCCAGTTATTATGGCGAGTGCCTATAGTCCCAGCTACTTGGGAGGCTGAGGCAAGGGAATCACTTAAGCCTAAGAGTTTTGCTGTGAGCTGTGACACCACAGCACTCTACTACGGGCAACATAGTAAGACTCTGTCTCCAAAAAAAAAAGGGCATCTCTGTGTAGGTCCACCATAAGTCTGTGGTGAATGCTCATTGGTCAGATTGAATCACATGGCCATACCTGAAACAATGAAGGCCAGAAGGTTTAGGTTTATTACCGTCCAGTTCTAACATGGGGATAGAGGGTGGGGATGTG
This sequence comes from Otolemur garnettii, assembly GCF_000181295.1. NCBI lineage: Eukaryota > Metazoa > Chordata > Mammalia > Primates > Galagidae > Otolemur > Otolemur garnettii. Next base: position 2,130,876 of record NW_003852606.1, on the reverse strand, counting down.
CTTGTGCTAGCCTTGGCATCCACACCCAGCCCTTCCCTAACTCAGGCAATTTTTGTGGAGTTTTCGCCTCCCCGGAGAAGCCCAGAAAATTGACCGGATGATGGAGGCCTTTGCCCAGCGATACTGCCTGTGCAATCCTGGGGTTTTCCAGTCCACAGGTGGGGGCCTGACTCTTAGGGTTGAGGGAGGAGGGGACTGGGAGCCAGGAATCTTGGGTCCTGGAGAGGAGGGAACTGGGGGCTCACATAACCTGGATTGTCACCACCTGACCTGTTCGGTGCAGACACCTGCTATGTGCTGTCCTTCGCTGTGATCATGCTGAACACCAGCCTTCACAATCCTAATGTCCGGGACAAGCCAGGCTTGGAGCGCTTTGTGGCCATGAACCGGGGCATCAACGAGGGTGGGGACCTGCCTGAGGAGCTGCTCAGGGTCAGGCCCCCTCTTCCTGTATCCTGTCCCTCTTCCTGCCTCTGATAGTCCCTGCCCTGTGGGTCTCCCAGTGCCTGAGCTATCAGCTCAAAATTAATGCTGACTGCCCCTCCCACAGATGGCATGATCACACCAACTTGTATGTTTCTTTTTTCTCTTTCTTGCTGACTCCTGTATCTTGGATTCTGTCTCTCTCCAGGTCTGGGGCTCATTTTCTTGGCCTGTCTGTCTCTCTTTTTGGTCTCTCGCCCTCTTTTTCAAGATCTTGGTCTGTCTGTTTTTCCATCTGTCTATTTTTCTGACAGCTCATCAGGCTCTTCCAGCTGTTGTCCATGAGTCTTTTCTTCTCTCCTTGTCCCTGAGGCTTTCTCTACTTCTCTGTTCTGCTTCTGCCTTATCCCTCTCTCCCACTGTGAGTCACTCCAGCCATGGTATCATTGCCCCCAAGTAGCCCCAGGAGAGTCCCAGGGGTCTAGAATTGCTGACCTGGCCTTTGCCCCTCAGAACCTCTACGACAGCATCCGAAACGAGCCCTTCAAGATTCCCGAGGATGATGGGAACGATCTGACCCACACCTTCTTCAACCCGGACCGGGAGGGCTGGCTCCTAAAGCTGGGTACGTCCCCTCCTGGCCCCACTGGCTGTATCTGCAGGGGGAGGTCAGTGGGCCTGGGTTCTGGACTGCGTACCTGCTATGTGACCTGAGGCAAGTGATTTGCCCTCTCTGAACCTCCCCCTCAGTTTCCACATCTGAAAAATAAGGCTGAAAACAAGATCAGGCTGGTGTGCTGGGCCCAAGCATTGGCCTGGCCTGTAATATTTGTTCCCCAACCCTTCTCTTTACCCATGGGTATTTATGAAGTCCTTCTTCTGCCAGGCACTTATCTAGTTTCAGAGTAAGAACCAGATAGTAAGGTTTGTTTTTTGGGGGGTGGGGGATGTTCTCCACTGTAGTTAGCAGAAAACCCACGCTAAGGGCACTAAGTTCCTGGTAACCTGTTACCTCCCTTAGCAAGAACCTCCAGGCCCAGGGCAGGACTGACTGCACTCCAAGGCTCTGCATCTGTTCCCTCAGTCTCTTGGCTGCATCATCAGGCCAGTAGCGTGGTGGCTTGTTCACACCCTCCCCAAAACATTATAAGCAGAAAAGAGCCTACACAAGTGAGGAAACCTGTCCCAGATTTGCCCAGTAGACTTCTTACCTGGATGGATTGGCTCCTGGCTGGGGAGAGACCAATCCAAACTGATGTAGATGACTCAGAAGTCCTGGGATAGGATGGGAGATTGAGGCCAGGTTGCCTCTTAACACCTGTCCCTAGCAAATTCAGGGTCAGCTAGAACAGGTCATATAGGATGGTAGTGTGGTGGGGCCTTATCGTGGGCTACTAGATATTCTAAAACCCCATAGGGGCTCAGTGCCTGTGGCTCAAGTGGCTAAGACACCAGCCACGTACCCCCAAGGTGGTGGGTTCGAATCCAGCCCGGGCCCGCCAAACAGCAATGACGGCTGCAACTAAAAAATAGCTGGATGTTGTGGCGGGCACCTGTGGTCCCAGCTACTCGGGAGGCTGAGACAGGAGACTTCCTTGAGCCCAGGAGTTGGAGGTTGCTGTGAGCTGTGATGCCATAGCACTCTACCCAGGAGGACAGCTTGAGGCTCCCGTCTCCAAAAAAAAAAAAAAAACCCAATAGGAAGGCTATCAGTCATTTGTAAAGCTCCCTAGGTACTTCCAATGTGTAGCCAAGGTTGAGAGCCACTAGCTTGGCGCCGTTCCTGGGAACAGTAGGTGCCACCTGCATGTGAGATGTGGTTTTTACTGGAAAAGCAGTGATTGGCTGCTCCGGTGAAGCAGGTGGGCTGAGGAATTGCAGTCTGGTGCAGCAGTGGAGGCTTCCCATAGCAGCAGGAGAGTGCAAAGGAAGCCTCCAGTTCTGTGCAGGAGGTCAAGGCCAGGGTTCTCATCGGGGTGCTAGTACAGGGCAGCTTCGGCTTCCCTCCCTGGTGGGGGGGTTCTGCCCATGTGGAATTGTGCCCTTAAATCAAGGCCTCACTTCCACAGAAGGGGCAAAGGTTTCCTGGGAAATACAAAAAATGGAAATCACCCCCCAGTCAACACCATGGTGCTTGTCCCTACATTGTATCCAGGGGATTTAGATTCCTCAAAGTCACATGGGTCAGTGACTTAGCACAGCCTTGGAGCCATATCTTGGCATAGAGCACTTCTGTCCCCTTTGTAGCAGTTAGGAAAAGGTACCTCTTAGATATAGAAATACAAGAAAGGGGATTTGTGATGGTTGTTCCTACTCCACTGTGATATCTCCAAGAGCCATTGTTACTGCTGTTTATTTCCGGCCTTCAGGGAAGCTAGCAGAAGGTCATCTTGCTACAGAAATGTGGACTCAAATGGGTCTGTAGGCTGGATTCCAGAAAGGGCAAGAGTATGTTCTAAGGTCGCATAGCCAGTTTGTGCTGGAACAGAGATGAGCCCCCACAAACACCTTAGGGCAAAGACTGGGGTTTTGCCTTTTTCCTCGTGGGGGTGACTCCAGGGGAGAGGCATTTTCACCTCAGCAACAGAGGGCCCTCCTGGTCTAGGATAAGTCCTGGGGTGGATATGAAGGGGTGTTCAGCCACAGCAGGGCTCAGGGTCCTTGGCTGCCCCAGGGGTGGGGAGAAGCTCTAGCCATTCCTCATGTGGATGTAACTGGTTTTCTTCCCTCTCTCTCCCTCCCTCCCTCTGCGTGTTTCTCTTTCTGTCCACTGTGTTGCTGTCTCTCTTTCCTGCCCCTGCGCATTCCCCCACTTGCTGCCCTATTTCTGTTGCCTGCGGCTCTGGGGGCACCCCAAACTTCTGCCTTCCCTTCTGCACCTGGTCCTGCCTGCTTTCTCGCTGTCTGCCCCAGGAGGTAGGTACACGGCCGGTCCTTCCCTCCAACATGAGACAAGGGGAGGGGGCTGCCCAGGCCTCAGGCCCACAGGGAGGAGAGGGCTACGGGCTCAGGCTCTTAGTCCTGGGCTGACAGGCTTAGGAAGTATAGAACCCCAAGCCTGGGTTGCACCAATTTCTGGGGCCCAGGCATGCCCATCCCTGGTATGTCTTGTCTCTTCCCATGCACTGGCTTTTCCTAGGCCCGCCTTTCCTGCTCTCTCTCTGCCTCTCCCTCACCCCATACCCCCTCCCTCCCAGAGGCCCTGTCCCCCTGTTGAGCCCAGGCCCCCTCCCGCCCCTTCCCTTTCAGGGGGCCGGGTGAAGACTTGGAAGCGGCGCTGGTTTATCCTCACAGACAACTGCCTCTACTACTTTGAGTACACAACGGTGAGGGTGGACCTGGGTAGGATGCTGGGATCTTGGGATGAAGGGCTGTGGCCTAGACTTCTGGTTTGAGGGAGAAGGTACTGGGATGAAGATTTAGAAGTCTAAGTTCTGTCTATCATGCTTCTTCAGGACAAGGAGCCCCGAGGAATCATCCCCCTAGAGAATCTGAGCATCCGAGAAGTGGATGACCCAAGGAAGCCAGTAAGACCATCTCTATACCCCTTCCTCCCAAGGTGGGGGGACTTTTATGGCCTCAATTTTCTCTCCTCACTCATGTCTCCCCAGAACTGCTTTGAGCTTTACATCCCCAACAACAAGGGGCAGCTCATCAAAGCCTGCAAAACAGAGGCAGATGGCCGGGTGGTTGAAGGGAACCACATGGTGTATCGGATCTCGGCCCCCACACAGGAGGAAAAGGACGAGTGGATCAAGTCTATCCAGTGAGCCTAGGTTCTGGAGAGTTGGGGACCTGGACTATTGGGTCTGAGAGGAGGAGCTGAAGGCCAGGACCCCTGATCTGAGGGAGGAGGGGCCTAGGGACCTGGCCTCCCAACTCTGAGAGAGGAGGGGTTAGGGGCCTAGACTCCAAATCTGAGGGAGGATGGACTGGGGACTCTGGCCCTCATCCTGGGATTTCTCCCTTTCTGCAGGGCAGCTGTGAGTGTGGACCCCTTCTATGAGATGTTGGCAGCCAGAAAGAAGCGGATTTCTGTCAAGAAGAAGCAGGAACAGCCATGACCCCCTGCCCCGAACTCCATTATTTATTACGGAGCTGCCCCGCCTGGGTGGCCGGACCCCTGGGCCTTGGGGCTATGGATCATGGTTCCCAGTTTGGAAAGAGCGCCATCTCTAGCTCCCCTCTCTTTATTTGTAATTAACATGCTGTTGGTAATCTTATTAATTATTTAACCACTCAGCCTGCTGACCCCCTCATTTCTTAGGGTTGACAGGGCTGAGATACTTGGCAGGGGCTGAGAGCACTTGCCAGTCACAGAGGCCTGGGCCTGCCCATTTTGTGGGCAGCTCACTGTGCTCCAGGGTAGGGTGATGCCTGAGTGCGGCCCCATAGGGCCTGTCCTGAACCGGTGAGTTCTAGTTTCATCCTGAACCCTGCAGGGATAGAGTAAAGGGAGCTAACTCTGGGTGTTAGTGGTTAGCTGAAATTGACCAATCCCAAGGGACAGTGTTTGGAATGCAAGGATCCAGGGCTTCACATTCATTCTAGAGGTTACCTAACAGCATTGCCTGATTACACTATGGCCATCAGCTAGTCCCCATCTTTCCTTTCCTGGGACTCATATCTTTGAAAAGCAGCCCTAAATATCTGGTGGGCTGTCGTTGTGCCCTCTGCTTTGAGGGAAAGCTAGAACTGGAAGAGCTATGAAGGTCCTTACTCTGGAGAAGGTAGCCCAGGTCCCAGGTGCAGCAAGTGCAAGGGTCTTGCTAATGGGATGTCCCTGAGTGGGCTAGGGCAATCACAGGTGGTACCCCACCCATTTGTGGGGTGGAAGGAGGGATTGTAGAAGAATGCTATTGAGCCAGGTATCTCTGTCTCACTGAGCCAGAAGCTGTGATCAGCCTCCTTTGGAGGACACTTAATTTCCAAGGTACGGCTGAGAACCTGCATTTTAAACATCTTTTTTCCCCAGGAACCTGACAGCCTCAGAAAGATGTGGACCACCTATCTGAAGGCGAAGTCTTGGCACATGGGTCCTGGGTTTGGGCCTGTGCCCTTTACCCCTCTAAGTGGGGTATGCACCGTGTCTGTGGAAAGGGGCTTTGATCCTGAGCAGGGTGGGTTGGTGGGTGGGGAGACCTCATGTCACTCTCCCACACCCTCTTTGAACAAGGGAGACCTTTAGTAAGAGGAAACTACAACTCAGCAGGCCCTTCGACTAGGATATACCTTTTTACCCTGAGGTGAGCAGTGGGAGTCATGGTCCCACTGTTGCATCTTGGAGTTGTTCAACCCCCAGTTGGATAGCTCCATGGGGTGGAGTGCTCCCAAATGTTGGGCCTGTGGCCACAGACATCACAGACCTGAGGGCCCCTGGCACAATAACACCACCACCTTGGCCCTGTGGCATGCAATGGAGAACTGTGTTTCCCGGCAGGCCATGGGACTCCAGTGGCATCTCCAGGGGGCTGATGGGCATGTAGTTCTCAACTGTTCCTTCTCAAAGGTTCCTGGGAAATGGAATCATTGACCCAAAATGGTCCTGGGCGTTGAGGTCCTTGGTTAATGGAGGGTCTCAGCACTGTCATTCTTCCCTGCCTGCCTACCTGCCTCTATAGAGAGGATGTGTAGTTAGGTGTGCAGGTACCATGGCAATTAGGGGAATGTGACACTTTAAAAGGTGAGAGGTTGTGAGCCTGATGACGTGGAGTCTGGTCAGCCATGGGAGGGACTTGGATGCTTTCTAAGTAGGATGGAAAGCCCTCCAAAGGCATGAAGCAGGCCTGCCATGTGTCTGGAGTGAGGTTGTAGGAGGGGCCTCTGGTTCTGCAAGAACAATTTGGAATGGGGAGCATGGGAGCAGGGAGGTACCTAAAGAGGCTGTGTAGGATGGTGTGACTGAGGAGATGGAGAGGAGTGCACTAAGTCAGATATCTTGAAGGAGGGGCCAAAAGGACTTGCCAGGTGGCTGGGTCAGCTGGTGAACAGTGATGCTTTGACCAAGATGGCTGAAGAGGAATATTTGGGGTGGGGATCAATACTTCTGCTTTGGCCAAATTAAGCTGTAAATGTCTGTAGAACATTCTAGCCAGATTCCATCACCTCAAACAGTGATGCTTTGACCAAGATGGCTGAAGAGGAATATTTGGGGGGGGGGGGATCAATACTTCTGCTTTGGCCAAATTAAGCTGTAAATGTCTGTAGAACATTCTAGCCAGATTCCATCACCTCAAAATTGAGCTTCAGTTTTGTTTGTCTACAATCCATCTCAGATTGAGGATTCTGGCTTCCAGCTCCCTCCTTCCCAGGACTCCCAGACCCCCAACATGGGTTGCTATCATTTGGATAGGACCAAAACTCATTGAAATTTGACCCCCAAGGTGGCAGTGTTAGGAGGTGCCTCATGGGGTCTGATCCCTCATAGATGAATTAATGTCTTTTTCCCAGTGTGGGTGAGTTCTCACTTTCTGTAATGGAAAGTAAGTTATAAGAAAGGTCTGGCTTCTTTGGTTGTCTTTTGCTTCCCTGTCCCCTGCAATCTCTTTGCACGGGCCTGCTCTCACCTGCCCAATCTTAAACCTTCCAACCAGCAGAATCTGAGCTAAATAAACCTCTATTCTTTATAAATGCCACAGGCTCAGGTGTTCTGTTCTGGCAGCCCAAAGTGGACTAAGCTGTGTGTAGAATTGTGTCCCCCCAAAGTTTATCTTAAAATCCTAACCCTTGGCATCTCAGAATATGATCTTAGGAAATAGGGTCATTACAGATAAAATTAGTTAAGATGAGGTCATTAGTGTGGGCCCTAATCCAGTGTGACATGTGTGCTTGTAAAATGGAGAAATCTAGACACAGACAGACACAGAGGAGATGATATGGATAGATATGAGGCAGAGATCAGGGTGATGCATCTATAAGCAAAGGAATGCCAAAAATGGCCAGCACCCACCAGATGCTCATGGAAAGGCCTGGGACAGATTTTTCACAACCCTCAGAAGGACCCAGCCCTGCCTCCAGAGCTGTGAGAAACTAAATTTATATGGTTTAAGCCACCCTTAATATCAGCCCTAGTGAATTAATGAAACACTTCACTCTTTTTTTTTTTTTTTTTTGAGACAGAGCCTCAAGCTGTCCCCCTGGGCA
>NW_003852606.1:2103035-2122383 GCF_000181295.1 Otolemur garnettii | reverse complement strand
GTAGATACCAAAACTGGAGCAGGGTGAGGCAGGCAGCTGAAGGGACAGATGTGGTTAGGGTGATGACAAGAGGTAAGAATGACAGGAAGGTGGGCAGTCGCATGGAGAAACAGGTAAACTGAGGCAGAACCAGATGGACAATGAGGCAGCCCTTGACATTTGGGGAACTGGAAGTACCAATCTGAAGTATGTGGGTGTTGGCAAGTCATTTGGGGCCCCAATCCTGGGACTGCTCCTGGCTACCACCACAGGCTGCCATGCAGAAAGGGCTGTCACCACAGCCACCACCTTCCCAAGCCTTGTAGCTCCTCATGGCCTCTGGAACCATCTTGGATGGCTGCAGAAATCAGGTGATGCTCACACCAGACCCAGAGCAAGATCAGAAGAAGCAGTGAAGCTAGGAGCCTCCCTGCATGGGCGTTTTCACCTCTCTGAGCCTCCATGTCCAGTCTGCCCCACTGGGCTGTAACAATGGGGACTCCTCTTGGGTAGTACTCACTCCCTGAATTCTCCCCCCACCCCCTCCCAAAACACACACAGGCCCTGCATTCCTCCAAAAAGTTGTTTTTGTCTTTTTTAAATAATGTGAAAATGCCACGCGAAGGTCTGAATCAGAGGCCCCTCCAGGGGCTGGACAGGGGAAGGGTAGGGGAGACATGAGATGGGGGGCTCCAGGTCCCCGAAGCCTATGGCCCCTGTCTGGGGCCGGGAGTGGGTGAGGAGGGACCTCCGCTGTGCCGAGGGGCTCCAGGCCCAAAAGAGTTCAGTTCAGTTCCAAGAAAGGTGGCTGTCTAGGTAGGGACAAGGGGCTTCCTGCCTCATTTGGCACCGAGGGGGTCAGGAGGCTCAGGGGAGCCATCGGGAGGGCTAGGGGGTGGGGGGCCAGGGCCTCCCGTTGTTTGGCACATGGTGGGGGATGGGGAGGGCCCAGCCTCAGGGGCCTCCCCAGAGGCGGCGTCTGTGGTGGTGGCAGTGGCTCCATCGTCCACAGAGGATTCTACTCTCAACCCCTCTTCTAGGGGTGCAAGGGGGCCAGGTCTTCGGGGAATCAGTTCTCCACGGGGCCTAAGGATGGAGAGTGGAGAGGGAAATGAAATTAAAACTGGAGAAACAGGTTCTTGGCTTCCAACTCAGTGTGAAAGCAAAACCCTCCCTGTGGCTCACAAAGCTTGTGTGATCCACTCTGTCCCTCTTTGTCCTTACCTGCCCCTTCCCCCCCTCAGTTCCAGGCACATGGATCTCCTTGCTGTTCCAATGCCCTAAGCATAGTATCATCCCAGGGCCTTTGCACTGAGTGCTCTCACTGCCGGAAACCATCTTCTCATGTAACTCAGACCAGGGCTTCAATGTCCCCTCCTCTGAGCCTTCCCCAGGCATTCAGAGTCCCACAGTCAGCCCTGACTCCCAGTTACTCTATCTCATTTCCCATTTCTCTGGGATGACCCCACCAGTCCTTGAAGAAGAGCTTCCTATCTGCTTGCTCCTCTAGAACATAAGCTTGGTGAAGTTAGGAGTTGTGGTCACTGCTTTGTCACAGTATACAGCCTGCAGCCAAGCATTCTTTTCCCCAGTGGAAAAACCCTTCCCCAGGAGACCCCTATCAAACCTTCCCATGATGACCAAGGTCTAGGGTTTTGGGTTCTCCCCAAGGGCCACACGTCAGGCTCGCTCACTCTACCTTGTTTTTCTTATTGGGGGGGACCTGCCCCGCCCCCCGCCCCTGAGCCTATTTCCCTCTTTAATGGAAAGCATGATCTTTGTCTCCTTTTCAAAGGAGCGGGAGACTTTGGGATTTTTTGTGTCACTTAGCACCCACCACATATATGCTTAGTGGGCAGAAACGAGCTGAGCACAGAAAGGAGGACCCTGCCCTGGGCTTCCCGTCTTGGGAGACAGACAAGACTGAAGGCTGCCCAGCCCACACTGAAGTGGGAATATTTCTCGAGTGAGTAAAGGGATTTGGGGTTTCATATGACTGGCTCTCCATCTCTTCTCCTGGTGATTAAAGGTGAGGTCATCCACTTGCTGGCCCTACTAGGCTCAGCCCTGACTCACCACTTGGCTGGTGTCCTCATGCCCTGAAATCTACCCCACTCTCTCCCCATGAGGACCCCAAAATAGGCACCTCAGGGAAGAAGTGATATTTGGGGTAAGGCCTGAGGATGCAGCCAAGTGAAGAACCAGTAAGCCCCCAGCCCAGGACTCCCACCCTGTGTCTCTCTGCCCTGCCTCACCCAGCTGCCGTTTCACTTTCTTCTTCCTCCTGGTCCTTGGCTCAGGCCTCAACCAGCCTCCCAGCTCCCATTCTCTCTCTTCCTCAGCCCCATCTGACCCCAGAGGGGTCTTCCTAAACCCAACATTTCCTCCTCCTGCCTCTTGCCTGCTTACAGTCCTCCATGGTTCCCTAGCATTCCCAGGGAGTCCTCAGTCCACCCCAAGCCTTACCTGGTCTGTTATGCCTGTTCTCACCTCACCCTCCACATTCTCCAAGCCTCCCCCAGCCACATCAGTCTCCCTTCTGCTCCTTGAACTGGCAAGCTCTATTCTGCCTCAGGCCCACTGTGCAAGCTGTCCCCTCTGCTAGCACACTGTCCCCTTCACCTTCACCTAGTTCTTGACAACCAACCCTTCCAGTCCTGGTTAAAAGACATTGCTACTGGGAAAACAAAGCCCTTTCCTTGTGTCATCTGCTTTCTCAGGAACCCTGCATTTCAATTCTTCATTTATGGTGGCCCTGTGTGGTCAGGGTATGTGGGAGGGCAGCAGGGCTCACCACCCTGCTCAGCATGGAACCCCCCTGTGCCTCTCCAAGCCATTTAATTCACTCAACAATCTTCTGAGTCAAATTCTGCTATCATTTCTATTCTACAAATAAGGGAACTAAATCACAGAGAAGGAAAGTGACTTGCTCTAGGTCATACAACTGAGATATGGCAGGGCCAATGTCTGGACTCAAACTAGGTTTAGGGGAGCAGGAACGAAACAGAAAAGCTCAGGTGTTACTTTCTACCTTACTCTGTTCCCCCGGGGGCTGTGCTCTGGCTGGGCAGCAGGGGGCAGCAGAGAGCCCAGACCCGCACCAGTCCAGCCGCGTGAGGCTAGCCTGTGCCCTCCTTTCTCTTAACAGAGGCCTCAGCATCAGCACAATCAGAAACTAAGAATGACGTGATACTTTCCCAAGGTAGCTATGGGGACTAATGATATGTAAAACACCACAGGAGAGAAACCTGACGAATGTTGGCTCCTGCAGAGGGCAGGGACTCAGGGCAGACGGTGAGGGTTTGAATCCTGGCTCCCCACTCCTCTCTGTGCCTCAGTTTTCTCTTTGGTAAACGGGGACAAGACTAGGGTGACCAGACATCCCGCTTTTGGCGGGAAAGTCCCGATTTTTAACCATTTGTCCCGCGTCCCGCGGCGTTTTAAAAAAGTCCCGATTTTTGTAAAGAATGCACACACTGGCGGGAGAACAGTAAGGGAATATAGGGTTTTCAGCTGCCATGTGGCTATTTCGTCAGGATATGAGTTTTATATTATTTTTGTTAATTTTATAATGTTAAACTGTAATAATAACAAATAATTGTTGAGAAGTGATTATCGAGAACTGCTTATCAAAGTTTGCATTGTTGTCAGGCCCCGCTCCCTGTCAATGGTGTCCCCCTTTACCAATGTTAAAATCTGGTCACCTTAGACAAGACTGAAATTCATCCCATAGGGGTGAAGATTAAACAGGTTACAATGTGGCAGACACTTTGCATGGTCTATGTGAGGGCTGGCTCTTGGCACCGCACTCCCTGACCAGGTCCTCTCTGCTCTAGTCACTACTAACCAGCTTTAAGCACGCTGGCTTCCTTTCTCCTCATCTTGCCTCTGATCAAAGTGCCCCCCAATCGGAGGTGGGATCAGGATCCAGTAAGTACCAGGCTGGAGTCTGAGCCCAGAGATAGGACAAAATGGGCAAAAGTTGAAGGGGATCTTTACAAAGGAGGAAACTGAGGCTCAGCGTGAGGGTCTGACTGCCAGAGACCATCCAATGTACAGTGCTGAGAGCCAGGTGGGATGTCACTGATGACTAAGAGTAAAAAAGGAAGAGATAAGGGGGAGGAAGGGAAATTCAAAGATGGGGACAAGATGCAGGGGACAGAAGTGGGCAAAGGTGGGGCAGGGCGGGCCGAGGGCCTGAAACACCATACCTGCGGGCCGGGTGTCGGGGGCCCGGGCGGGGGGCCCCGGGGTCTCCAGCGCAGGCGAGACGGAGAAGCGGGAGAAGCACAGGGGGGGGCCTGGTGGGGGGAGGAGGGGGAAATCCTCCGCCCACTCGAAACTGCCTCCTAGGGGCGGTGAGGGGAGGAGAGAAAGCAGTCAGACTCTAGGACACGTCCGGTGTTCCTACCCCCAACTGTAGCGCCCACCATCCTGCCCTGCCCCAACTCGGCCCCGCTCCAACTCGCCCTCCCTCACCAAAGCCGCTGTCGTTGCTGGGAAACCCATCTCCGGGGGTGGCGGGGTGGGGAGGCGTCGGGGGCGCTGGGGGCGTTGATAGGTCCGTGTCCCCCTCGGGGGGGCCCTGGACGCTCAGCTCGTTGGTTGGCGTCTCCTGCGAAAGATTAGAGGAAGCCAGAGAAGACGAACAATTACATCCCACCCACTGCATCCCCAGAAAACAAAACCCGCTAAAATTTCTGGAACTCCAGACATCCTAATTTACATTCACTGACTCGCACTCTGTGGAGAGGGGTCTGGGGCCGCTAATCTGGCTTGGAAGCCTTGGGCCTCCTTACCTGACTGCGAAGCCCCGCCCACAGATATGCAGCCCACGGCAGGAATTCTCTCTCCTTGCTCCTGAACGCGCTGCCCCCACAGGAGCCCTTAACCCAATACAATCTCTGTAAGCCACGCGTCGTCTCCAGCAGTCCCACCCACCTCTGAGATCTAGGCCGCAGCTTTATGTGGGGCCCCAGAACTACCTGATCCTATGGCCCTCCAAAGCCCTGCCCTATCCGGCGCACATCCTGCTCTGGGGTGCGACCACACCGCCGCAGAATGGACCCGCTCCAGCCCTCCAAGTCCCATCCCTTTGTCTCAGGGGCTCAGGCCGCAAGTCTTGACCCTGTTTCATTCATCTCACGATCTTTTCCTGATATGCACGCCCCAGGTTCATCTAGACATGTCCTAGTCCTTAAGCACCACCTGGGCCACTCCTTTTCTCTTCAACACTATCTCCTTGTTACTCTAACACAACCCTCAACTTATCGCTCTACAACTCGCCCCCAGTCATTACCTCCGCCTATCCCTGACCTCACCTCAAAATATCTTAACATTACCTTCTGCATCTCTTAAATCCCATCTGCAGCCTCGCCATGCCCCTTCCCTAGTAGGTAAGATGGGCCCCAACCTAAGCTAGCCCCACAGCGTCTATGGCCACGAGTAAGCTGGTCACCCAACTCTGTCCCAAATCTCACTAGGCCCCGCCCACGGCATCCACCCAGGCCACGTGCCAGTCCTCTTCTCAACTCTTTCTTCCTGGCCTCTCCAGGCTCCGCTACTTGACTACTACTTTCCTTACAGTTGTGCTCTCACTCTCCAGGCCTTTCCTAACTCCCGCCCCCTCCAGACCCCTACACCATCACAGCTCCCATCCTGGCTCTAGGATCCGCCCAGCCTCCCGGCCCCGCCCTCACATTCAAGGCCTTTTTCCATCTTCCTAGTCCTGTCCCATTTCCCAGACCAGTCTCTCCACAGGCCGCACCGCCGCCTGGCTTTGTCAGCCCCATACCAGCCTCTCTTCCAACTCTAGCCCTGGCTTCTCTCCAGACCTCGCGCCGTCGGGTCCTAGGTTTGGCATCCCTCCACGCTCTGCTCCAGGCCCAACCCTCTACCCCGCCTACTCTGGGCACCATCTCCGTTCAGGCTCCGCCCTCCACCACCGCCCCGCCCTGGGCTCCGCCTTCTTTCATGTCCCTCCCACCCAGGCCGCGCCCTTCCACGATGCACACCTGGTCGAAGAGGTAGACGGTCACGTCCCCGTGGAAGGAGACCATCTTGCGCTTCCTCTCCAGCTCGCTGTCCTCTGGCTCTTCGGCCCCGCGTGGAGACTTGAGCAGCCCCCGCAGGGGGCGGGCCGCGTCCGCGTCGGCGCTGCTCACCACGACGGGCACCGGGGCTGCCCGTGACCTCCCGGAGCCCCGGGGCCCCGCCGCCGCGTCCGGTGCCGCTGCCTCCTCGTCCTCCTCCTCGTCCTCGTCCTCGTCCTCCCCGTCCTCCTCCGCCGACCCCGGCGCCCCCGCCCCGCCGGCCTCCCCGCCAGCCGCCCCGGCGTCCGCGCCCTCCCACGGTGGCCGGCGCGGGCTCGGCCCCGGGAATGGCGTGAGCGTGAGCGGTGGCAACGCCAGCGAGAGCCGTGAGAGCTTGGCTGTGAGGGGAGAGACCCGGTGAGCCCCTGTCCTAGGGGAAACTGAGACAGGCCTTTCCACCTAGCTGTGTCCTTAGGTAAGCCCCCAATACAATCTGGGCCTCAGCCCCCAGCCCCTCTGTGAGCTGAAGGTTGAACTGGAGCCTTTCTCCACGCAGGGTGGGAAAGATCCATTCAGTGCTTAACCTCTGAGCTCCCCAGTGCTCATAGCCCAAAGTTCCAACTATTCCACAGCACAAGAGACCCAGTGCCTTGGGTCTAGCTGGCCTCTCCAGTCTCTCTTCTCCTCATTGTGGCACAACCTCCATCCAGCCACATGGGCCATTTCCCCATTCCTCCCACCTCCAAGTCTTTGCATGCTGTTGCATCTGCCTGGACTCCCTTTTCCAAGGCATGTCCTGCTCATCTTCGGGCTCTGGCCTTTCAGACCCTTCAGAGATCTCTCAGGACACCAGGAGCACCCACTGTGCACCCCATATGACTGAACACTTCTCCCAAGCAGATTATCTCCGTATGTAACTATATATTTCTTTGGCGTTTGGATTAGGGTTTGCCTCAATGTGGAACAGAGACTGAGTCTGGATCATTAGCATTTCTAGGCCCCAAGCACATAGAAGTACTCAGTCAGTACTTGTGGAATAAATGAATTAATGAATGAATGCCTATTACACAAAATGCTGTGTGACACTGACCTAGGTCTTTCCCCTCTCTAGCCTTCCACTGCGGAAACTGAGGTGTCTAATCATCTGCAGGCCCTTTCTCTGCCCCAAGACTCCCTCGATCTCACCCGGCCCAGAAAGGGAAGGCCCTTAGGTTCCTGGAGAAGGAAATGTGGCTTGGAATCCCAAGCCTATACTAATCCCTTGCTGTGTGTCCCTGGGTAAACAGATCCACCCCTCTGTGCCTCTGTTTCCTTCCTCACTGGCAAATGAACAGGGGCTACTCATTCCCCCTTAATCTACATGTGAACTTTCTGTCAGGCCCTATAGGGGGCAATGGTGGGATGAAAGGAGGGCCATGGTCAGGGCAGGGAAAAAGATGGAAATGGATTGGGCCACTCTTCTCATTCTTTCTACTCCAGTTTCACTGACCTTTTGCTATTCTCTAAACATGCCAAGCTAGTGCCCATTTTGGTGCCCTCTACCTGGGACACCCATCCCCCAGATGTCTACTTGTTTCACTTCCTCCTTATCTTCCATCACCTTGTTGAGGCCTTGGTTGACCAACCATCTCAGGGTGATGAGATTGGGGGGGATGCTGAATAGAGGGAGCTCTCAGGGGTTGTAGGTACCCAAATAAAAGACAGGTTGACAATCTTTAGAAATCAGGAAGCCTTTCCAGGGAAGGTGAAATTTGGGTGGAGTCTGGAAGGATGCAGTAGTTCATTGAGTGAAAAAGAGCAGGCCAGGCCATTCCTTCCTTTTTTTCACCCATCAACCCTAATCCAACCTATCTCCTCTGAGGCATCCTCGCTGCTCATCCCCCAACATTTTCATGCTGCCTGGTGTTGTTCCTGTCACAGTTGGTCGCAAACTTCCCATAACAATCTCTAAAAGTTGTAGTATTCTAACAACATAGGCTTTGAGGAAGAAGAGTCTTGTGTTTAGTCTCCTTCCTGATCCTTACCCACCAGCCACAGGCTCCTGTGGTAAGCAGGGATGATAACCCTCCCCTCAAGTATGGCTAGAAGGCTGCCAATATAAAACAGGACACAGCCATTTTTAACTTTCATACCAGTATTTAAGGAAATTTGGCCTCTCAGAGGTTCTGGTGGGACCATAAACCTGTGTCCATATCTGCACAGAGGCTGTTTACCTTTACCCTCCATTTATATTCTCTTAAATAGTGTCCTCTGTGGCAAAACATTTCCTGTGTTCTTACCAAAACTCAGTTTTCAGAAAAAGCATCCCTATACCTTCTGGCTCACCAATTCCATGGCAAATGGGTTGGGTCAGGGCAGGGTCTGAGGATCCTTGGGCCCTAACCTTGGGCAGCCCAAGGCCTGGCATGCGGGAGTCCTGGCACACTGGATAGATGGCTTGGAAGGTTTAAAATAGAGATCACATCCTGGCAGCCCAGGAACTCTGACCCATCTAGACTTTCTCTGAATTGGTTGCAACCATTAATATAAATCCAGACATCTGGTTTAAAAAGGAAAAGTAGCAAGTTTGGCAACACCAGGTAGGTATTCCTGAGAAGCGGTTGTGCCCCTCTGGACAAGGCATTTTGGCCCCACCTCCCCCAACCCACTTCATCCATTGCCCTAAGTGGGCATCTGAGTTTGAGATTCCTGGTCTAAATGAATGGCAGTAATTAATAAAAGCAAGTACTTACTGAACCCCAGGCACTGAGTTAAGTAACTCATTTAACCTTCACAACAACCCTGGAGGTAGATGCTATTGTCATCTGTTTTTAGCAGATGGGGAAACTGAGGCACAGAGCAATAAGTACATTTACCCAAGGCCAGAGCCAGGATTCAAGCCTAGGAAGTGTGGCTCCAGATTCTACATTTATCACACCACCCTGACCCCACACCCTTAGCTGAAACACATGCCTTGGAAGGAGCCAGACCTTAGCCTCTGACTGTGCTCCCCCAGCCTCACCTTTGATCTGCTCGCTGTTCCCCTGAGGAGGTCCCAAGTCCAGGAATAGTCGTGGCATCTCGGGGCCCTTCCTCTCGGGCTTGGGGGGGTCCCCGTCTCCGCTGGGTGCCATGTCTCCTCCGGCCTTGCTGTCTGGGACCCCGGGCTCTCCCTCGGGAGCCACCTCCGGCTTGGCTTTCTGGGGCACTGGCTCCGGCCTCCTCAGCTGTGCTTCCGGTGGTGGTGGCAGCAGCGGTGGCTGTTGCCTCATGTTGTCTACCCATCCTGCCTTTACGTCCACGACGCTTCCGGGGCCGCCGGCGGGGGCCATCCCCGTGCCCACTGGGGCTCGGCCCCCACTCCCGAGGTCCAGCCTCCCAGCCCCGGGGGCTTTCAGCACCCCCCCAGTCTCGTGGGCTTTCCTCTCGGTCCCGGGTTCCAGTGTCCCGCTCTTGGGGGCTGGGCCAAGGGGGCCAGGGGCTGTCTCCCCGCCGTTCCAGGATGAGGCCACTGTGCCGGGTGCAGGGGCTTTCTCCAGCGAGATCTCTGGAGCTGGCTCCTCGATCATGGGGGCTGGACCCCCACTCTCGGGCATCTTCTCCCAGGGCCCTGGGACTCTCCAAGGCCCAGTCTCTGGCAGCCTCTCCATGTTCGTGGGGAATCTCAGGCCCCCATTCTCTGACACATTCTCCCCGCTCTTTGGGGGTGTCAGTCCCCCATTCACCACCACCTTCTCCCCTACCTCTGGTGACCTCAGGTCCCCATTCTCCAGCACTTTCTCCTCTCTCCTTGGGGGTGTCAGCTCCCCATTCTCCAGCGCTTTCTCTTCTCTCTCTGGGGACCCCAGGCCCCCGTTCTCCACTGCTTTCTCCTCGATGGCCTCCTTCTCCTTGATGGCCGCCTTCCCCTCGATGTCTGGGGCTCTCTGTCCCCCGTTCTCCAACACTATCGTCCCGTTCACGGGGAGGCTCAGGCTTGGGGCTTGGTTCCCGTCGCCCAGGGCTGTCAGGTCCTTGTTCAGGCCTGGGACTTTCTCTCTGTTCCCGGGGCCTCTCCCCACCTTCCTGGGTCCTGTCTCCCGGGCGGTCGCCCCCTTCTCCCCCAGGAGGTTCCTTGTCACGTCCTCCCTCAGGGACATCAGCAGCTGCTCGGTGCTCACTTGAACCACGAAGGTTGGCTTCTCCCGGTTCCCTGGGAGTAGGAGCGGACCCGGGTCTGGAGGTGGCCGGGGCACTCCTGGGTCGGGTGGCTCGGGGGGAGCCCGCGGCCGAGGGACCCCTTCCTCCTCGGCTGCCCCCCCACCTGGGAAGGGTCCCTCGGGGGAAAAAGGGGTCTCTGTCTCGTAGCCGCTGTCCCCCGGCTTGGGGCCCGGAGACGACAGGCCTGAGCCGGGACTGGCCACGGCCGATGGGGGGTCTGGGGACACAGCCGGGTCCGCGGGGACCCGAGGAGGTGGCGGCGGGGGGGGGGGAGCGGGAGGTGGCCCCCGCCCGGGGTACTGGGGCGCCGCCGCCCCCATAAGGGGGTCCAGAAACTCGGGGGGGGCCGAGGTAGGGGGGGCCAGGGGCAAGTCGGCTAGAGACCCCCGTTCTGCCCGCAAAGATGAGTCGTCCTCTGGGGGGTGGGGACAGCCAAGGGCAGGGTGGCCTCCCCAGCCAGCCACAGCGTCCCCCCGCTCCAGTGGCAGACAGGAGCAGGCCCCCTCGCGGCTGCACAGGGGGCAGGGTAGGGGGCCCCGGCGGCTGGGGCCACCCCCAATGCTGCTGCTGTCCTCCCCTGGGGAGCTGCCTTCCTCCTCCTCCTCTTCTTCCTCTGCCCACGGAGCAGTGCCTCGCTCCCCCAGTACCTCGGCAGGGTCTCCTGCCAGGGTCTCCCCAGCGCCCCGGCCCTCGGGATCCCAGCCACTCAGCAGGAAGCTGCCTGATCCTGAGGACTGAGCAGGGAATGGCCGGGGCGCAGGGAAGAGGGGGGAGGCCCAGGTCTCGGACACCAGTTGTGGGACCTCGGAGGGGGCCTGGGGGGCCTGAGGGGCAGGTACCCCTGGGTCCAGGGGGTCCCAGTCATTGGGAAAGAGGGGCTCAGGTGGAGAGCCATGCTCTTCCAGGCGGATATAGTACTCGCTGCTGACTGAGGGGCTGCGAGCGCTGATGACTGGCAGCACACTGGGTGTAGACAGAGCCTCATAGAAAGGGTTGGAGGGGTTGGCATGGGGGGCTGGGGGCGCAGATGCTGGCTGCCAGGGCTGTGCCCCACCACCACGGCCAGCCCCTCGCCGGGCCTTCTCCCACAGGCACTCGAGGTTGAGGCCACGGCTGCTCTCAGTCACTGTGAGCACATCATCAGGGTCAGCCCCAGGGAAGCCATCTAGAAGGGGGAATGGTGAGGAGAGGGTCCCCGGGCGGGGTGCACTGTGTGCTGGGGGCCAGGGCCAGGGGAAGGGACCATCTCGGGGCGGGGGTGGTGGTGGTGGGGGCCGGGGTGGCCGCTCAGACAGCAAGTAGGTGAGCTGCAGCTGGAGATCAGAGGCTGAGGGGCGCTGGGCAGGTGGCCGCCAGCAGGACTGCAGGATGTCATACCTGGGGTGAGGGGGAACAGGAATGAACCAGGAGGAGACCCAGGAAGGGGACAGAGATCCAGGGATGGGAACAGAGACCCAAAGAGAGGGTAACAGAGGGGAGCAAAGATTCAGAGAGGGTTAATGAGGTACGGGGCAGATAGAGGGAGGGTGACAAGGGACCTGAAGGAAGAGGGGACAACAATGCAGATGTGAGGAAATGATGGCTAGGGCAGGGTCCCTGTTTGGGCTGTGAGTTTTGGAATCAGAGACAAGTAAGCAACAGGAATTTTTTAGAGTTAGTTAAACTCTGATTAAATGGCAGCCCAGCCACTCCCTGCCTCAGTTTCCATCCTCCAGGTAGCAGGTGCTGGCAGAGGGGCTGGGGACGTATCCTCTTCACTCTTGAGAGATACGGGATTTGAGCCAATGACATTGTAGGTGGGGCAGGAAACAAGGCAGGGGTGATGGCATTATGCTGGTAGGATGTGGAGGGTTGGGGTCCTGGGGCAGGGTGGCCTCACCAATAGTCTGCATAGGGCAGCTTGAGCCTGGGCCGGGCCAGCTTCACGTGCTGCTGGCGGACGACAAAGGCGAGGACCTCTTCATCTGACAGGTGGCGGTACGGCTGTGCCCCAAACTCAAACAGCTCCCACAGGGTTACCCCCAAGGACCTGTGGGTCGGAAGAGGGGCAGAGATAAGTCAGAGCCTAGCCTTTACCCACAATGGGGCCTCTCCCTCTGGGCCTCAGTTTCCTTATCTGCAGAACCAGTGGCATCTAGTGACCCTTCTTCTTAGCCCTCCTCCCCCACCACCCCCACCCCCACCCCCACCCCCGCCCGCGGCCCAAGGTCCTCACCAGATGTTGCTCTCACGGCTCTGGTCCACCACCATGAAGGTCCCGTGCAGCTCCCCAAGGAGCTCGGGCGCGGCCCAGCGCAGCGGGATCCACAGCCGCTCTGGAGTCAGGTAGTAGTCCTCCTGGGGGGTGGGCCAGGGCGAGGTCAGGAGGCTCAGGCACCCCCTCAGGTACCCCCTCAGGCCCCTGCCCCGAGAGAAGGCATCCCCCACCTTGTAGTTGCTATGGGCGAGCCCATAATCTCCAATGCGCACGGTGAGGTCCGAGGTCAGCAGGCAGTTACGCAGAGCCAGGTCACTGGGGTGGGGAGGGCTGAGGTGAGTACAGGGGTAGCCCTACCCCTACCATGCTCCGCCCTCTTCCTCTCTGTCTCCTCTTCTTCATTCTGTCTCCGCCTCTCCGCCCTGTCACCCGGCCTCCTCAGGCTAACTCCTCCTTTTTCCCAGAGTCTGCCTTTGCCTCGTCTGACCCTTCTCCTGGCCCCTCCTCTCACATCCTGACTCCTCTCCCTCGCCTGGCTCCTTTTCCTCTCCTAATACCTCCTCCTTCCTCTGATCCATTCACCCCTGATTCCTTCCCTTTCTCCTCCTTCTCCCCTGACTACTCCATCTCTGCTCCTCACCCTTCTCCTGGCCCCTCTCTTCCTTTGCTGACTCTTCCCTCTCATCTTCTGATTCCTCCCCTTCCCCCTCATCCTCTCAGGAGTTCTACTCCATCTCCCACCCCTTCTAGCAATTCTCTCTCCTGACTCCACCTTTTTTTCTGATTCCTCCTTTTTTTTTTTTTTTTTTTTTTTTTTGAGACAGAGTCTCATGTTGCCCTCGGTAGGGTGCCCTGTGTCATAGCTCCCAGCAACCTCAAACTCCTGGGCTCAAGTGATTCTCTGGTCTCAGCCTCCCAAGTAGCTGGGACTACAAGCGCCCGCCACAACACCCAGCTATTTTTTAGAGATGATGTCTCACTCTTGCTCAGGCTGATCTGGAACTCCTGAGCTCAAGCAATCCCCTCATCTCCTGACTCCTCCTAACTCCTAGGTTTGCCCCTCTTTTGTGTTAGCCAATCATCACTCCTCCCCTTCCCTAGTTCCTCCTCCTTCCTAGCCTCATCTCCCTCCCCTTTCTCCTAAGTAGCACCTCTCCGTGGCTCATTGGGCTGCCTACCTGTGCACATAGTTGTGGGCGTGCAGGTGCGCCAGCCCGCGGGCGATCTCCAGGCCCATCCTCTGCAGTGTCCGCAGGTCTCGAGGGGGTAGCTCAGGGGACAGGCCCTCAGGGGGCCGCTGGGCACGAAGGTAACGCTTCAGGTCCCCCTGGAAGGAAGACATGAAGAGTCAGCACCACCAGCCCCTCACACATCCAGCCAGTCTGCAGTGAAGATGGGAGCAGATTCTGCTCTGTGTGGTCAGCCCATTTGAACCTCAGTTTCCCCTGTTGCTTGAAGGGAGCAATAACAGAACTCACCTCACTCACTAGTTCAGAGCACTCCAGAAATGTTAGTACAGGCCACACAGGTATCTCTGTGTTGATGCCACAGTCCTGGAACCCTGGGCTTGCCCTCCCCCCCCACTCTGTCCATATCCCACTCTGCCCTCCCTCAACACCCCAGACCCTCACCAGTTGACAGAACTCCATAATCAGCAGAAAGGGCAGTGTCTCCACGCAGAGGCCCAGGCACTGGAGGACATTGGGGTGCTGCAGGCTCCTGGGGGGTTGGAAGTAGCTGGGTGAAGGAAGCAGCCCCTAGCATCCCATAATCACCACCCCCACCCCCCGAGAACCAGACTGCATCCTCAGCCTCTTTGGTCTCAGTTTCCTCACTCAGTCTTTCTCCGCCATCCCCCTCCTTCCCCAGGCCCCCACTTCAGAACCGCTCTTGCCACCTGTTCCTGGGGCCAGACCCCCAGGCACCGCCTTGCCTCTACTTCCTCCTCAACCCTCCCACCCTTCATTCCTGCCCCTGTATTTTCTATGTTCCTTCCTATCCCCACAGTCACAGCTCCAGCCTCCTCCCAGCCTCCCTGCCTCCAGTCTTTCACCTTCTGTTTGTCCCTAACCTGCCATTCACCTGCTTGCAGCCGTAGCTCCCTAGCACCCCAGGAGAGAGCACTGGCTCTTTGGCCTCTCCTGCCCTTGCCCTGGCCCAGCATCACTTCACCCCGTGGACATTTTCCCAAACACACAGGTCCCAGCTTTGACTCCAGGCCTTGAACTTACAGTGCTCTGTCTGGAAGACACCTTTCCCTCATCCAAGTCTCCTTGCCCCTCAGGCCTCAGTCTCAACATCATCTACCCAGAGGGCTTCCCTGACCCCCAGTACTGGGCTGGATGCTGCTCTTCTGCCCTCCCACTATGGGTAAGAGTCTCCTGATGCCCACTTTCCAAGGTGTGTAATCTCAGGTAGGTCATTTCATCTGTCCCTGTCTCATTTTCCTCATCTGTAAAATGGTGACAGTAACTCCCTCAGACTGGAGAAGTATTCAGTGAGATCTGCAAGAAGCTGGCATGCAATAAGAGAGCCTAACTATTACTCTTTTTTTATTTTGACATTGTAACATCATGTTTGATTTTACTTCTGCTCTGAGTTCTAACTGTACCTATAGGGCTGCTCACTCTCAGCAAGCTTATTCTTGTCTCACAACCTTTGCACCTGCTGTTATTCTTTGCCTGGAACACACTTCCTATAATGCTTTGTGTGGCTGGTTCCTCCTAATCAACCTGACCTGTCCAATGATCCTGTTCCCCTGACCCCCCTCTATCACATACCACCTCAAGATCCTTAGCATTCTCTGGTATTTTCTTTTCTTAAAATGTATGTCTTCATTTACGTATTGTATGTCTCCTCCACTAGGTGGTGAGCTCTACAGGGATGAAGATTTGGGATGTTCCTCTTCCAGGTGTGTCCCCAGTGCCTACGCTAGTAGATGCTCAATAAAACATGTAGAATGAAGGACTTTTACTCTACTACTTGGCCTGTGGGTCTGTGGGAGGATTCTAAAATTTCAGGCTTGTGGCCCAGAGTTCAGCCAGGCATAGATGCACAGCAAGTTATTTTCCTGCTGGGGCCTGGCAGGAGGCAGGGGCCATGTGTGCGCTGTGGAGAGCAGTACCCAGGCTCCAGCTGTCCATCATCTGCATCTTAACATAGCTTTACATGTACCTGGTGTGATCTCCACGTGGGAGAACAGTGCCTCTCATCTCTGCTTTGTATTACAATCATGCGGCAAAGTGTTTATAAAGTGCTTGCCGTGTGCTGGGGCTTGAATGATGGCTAGAGATCCCAACGTGGGAGATTTAGGATGGCAGATGTAGAAATAAACTTGGATTGGCTGCACACCTTCAAATCTGAGCCACGGCCAGCCACACTCTCATCAAATCCTCTCTACAACCCTACTAGGCAAGATGATAATCCTTGTTTGATCCGGAAGGGAACAGAAGTTCAGAGAAGTGAAGTGACTTGCCTAGGGTCACATGGATGATAACAGTGGCAAAGCTGGGATTTGATCTCAGGTCTGTGGCTCATTCAGCACCTGGGCCAATGTGCATTTGTACTTGGGGGACAAGATGGACCTCGAGCTGCCAGTATGGACCTGTGCTATCCAAGAGAACTGTGTGAAGGCAGAAATGTTCTAGACCTGCACTGTTTACCAGAGGAGCCACTGGCCACATGTGGCTATCAAGCACTTGAAATATGATGAGTATAACTGAGGTGAGCTCTTAATTTGATTTCATGTTATTTAGCTTAAGTTTAGATAGCCACATGTGGCTAGTGGTTGCCAGCATGATTCTAGGGAGAGACAGACAATAAACAACTAAATAGATGAAATAATGACAATCTGGGATTCGTGTTATAAAGAACACTCATGAGAGGATATTATGGAACATCCCTGCGCCCTCCTTAGATAGAAGCTGGGAGTAAAGGAAGGCTCCACTGAGCTAAGACCTAAGGAGAAGACAGCCCCCAGTTCAAAGCTAGAGCTGAGTGAGGAATGATATTCTAGAGAGAGACAACAGGAAGGACAAAGGCCCCACAAGAGGGGAGAGGCTTATATGTGGAAGAGTCAGTGAAGGGGATAGTGGCAGGAAAAGAACTGGGTCAGAATATGCAGTACTGTGGGGAAAGAGTGGGACTTGTCCTGTGGGCAATAGGGAGCCATGGAAGGTTTTGGGATAAAGAGAACCAAAATCCAATGTCTGTGTTTGTCAGGGTAAGCCCCACTTTTACAACCATTCTGATAAAAGATCTCCAGGTTCACACCCTTTATGGGACAAGGAATTCACTACCTCACAAAGCATTTATCTGGCAAATGTTTATCTAGACCTCATTCTAGGATCCCTTAGAATTGAAAGGAGACCAAACATGGTAAAGGGGCAGACCCCACAATCTAGCAGGGGGCAGGGAAGCAGGGCACAGTTTCTCCCTGGGCTACTTGAGCACCTGCTCAGACGGCCCTGTTCTGCTTCCACCCTTCCTCACCCACATGCAGAGGCCTGAGGAAGGGACCACCAGCAGGTGGCCAGCACTTAACACAGGGGAATCTTGCATCCTCTCAGCTGCCCTCTTCATGAGGATACTCGGGCTTCCTGGACGCCCTTTCAGTTGAAGATCCTGAGGTTCAAAGTGGAAGGGACAGGCCACTAGGTCAGCTTCTGTGCTCTCCCCCCTCCATCATGCTGCCTGTTACTTCCCATCCCTAGTTCTGTCCCCAGAAAGAACATGAGGCTACAGGAGGGAAACCCTCATGCCAGAGTTGCACAGCCAGGAAGAGGTGGGTTCCAGGTTTGACTCCACACTGTGCTCCTTCCACTCCCAAATGTGACTTCTGTGAGGTGCAAACCTGGGATTTGGGCTCCAGTACCTGTATGGCTGTGCTTCCGAGATGAACTTGCGCTGCTCCAGGGGCCCTGCACTGGCTCGGAGCTCCTTCACCACCACCTGGGCAGGGGTGTAGTCGGAGAAAATCTCTCCCAGGATCACCTGGTCAGGGGGCACCCAGGGGTCAGACAGCATCATTTCCCCAGACCCAAGCCCCCCGGGACCAGCTCCATCCCACCTCACAGCTCCTAACTGCCCCCTCTTTTCTGAGCCTCCCCCTTCACATCCCACCCACCCTCCTCCCTGCCCCCAGGTGTAGGGTGAGAGACTCACAGGCCCAGAGTCCGATGGATGCAGGGACGGATGGAAGGATGGACAGACGAGTGGACGCGTGGAGAGTCAGATGGCGTGGCAGAGTGGTCAATGGAGTGAGGAGGGAGGTGCTGACTGACAGATGGGGGGACATAGGGTGGGTAGGAAGGGGCGAGAGGTGGACAGAGGGGAGATAGGTGAACTGAGGGGGGACGGGTAGAAGGCCAGAGACAGACGAGAAGTGGTGATAGCAGGGGGTGGACACAGAACAGGACAGCCCAGGATTGTATAAGCCTCACTTCCCACCCCTGCCCCACTCACCTTCCCAAACCAGCCACTCCCAATCTCTTGTAGGTAGCTGAGATGCTGGCGACTAAGGCCCAGTGGGGTGGTCATGTCTAGGGAGGGCAAGAGAGAGAAGCCATATTCTTCTGTCCTTTCCCAAGTGCCACCAACACACCCCAGCTCAGTGAGGACTGGGATCAAAGCAGACACCAATCTCTTCATTGGCTGCCTCCAACAATCCATGTCAGAATTTCAGCCTCCTCATTGGATGCACACAGACTTCTGGAACCAATTAGTCTTTCCCATTGGCATCCCCTATTAGGATGTTATTTCAGCCTCCCATTGGCTGCCTCTGAGACAGATCTACACTGATCTCACTATTTATTGCCCCACAAGAATCCCCAAATCTGGTTTTGGATTAAGAAATGGCTTCTAGGCTCGGCGCCTGTGGCTCAACCGGCTAAGGCGCCAGCCACGTACACCTGAGGTGGCGGGTTCGAATCCCCAGCCTGGACCCGCCAAACAACAATGATGGTTGCAACCAAAAGATTGCCAGGCGTTGTGGTGGGCGCCTGTGGTCCCAGCTACTTGGGAGGCAGAGGCAGGAGACTCGCTTGAGCCCAGGAGTTGGAGGTTGGTGTGAGCGCGATGCCATGGCACTCTACCCAGGGGGATAGCTTGAGGCTCCGTCAAAAAAAAAAAAAGAAATGGCTTCTACCAAGGTCATCTCTGACTGCCTCCCTGTAGGCTACATCCAAGATTCTGGGGTTCCCACCTGTGCCTTTCCCATCAACTTGCCCCTGGTCTCAGCTGTCTGGCCCCTGAAGGAAGACACTCAGGACCTTCTTGCCCTGCCCTGTGAACCATGGGATCCAGGTCAGGGTGTGGTGCAGTACCTGAGTGTGAAGGCTGTGGGGCAGGCATTGGCAGGGAGACCTCAGCCAGCGGGAGAATGTAGACATCAGGCAGCGACTGGGAGGAAGAAGTCTCCTCTGCAGGAGGAGTGTACTCCCCAGAGCAATCCTCCCCTTCAGGGTTCTCAAACTCCTGGAGCCGGGAGGGTTGGGGGGGGGTGAGAGAACACAGGGCTGAGAAACACACCATCATCCTTCTTTTAAGTATGTCTCCCCAGTTCTTATAACTATCCCCCAATCCCAACCTAATGTCCACCCCCAATCTCTACATCCCACAACTCAACTCCAGTTCTGGCTGTAACTCCAGGCTAGAGTGGACTTACTGCCCCCTCCCCTACTAACCACCTGGGTTGGGGGAAAGGCCTTGCTGGAATCCTCTCCCCAGGCTGAATTTCCTCATGCACCTCACCTTGAAGCCGACATCACCTCGTTTGCAGCACAGACAGGTGAGAAGGAGGAAGACGAAGGCCAGGAGGCCGGAGCAGGAAATGAGAACCACGGCGTAGGGAGGAGCCAGAGGAGCCCGGCCCAGGGCGAATCCATCTGTGGGAATAGGGCTGGGTTGGGGGTCTCAGCTTCAAGTCCCTGTTTCCTGGACTCTATGCCCCTCCCGTTCTGGC
>NW_003852606.1:2098997-2102589 GCF_000181295.1 Otolemur garnettii | reverse complement strand
CTCCGCAAGCCCTGGATCTCCCTTGAAGCCTCCTGTGTTGTGTCCCCCTTAGAAATAGTATTCCTGTCCTCTGGCCCCAATTCTCTCAGAGGCCCTGTCTTTCCCCGGTTCCCAGCACACACCTGCACGCACACATGCGTGCACACATATACACATGTTGCCCAAATAGACCCCCCTCCCCTCCCAGCCTCCAGCCTCCCTCCCACAGGCCCTGCTGACAGAGGCAGCATCCCCGCGGCTCCCCAGGCCCTGCTCGGCTGCGGGAAGACGCGCACCCAGGTGACGGAGTAGGAGCCCCGCAGGCAGACCCTGGACAGGCAGCGAGGCTGCGGTGGGGGCGGGGGCCGCTGGACAGACAGATGACCGGACAGACTCACCGGGGTGGGCCGGGGAGGCCAGGCAGCCGGAGGCGGAGACAGCCGCAAGAAGGATGAGAGCGCCGGGAGCAGGCATCTTGTCGAGGATGGAAGGGAGGTGAAGGTGGTGGCGGCTGGGGAGGAGGGGGGGGCGGGCCCTCAGCCCCCAGCCATGGGGACCCGCGCGACCCTGGCCTCCTCCCGGCCCAGGAGAGGGGCAGGAGACGCAGGACAGGGGGAGGGAGGGGCTGCTAACTGGTTCAGGTACCCCCCTCCCCCTCTTTGAAGGGACAGACAGATGAAGGGATGGAGAGGCGGACAGAAGAGAGGAGCTGGGGAGCTGGGGTTGCTGGGGTGGGGGGGGGAGAGGGTAGAAGGGGGGGCAAAAAAGAGGGCCCCGCCCCCAAGGGCGGCCGGGATTGGGGGAGCAGAGAGCCTGTCAGAGGAAGGGTGGGAGGAGGAAGGATGGAGGGAGGATGGAGTGTCGTCATGGCAACTGGCTCCCCCGTAGCATTGGCTGCCAGGAGGGAGGGGAAGGGAGGGGAGGGGGAGGAACAGACAGGGACGGGTACACACTGGGGGGGGCGGGGTTAGGGCACACGGTGTCTGCCCTGGACACCGCTGCGACATGCCACCCGCATGGACACGTGTGCTACATGCTAGATGCAGATGTCAGCACACGCAGTCCACACACAGCTCACACACGTCGCAGGGACCCTCATAGACAAGCACATAACATACAAAGGTGGACAGCCATCAGCAGACGGGGACACGTACACGTCACACACAAAGACGCAGGGACGCAGCACTGGAAACGCTCAGGCAGGTCGGCTAGCAGCAGATGCACTCGGCCACGCAGGAACGTCAAAACATCACAAAGACCCATACACGCTAGAGACAAGGTAAAGCCCCAAATCCATAGGCACACAGACCACAGGCTCAGATCTACGCGGACACCCTGGTGTCATACCGAGATGTGTAGTCAAGAACACAGCCCATACATAGACAAATGGTCAACAAAGACACAAGTGTCACATACATGCACATCACATAGATATGCCGAGACATCATTTGCACAGAGACACACATCACATACACCAATATACAGACACAACAGATCTGTAGACACAGGCACATCACATACACAAATACATAGAAACACGCATAAATCTCACATGCATAAGGGCAGAAAATATATCACTCAGACACACACTTTACCCATGTAGATACATTCCATGCACATGGGAACACATGAGTCATACATACAGTGCTACACAAATCATGTGCAAAAACACACATAAATACATCACACACTGATATACACATACACATATCACATACAGATATACAGTCACACTCGTATACAAGAATATACACACAACACCGACACAGTCACACAAATCAAATACACAGACACACAAAGATATACACATCACAAATATATACACGTTTCACACAAGTTTACAAAGATATATAACCCCACCATAGTCAGACATCACATACATAAACACACACAGGCACATATAACACACAAAGATTCAGACACACACTACACACACAAAGACACACACAGACCCACGCATCACAAACACCCACATTTCTTGTGAGGTTACACAGACATTACACAATCACAAGCACTTGCCTCATACAAAAGATACATAATCATAGTTTATTTAATTTATTTATTCTTATGAGTATTTACTTTGTGCCAATCATCGTTCTCAACGCTTTACACGTACAATGTTACCTTTTAATACTCACAACAGCCCTCTGAGACAGACTTTTTATCATGCCCTTTGTACACATGAGGCAACTGAGGCACAGAGAGGGGCAGTCACCTGCCCCAAGGCACACAGCTGGGAAGTGGCAGAGCCGGGACTGGAACTTGGTCAGTCAGCGACACCGACACATTAGACAAGGACACACATACATCACGTGCCAGGCCGCCGCGGTCTTGGGGTCACATCCCACCCTACAGCGCCCCGAGCTGCAGACACACCCGGCAGCGCGGACTCCCACCCTCGACGCTGACGCCTCCATCGCGCGTGAGCACCTGCGATGCTTCCCCCCGGGTGAGGCTGGGCCGGAGCTGCGCACCCCAGACGCAGCCTCAGCAACACACGGCGCAGGCGGCCCAGACACCCCCGCCCCAGCGTGGTTCCCCACCCCCAGCAGGAGCCCAAAGCTTTCCACTAAAACGCGCAGCCGTGGCGCACTCGGGACTGGCAGTTCGCAAACCCCCGCAGAGTGCAGTACTCCTCATCTGGGGGCCTCCTGGGGAGGGAAAGGGGCTTCCTCTGCGGATGCCCCACTGGAGAAACTGAGGCAGATTCATCTCGGGAGGGAGGGGGTGTTCGGCCTTGGCTGCAAGGTGAAGGAAATGGAATTCGTAGGGGAGCGCGGGGCTGAGGAAAGATGCAATTCGCTACCCTCGTGGCTGAAGGGCACAGAACTTGAAAGAAGCATAGACTTATGGGAGGTGTAGTTCCAGCCTTGAGACTTGTGGGAAATGTAGTCCCGATTCATTCAGCAAGGAGGCTTGGGCTGCTATCCACCAGACAAGCAGTGGCCGGGAGGCCAGTGCCTTTGAAAATGATGTGGCCAAAATTATTGAGTTCTGCCTTTGGAAATGACGTGCACAGAAGTATTGACTACTAGGAAGCAGCAGTGATAACGTTGCAGCCCCAGCTCTGTCCCTAGCTCACTATGTGTTCATTTATTCACTCAACAAATTTATTAAGTGCCTACTGTATGATCAGCCAGGCCTTGCACCAGAAGCTGGGGGAGCAGCAAGAAACAAGTCAGGCATATTCCCCGTCCTTCAGGGAGTCATAGGGGCTCAAGGAGAGCAGCCACCAGTGAAGCAATTACAAATCAGCACTGGTTTTGAAATCGCCAAGTACTTCAGAGTCAGGCAGTGAGGGGTGAACTCTGTCTTGGCGTAACAGAGGGTCCCCTGGAGTTTTTCAAACTGTGAATGCTGAGCCATTAGTGGGTTCGTGCCATCCGTAGCAAACGAGCATTTTCCCCTCCAAAATGAAATACAATAAACTAGAACAAACAGAACTCATGGGCGGCGCCTGGGGCTCACTGGGTAGGGTGTCAGCCCCATATACCGAGGGTGGCGGGTTCAAACCCAGCCCCAGCCAAATTGCAACAAAAAAATAGCCGAGTGTTGTGGCGGGCGCCTGTAGTCCCAGCTACTAGGGAGGCTGAGGCAAGAGAATCGCCTAAGC
>NW_003852606.1:2095894-2097355 GCF_000181295.1 Otolemur garnettii | reverse complement strand
GCCTGTGGTCCCAGCAACTTGGGAGGCGGAGGCAGGAGACTCGCTTGAGCCCAGGAGTTGGAGGTTGCTGTGAGCTGTGATGCCACAGCACTCTACCCAAGGGGACAGCTTGAGGCTCTGTCTCAAAATGAATAAATAAATAAATAAAATAAAGTAGTCAAAAAGTTTAAAAAAAGAAATTAAACTGTGTAGACCACAATATAAACTGAAATACTCTCTGAGAGCAAGTGTGTGAAACAGGATCCTCGGGAGTCAGCCCATGAAAAGGAGAGGGAACAGCATGGTGGTTTAAAGGGAACAGTGCATGCAAAAGGGGAAGTAGGAGGTAGGTCTGGGACTGCGTATGTGAAGTGAGCACAGATATTTAGTTCACTGTTGTCATGGCCAGGTGCTGAAGCCCACCCACCTTCACAGATCCCCTGCCTAGGAGGAAAGTAGCCACCGGGCAAACTATCACACAAATGGCAGTGCAACTTCAAATGAGGGAGAGGAATGAGGGGAGTGTGATTGAGGCTGGGGGAGGAATCAGGGCAGTCTTCTCTGAGAGGTAAAGAATAGAAATAGAGTACTGGAGCAGAAGGAATAGCACTATGTGGCCCAGAGGCAGGACAATACTTAAGGCATCAGCAAGTGAATAGGAGGCTGAGGTGCTGGGCAGGGAAGTGAAGACAGGAGTGATATCAGAGAAGTGAACAGGAGCCAGCTCAGTGGGCTAAGCATGGTAAGAAGTTTGGGTTTATTTTCAGTCAGTGAGGATCGGTGAAGGAGTTCTGAGCAGGGAAGAGATAGGAGTGACGCGGATGCCAACAGTTCCCCTTTGCCTATGAGGCAGAAGCTAGGAGTACAGGAAGGAGACAACGGAAATGACCCAGGGAAGAGATAGTGACGGTTTCTGCTGGTGCAATTCACTTTAGGGCAATAGCAAATGTTGTCGAGGACATGGGGAAATCCAAACCTGGGCATTGCTGGTCAGAGCAGGGCAACCCCTTTAGAAAGTCTGGCAGTTCCTCAGGTGATTAAACACGGGTGCCACATGATACAGCAATTCTTCTTGCAGGTATCTACCCAAGGGAATTGAAAACATGTGTCCACCCCAAAACCCACGAGAATGACCAATATCATGTAGTCCCAAAGCAACAGTTGCTGGTGTGAGTGTGCAGAGAAGGGAACACTCATGCACTGTTGGTGGGACTGCAAACTAGTACAGCCTCCCTGGCAAAAAGTATGGAGATTCCTGAAAGAACTAAAAATAGACCTCCTATTTGACCCTGCAATCCCACTACTAGGCATTTACTTAAATGGAAAAAAAACCCACACATTTAACCGCAGGGACATTTGCGCTAGCATGTTCATAGCTGCTTAGGTCACAATCACAAAGATGTGGAAACAACCCAAGTGCCCATCACACATGAATGGATTAAGAAATTGTGGTGGCTCGGCGCCTGTGGCTCAACCGGCTAA
>NW_003852606.1:2080427-2093121 GCF_000181295.1 Otolemur garnettii | reverse complement strand
TTTTTTTTTGGTTGCAGGCATCATTGTTGTTTGGCGGGCCCGGGCTGGTGATTCGAACCCGCCACCTTAGGTGTATGTGGCTGGCGCCTTAGCCGCTTGAGCCACAGGCGCCGAGCCGATAATAGGTACTTTTATCCCAATTCTTCCTACATTTACCTATAAGAATCCCCATTGGTTACCCTCAGGCCTTCAGGTGTGCTGTCCTGGTTTCATTGGTTGTAGACTACCTCAGGGGTCCATAAATCCAGTTTTCCTTACTCTGTATCATTAATTGTTAACTGTTATTTTACTAGTGATAATATGGTCTGTTAGTTTTGTAATGTTTGTGGCAACCATGATCTGTGTCCGTGTTCTGTGACAGGGATCTTTATCTTTGTTTTATGGGGGGATCATTAACGAGCTAGAGGTCATAGGTCACAGGCTAGAAGTTACATTTTGCAGAAACAGCACATACTTGGTTAACTAGTTCACATACACTCAAAATTTCTTGTTTTGCTTGAGGACCCTTTATAACCTTCTTGTCCAGAAGGCTGCAATTCTCCCCCACCTTCCTCTAGTCTAGTGGTTCTCAACCTTCCTAATTCCGTGGCTCTTTAATACAGTTCCTTTTTTTTTTTAAGAGACAGAGTCTTACTTTGTTGCCCTTGGTAGAGTGCTGTGGAGTCACAGCTCACAGCAACCTCTGGGCTTAGGCAATTCTCCTGCCTCAGCCTCCCAAGTAGCTGGGACCACAGGCGCCCGCCAGAACACCTGGCTATTTTTCTGTTGTAGTTTGGCTGGGGTTGGGTTTGAACCCGCCACCCTTGGTATATGGGGCTGGCGCCCAACTCACTGAGCCACAGCACCACCCTTTAATACAGTTCCTGTGGGTCGTGGTTGAGAACCGTTGCTCTAGCCCCTTTAACTTTCATCCATCCCTAAACAAAAATATTCTAAAATTGGTTGTGGTGGTGTCTGCACCATTCAGTGAATATAATAAAACCAATGAATTTTACATTTTAAAGGGGTGGATTGTATGGTATGTGAATTCTATCTCAATAAAGCTGTTTAAAATTGCTTGGGGGGCAGGGGTTGGAAGTTGGAAAGAAAAATAAAATAAAATAAAGGCTGGTGCAGTGGCTCACACCTATAATCCTAGCACTCTGAGAGGCCAAGACAAGTGGATTGCTTCAGCTGAGGGGTTCGAGACCAGCCTGTTCAAGAACAAGACTCCATCTCTACTGAGAATAGAAAAAACTAGCCAGGCATGGTGGTGCACACCTGTAGTCCCAGCTACTGGGGAGGCTGAGGCAAGAAAATCACCTGAGCCCAAGAGATTAAGGTTGCTGTGAGTAATGATGATGCCACAGCACTCTACCCAGGGTGACAGAGTGAGACTCTAGCCCAAAAATAAATGAATAAATAAATAAATTAAATAGCTTTAGTATATATTTTACAGGGACACTATACTGGTCTTGGTAATGATTTGGGCACAGGGGCCAAGGGAGAAAAGGAAGTGTCTGGAATGTTTGTCAATTTCTCTTAGGAAAACTGCAGAAGGGTCAGTCACCTGGTATCTCTAGAAATTAGCCCTGGGGCTGCACCTGTGGCTCAAAGGAGTAGGACGCTGGCCCCATATGCTGGAGGTGGTGGGTTCAAACCCAGCCCCAGCCAAAACTGCAAAAAAATAAAAAAATAAAAAATAAAATAAAACAGGTAGAGTGAGGGGAAAAAAAAAGAAATTAGCTAGCCCTGGGAGGGGGTGCAGTCCCCCAGGACCAGCAAAGCCCCCAAGATGTCAAAGCATCACAATATACAGAGAATAAAAAACACAATTAACACAGTCCCTCTTCTGCTTGCAACCCTCCTGTGGCTCCCAGCTCACTCAGAATAAAAGCAAACTCTTCACCACCTGTCCACAAGCCTTGCATGATTGCTCCGTATCCCCCCAGTTCCCTCTTGACCTCAGCTCCTACATCTCTACTGCCTCATCCACTGCCTCTGGCCATACTACCACACCCCACCCAGAGGTTCCTCTTACCTGCTAAGCACAGTTCTATCCCCAGGGCCTTTGCATGTGCTGATTCTTCCACCTGGAATGCACTTCCCAATATCCACAAGTCTCCTCCCTCTCCTCCTTTAGGTTGTTGCTCAAATGCCACCTCCTTAGTGAAGCTCTCCCTGATCACTTTATTTATTTTATTTTATTTTATTATTTCAGATTAATTTGAGGATACAAAGAATTAGGTTACAATGTTTGCAGTTTTACTTAGTTATAGTGCCTGCTGTGGTTGTGTGCTGCCTTCAGGAGTGCCACATACCTCCACTTTGTGCCCATTAAGTGGGAGCACACCAATCCCCTTCTTCCCCCTCATCTTGAATTGAACTGAGTTTCTCCTCTTGTGTGGGTATTAGTGCATCCACTGACTTCATATTAGTACTGAGTACACTGGATACTTGCTTTCTCATTCTTGTGATACTTCTCTAAGAAGAATGTCTTTTTTCTTTTTTTTTTTTTTGAGACAGAGTCTCTCTGTGTTGCCCTTGGTAGAGTGCCATGGCATCACAGCTCACAGCGACCTCAAACTCTAGGGCTTAAGCCATCTCTTGCCTCAGTCTCCCAAGTATCTGGGACTACACGCACCCACCACAATACCCAACTATTTTTTTTTTTCAGTTTTTGGCTGGGGCTGGGTTTGAACCCGCCACCTCTGGTATATGGGGCTAGCGCCCGATTCCTTTGAGCCACAGCCGCTGCCCCAATGCCCAACTATTTTTTTGTTGTAGTTATCATTGTTGTTTATGCCCATCTATTTTTTTGTTGTACTTCTCATTGTTGTTTAGCAACCCTGGGCCAGGTTCGAATCCACCAGCCCCGGTGTATGTGGCCAGCGCCCTAATCACTGAGCCGGCGCTGAGCCAGAAGAATGTGTTTCAACTCCATCCAGGTTAATATAAAAGATGTAAGGTCTCTATCTTTTTTATGGCTGAATAATAGTCCATTGTATACATATCCCACAGTTTATTAATCCATTCACAGTTGATGGGTATTTAGGTTATTTCTACAACTTGGTGATTGTAAATTGAGCTGTGCAAACAACCTAGTGCAAATGTCCTCATGATAAAATGATTATTTTTTTTTTCTTCTGGATAAATGCCTAGTAACGGGATTGAAGGATCAAATGGAAGCCTGATCACCTTATTAATAACTGCAGCCCTCCCCATCTCACACACAGAATGTGCTTCTCCTGCCATCACCATCTGCTGGGTGTACTAAATCATTCACTTCCTCATCTTGACTCTGGGGATCTGTCTCTCTGGTTCCCTGCTGTCCTCCCAGCGCCTGCTAGCGTGTCTGGCACACAGTGTGTGTTCAGTGAATATTTGCTGAATGAAGGAAACAAATTGAAGTCATTTCCTATCATTGTGTTTCCTGCCACGGCCCCGCCTCTGTCCTTCAGGTGTTGCCTGCTTGGCACAAGTTGAAAGAAGATGGACTCTGACCATTCATTCTGGGAAAAAAGAACAATAAGGTTTTATGAGGATGCAGAAGGTCATGCTGCCCTGAGCCAGGCTCACTTGCAGAGAAGCTTCTGGAGTGCTGACATCTAGGCCCAGCTATGACCAGGAGTGGGGGAGAGGCTGAGGCAGGGGTGAGAAGCAAAGGAGGAGGGCATTCCAGGCAGGGAGCGTGGAGTGCACAGAGGCCTGGAGGTGTGAAACAGCTTGGGACCTTTAGGAAACTGGCACCTGTCCCACCCACAACCTCCCCAGCACAGTGGCTCAGGCCCAAACTTCCCAGTCATTGCCGACTCCTGTCTTTTTCTCACGCCCCCACATCCAATCCACCAGCTGGCTGTACTTTTCAAAATATTCTCAGAGTCTTGCCACCTTTCACTACCTCTGTTCCAACCATCATTGTTTGCCTGGACTATTGCAATAGCCTCTTCACTAGTCCTGGTACGTTTCTCCCCACCCCATAGTCTCTTCTTGCCAGGGCAGCCAAGGATACTTGATGACACTGAAGCCAGCTCACGTCCTTTCTTAGCTCCCAATCCTCCCATGACTCCTATCTTACTTGGAGTAAAGGCCAAAGTCCTCTCCACACCCGACAAAGCCCAAAATAATTCACCCCTTGATATTTTTCTGTCTGGTCCTCTTCCCCCTTTTCGTTCCTCTGCAGCCATGCTGGCCTGTTCCGTGTTCCTATGACACGCTAAGCAAGAAACTACCTCAGGGCCTTTGCACTGCCCACTGTTCTCTGAAGAATGTTCTTTCCTCATATCTCCACCTGGCTGAAATCTTTGTTTCAATCAGGCTTCTGCCTATGTGTGGCCTCCCCAGCGAGGCCCTCTCTGGCCCCCAAAGCAACAGCCTCAACCTCTGCCTTCTTGTCCCTTAACCCATTTTGTTTTTCTACGTTGAGATTAGCTCCACCTGCATGGAGCCCCCGAGAGCCGGGAATCTCTGCTTCCTTCCTGCTGTCTCCCTGGTGCCTGGCACACAGAAGGGGCTCAGTACTTGTGTGTCTAGTGATTACAGGAGTGAAACTGGGGTGATGGAAGACATAGGACCCAGCAGTGGGCAGTGGACAGAAGTGTGACTGCCAGAGGCTCTGTCTGCCCAGCCAAAGAACAGAGGAGCCTTTGGGAGTGTGTATTTGGGGTGAAGAGGGTGTGAGCATGGTGACTAGGGTGCCATGGTGGGGGTACACAGCTCCTCCTCCTCTATGATATTGAAGGGGTGTGAGAGGTTGGGTCGGGGGGGATATTCCATGAGCCCAGAATGCAGTGTCAACCCTATTCACTCATTCGTGTGTTCATTCATTCATTCATCCATTCAGCAAACAGCCCTCCATTTCAGCAGGTCACTTGGGGTGGACACAAAGAAGGAAGTAACAGGGATAGCAATGTTAATTACTACATTTTATTTCACCTTTAATGGAGGAATAATTTGCACACAATAAGCAAAGATCTTAAGAGTTAAATCTTTGCTTACCTAGACTAAAGAATTTTGAGAATGCACACACCTGTGGAAGCATCACCCCAATTAAGATAGAGAATGTTCCTATTCTCTGGAAAGTTTTCTTTTCTCTCTCTTGTTTTTTTTCTTTGAGACAGAGTCTCACTCTACCCCCTGGGTAGAGTGCTGTGGCATCATATCTCACAACAATCTCAAATGCTTGGGCTCAGCCTCCCAAGTAGTTGGGACTATAAGTGCCTGTCACAAGGCCCAGCAAGTTTTTCTATTTTTAGTAGAGATGGGGTCTCTCTTGTTCAGACCGGTCTGGAACTTCTGAGCTCAGGTGATCCACCTGCCTTGGCCTCCCATAGTGGGAGGATTATAGGCATGAGCCACCACGCCCAGTTCCAGAAGGTTTTCTTACACCCCTTCCCAGCGAGTCCTCCACCCCTAGGGAACGATCAGTCTCATATTCTTCACTCCTGATGAATTTTGCCTGTTCTACAACTTTATATGAATGAAATCACAGAGTTTGGCTTCAGTTGTGCAAATGATTTTCAGGTACATCTGGGCTGTTGCACGTGTCAATAGTTTGTCCCTTTTTATGCTGAGGAGTGTGTCCTTGTATAGACAGACCACAGTTTGTCCATCCATCTTTTGTCGATGGGAATTTTGGTATTTTTCAATTTGAGATGATTATGAAGCTGCTCTGAACTTTTGCATACAGGTTGCCATGTGAACCTAAGTTTTTATTTCTCCTGGGTGAATAGATGGGAGTGGGATTTCTGGGTCGGAGGGTGAGGGTATTTTAACTTTATTTATTTATTTATTTTAACTTAATTTAAACAAAAATAACGTCATCCGTTTGCGTGTTCACACCATGCTGAACATTCAACAGGCATGGAGCGTTGTCACAATGACCCACAGAAGCAGAGATTATTCTGAGCCCACTTTATAGAATAGAACACAGATGCTCAGAGAGGTTGTAATCCTTGCCCAAGGTCACAAATACAGGAGTGACAGGGCTGGGACTCAAACCCAGGCCTGAAGGCAGTATCCAAAGGTGGTGCCTCCAAATTGAGTCTCAATGCTGGGTCTTACCTAGCTGGGAGAGAGGCATCTGTTTGCAGGGTCGGAAGCAACACGTTCACCACCCAGGTACTTGGCACATTGTTTACATATTTGTCTTTGATCATGATTATGTAAAAGTCACAAGAATTGGAAGCCACTTCAGTATTTTTCAGTAGGGGATGAGTTAATAAACCAGGATGCATCCTTCCTATGAAATGCCATGTGGTGGTTTTAAAAAGAATGAGAGAGGCCTGGCACAGTGGCTGACACCTGTAATCCTAGCACTCTGGAAGGCTGAGGTGGGAGGATCCCTTGAGCTCAGGAGTTTGAGAGAGGCCCTGTTTCAACTAAAAACTGAAAAACTAGGTGGGCGTCGCAGCAGGTGCCTATAGTCCAAGCTACTGGGAAGGCTGAGGCAGGAGGTTCTCTTGAGCCCAGGAGTTTGAGGTTGCTGGGAGCTATGATAATGCTATGATATGCTAGCCTGGAGCAACAGAATGAGATGCTATCTCAGAAAAAAGAAGAAGAAGACGAGGAAGAAGAGGAACAAGAAAAAGAAGGAGGAAGAAGAGGAAGAGGAGGAGGAGGAGAACAACAACAACTCCATGGCTTGGTAGGGAAAGGGCTCCAAGATATATGGTCAAGTGGAAAAAAATCAAGTTGTAGGACAATGAGTATAACATGATACTCCATTTATTTATATATTTATGTAATCTATAACAGGAAACCAGAAAGCAACAATGATCCAAAGCTGCTTTTTGAAGTACACACACATATAATGCCCAGAATAAAGGTATGTGAGGATATAAAACAAGCTTATAATAATGAAATTGGGGTGGGCATGAAATATGAGGTCTGTATCATTTGAATCTTTTTCTTATTTTTTTTTTTAGACAGTCTCACTTTACAGCCCCAGGCAAGAGTGCCATAGCATCATCCATAGCTCACAGCAACCTCAAACTCCTGGGCTCAAGCGATCTTCCTGCCTCAGCCTCCCAAATAGCTGGGACTACAGGCACCTGTCATGACACCTGGATAGTTTTTCTATTTTTAGTAGAGACGGGGGGGGGGTGTCTCACTCTTGCTCAGGCTGGTCTCGAACTTGTGAGCTCAAGCGATCCTCCTGCCTACGCCTCCCAGAGTGCAAGGATTATAGGTATGAGCCACGGCACCTGGCCCAAATCTTTTGCACGGTATTCATACATACTGTGTCTCCCTAAATTTTTAATTGTTAATTTAAAAACTCAGAAAATGCTAAGGATGCAAATCAAGGTTGGGCCAAGATTGTGGGCATACGGGCATTGAGGGGAATGTGGGGCAGCTGGGTTACAGGATACAGGTGTGAGTGTACATAGTGTTGGGAATGAGGGAAATGAGACAGAGAGAGATGCATTAGTCAGGAATTATGTAGCTTCTGGTAGCCCTGAAATAACAGTGGCTTAAATAAGATGGATGTTTATTTCTAATTCACATTAAAGAAGTTTGGGAGGCAGCAATCTGGCGATGATATGGGGTCTCCACAATGTCATTAGGACAAGTTCCCGTTAACTTTCTGCTCCACCATTGTAAGCATTGT
This sequence comes from Otolemur garnettii, assembly GCF_000181295.1. Taxonomy (NCBI): domain Eukaryota; kingdom Metazoa; phylum Chordata; class Mammalia; order Primates; family Galagidae; genus Otolemur; species Otolemur garnettii. Next base: position 2,085,533 of record NW_003852606.1, on the reverse strand, counting down.
AAGCTTCCCATCATCAAGGTTGCCTCAAGGAGCTGCTACAGCTCCAGCCTTTATGTCTGCATCCCAGGCAGGAAGAAAGAGGTGGTGGTGATGGGAGAGGGCAGGGCAAAGGGAACATGCCTACTGTCTATGCCCTGCTTAAAGAGTTTTCCTAGAGGTTCCGCACTACAATTCCCATTGACCACCAGTTGCAAGAGACGCTGGATAACTCAGTCTTTTAGGTAGGCACATTTCTGCTTCAAGTAAAGTTGGAGTTGTATGGCTAAGGAAGAAGAAAATGGATGTTGGTCAATAACAACGATTCTCTGCATTTTAAGTTAGGACTGGTGATAAAAGATCTTTTTTTTTTTTTAATTTTTATTTTTTTTTTGAGACAGAGCCTCAAGCTGTCACCCTGGGTAGAGTGCCATGGCATCACAGCTCACAGAAACCTCCAACTCCTGGGCTCAAGTGAGTCTCCTGCCTCAGCCTCCCAAGTAGCTGGGACCACAGGTGCGCGCCACAATGCCTGGCTATTTTTTGGTTGCAGCCATCATTGTTGTTTGGCAGGCCCTAGCTGGATTCGAACCTGCCACCTTAGGTGTATGTGGCTGGCACCTTAGCCACTTGAGCCACAGGCGCCAAGCCGGTCATAAAAGATCTTGAATGCCAGGCCCAGTTGCTTAGACTCTACTCTCTGAGCAATAGGGAGACATGGGAGGATTTGGAATAAGGTAGGAGCTAGGACTTCCATAACCTATCTCAACAGCTCATCAGCAATCATTTTTTTTAAGAGACAAGGACTTACTGTGTTGCCCATGTTAGAACATAGTGGCTATTTCAGGCATCATCATTATGCACTAGAACTTCAAACCTTTTGGCTCAGGTAATCCTCCCAGTTTAGCCTGCCTAGTAGCTGGGACTATAGCCATGTACCACTGTGTCCAGATTAGCCATCGCTTTTTAAAAGATGCCTTCTTTGGTTCCACAATTGAGTTTATTTTCTTTGCTATATGCCTTTACAGAAGTTGGCTCCTTTGGATCATGTCTTTGTTATTATATTAAGTAACATGCTTAAGTCACATAATAATAAATGTCTCATCTCCTGCTACACTGTTGGTGTCAGGCAAACAGGGACTGCACTGGTTTTGATTATGGTTGTAGATCCAGAAGCTAGCTCAACAAATATCTGTTGAACAAATGAATGCTCTAGAGCTGTTGTTTAAAAGATAACAACTCTGTCTTTCTAGAAATTCTCATGCCTGAACCCACAGAACTCTGGGTTCAAAGGTTCTTAATCTGGAGTCCAGGGACCCTCAAAAGGTTGTGGATGGGATTCATGGGGTCCATGAAGTTGGATAAGAAAATATTGAAAGTTCATTTCTCCCTCAGCCAGGAAGGATGTGTTGAGGTGGACATATCCATCAAGGCTGTAACTACTATGACTTCCAGTGCTTTGAGGAAATGTCAGATTCATGATATACTGGCTAGGCATCTGTGATTTCATATTATTGGAGAATTTATTTATTTATTTATTTATTTATTGGAGACAGATTCTCACTTGTCACTCTTTGTAGAGTGCCATGGCATCATAGCTCATGACAGTCTCAAACTATTGGGTTCAAGTGATCCTCTTGCCTCCAGTTTTTCATTTTTAGTAGAGATAGGGCTTCACTAAGCTCAAGCTGGTCTCAAACTTGTGAGCTCAGATGATCCACTGTTGGAGCATTTATTACATCCCTGGGGGGGTTGCAGCTCTCTATATGTTTGCTGTAGCTGAACCAAGAAAGAAGGCATATGCTGATTTCTATATAAAAATTATGATTCCGTGAAAGATTTGGGAAAGAAGAGAAAGGCTGGTATTTTTCAGAGTGCAAAGTTATTTTGGAATATAAAGAATTTCTTTGGGTGGAATTAGATAGAAATTTGTCATTGATCTGTGTTCTTGAGCTATGTATAAAACATGAATAATGTAGGCCAATAGTTTCACTCTTTCTCCTTTTTCTTCTTTTTTTGACATAGTCTCAAGCTGTTGCCCTGGATAGAGTGCTGTGGTGTCATAGCTCACAACAACCTCCAACTCTTGGGCTCAAGCCATCCTCTTGCCTCAGGTTTTCTACATTTTTTTTTTTTTTTTTTGAGACAGAGTCTCACTATGTCACCCTGGGTAGAGTACAGCTCACAGAAACCTCAAACTCTTGGGCTTAAGCAATTCTCTTGCCTCAGCTTCCCAAGTAGCTGAGAATACAGGTGCCCCCCGCAGCGCCTGGCTATTTTTTTATTGTAGTTGTCATTGTTGTTTGGCAGGCCCGGGCTGGGTTTGAACCCGCCAGCCCCAGTGTATATGGCTGGTGCCCTAGCCGAGCTACAGGCACCAAGCCCAGGTTTTCTATTTTTAGTAGAGATGGGGTATCGCTTTTGCTCAGGCTGGTCTCAAACTCGTGAGCTCAAGCTATCCACCTGCCTTGGGCTTCCAGGGTGCTAGGATTACAGGGGTGAGCCACAGTACCTGGCCTCTTTTTTTTTTTTTTGAGACAGGTTCTTACTAATTTCCTAATTTTTGTAGAGACAGGTGTCTCATTATATTGTGTCAGGGTGGTCTTGAACTCCTGATCTCAAGCAATCCTCTTGACTCAGACTCCCAAAGTGCTAGGATTACAAACATGAGCCACCATGCCCAGCAGTTTCTCTTGAAAAGTAAACAGTTAATAAATACAAAAAGAAAAAAAGAAGGAAAAAAATCACATTCTTCTTTTCACTATGTTCTGATATCTAGTATTTCAATTTTTATGGCAGGTTTTATTTCCCAAAGATGGCCTCAACATTATCTCCCATTCTGTATGCTCTTCAAGACCTTGTCACTTTCTCATTAGAAGATGAAGTATATGTCTCTACACCTTGAACTGGGGAGACTGTCTTGACTAGTAAAGTTCAAAGGGAATGTTTCTATGTGACTTCTGAGGCTAGATTATAAAAAATGCCATGTCTTATTCTCTTGGGACATACACTCTTACAATTCAGTTTCCATCCTGTAAGGAAGCCCAAGAGTCTGTGGGGAATTCTACAAGGAGAGAACAGAAGCCCCAACTCCCAGCGTCATCTGGGTTGCTAGCCAACAGCTAACACCAACTCTTAGCCTTCATGTTATAAGGAAGTTGAAGAGTCCATGAGGAAATCCACATGGAGAGTAGCAGAAGACTCCAGCCCTCAGTCCCGGCAGACTTGTCAGTAACACCCAGTATCAACTTCCCAGCCATGCGAATGAACCATTTTGAAATTGGGCTCCCCAGCTCCCAGAAAAGTTGCCTCACTTGTTGCCTCATGGATCAGAGATGAATTGTCTCCACTGAGCTCTACTGAGCTCCACCCAAATTGCAGATCTACAAGCAAAATATTGTTTTAAGGCACTAACTTACATAATTACAGACGTAGATAAGAAGTCACAGTAGTATATTGTACTAGCAATACCCATGATTTGGTTTATTCAGGAGTCTATTATTCTAGCAACACAAATCATAGGTATTTCTAAATCATGCATGGTTGTTGCAGATATCTGAAATACTGTTTAACTTCCTCACTATTTTGAAATAACAATATTTATTAGACCTGCTGTTAGATCTTCTAGATCTTGTTATTTAATGTTAATAAAGAAGTGCATGTTATATATAAAATGTATATTTCAAATATTTTGAAAAGAGTATTTCAGTTGGTTTCCTTTGTAATCCTATGGATTTTCCTTTATGTGTTTAGAGACATTTTTGAGAGGGTATTGTCAAAGTATAATTTTCAAAAAAAACAATTAAAAACATGATTCAGAGCTGGGTGTGGTGGCTCACGCCTGTAATCTTACTACTTTGGGAGGCTGAGGTGGCTGGATTGCTTAAGCTCAAGAATTCAACACCAGCCTGAGCAAGAGTGAGACCCCCCATCTCAACTAAAAATAAAAAAAAAATCAACCAAGTGTGGTGGTAGGCACCTGTACTCCCAGCTACTAGGGAGGCTGAGATAAGAGAATCGCTAGAGCCCAGGAATTTGAGGTTGTGTGAGCTAGCTAGGCTGACTCGCCACAGCACTCTAGCCCAGGCAGCAGAATGAGACTCTGTCTCAGGAAAAAAAAACATGATTCATGCAGATATACAGTAAGCACGCATCAAGGATTTACTTAGCACATTAATGACAGAACAAAACAACAGACTTGTTGAAGGGAGGATATGAAAGACTGAGAGGTATATAGTGAATAGAAAAGGAGAATTCTTTTTCTTTCTTTCTTTCTTTGTTTTTTTTTTGACTAAGCATCAGCAGAAACTTGTTCGGTAGGAAAAGGAGAATTTCATTTATTTTCGAGACAACTTCTCACTATGTTGCTCAAGGTAGAGTGCAGTGGTGTCATAGCTCACAGTAACCTTAAACTCTTGGGTTCAAGCAATTCTCTTGCCTCAGGCTCCCAAGTAGCTGGGACTACAGGCACCTACCACAACTCCCAGCTATTTTTTAGAGATGAGGGCTCCCTATGGCTCAGGCTGGTCACAAACCTGTGAGCTCAGGCAAATCCACCCGCCTCGGCCTTCCAGAATGCTAGGACTCAGGCTTGAGCTACCTCACCTGGCAAAAAGAATTTCAGAATGAGATGATGAATTAAGAGACAAAAACAGTTAATGACTTTCATGGTAACAGCTTTCAGATTGCCTTTCAACCAGACAAACAATGTGTAGATTTTGAACAAGTTAATATCTAACTTTACAGAGTTGAGACCTTTAATCAATAGAAATTCAAACCTTAGAGCAGAGGATGGCAAATTATGGCCCTCAGGTCAAATCTTGCCTGCTTTTGTAAATAAAGTTTTACTGGAACATAAATATCGTCTATAGTGCTTTTTGCAACATAACAGCTGAGTTGAGTTAGCTGAGACACTATATGGCTGCAAAATCTAAAATATATTTATCCATTCCTTTTTAGAAAAAAATTTGCCTCCCTATGTGGAAAGTGTCAGATAATGCTTAGGTTGTCTTGTTAGATAATGTCCTAGAGCAGTGGTTCTCAACTTTCCTAATGCTGCAATCCTTTAATACAGTTCCTCATGTTGTGGTGACCCTGAACCATAAAATTATTTTCTTTTTTTTTTTTTTT
>NW_003852606.1:2074765-2080102 GCF_000181295.1 Otolemur garnettii | reverse complement strand
TATCTGATATGCAGGATGTATTTTCATTGGTTGCGACCCACAGGTTGAGAACCACTGCCCTAGAGCTATACTGTCCATGATGGTAGCCATCAATAATTTAGCTATTTAAATTTCATTAAAATGAGGGATGAATGTGGTGGGTTAAGGCTGTAATTCCAGCACTTTAAGAGGCAGGAGGCCAAGGTGGGAGGATTGCTTAATCCGAGACTTTCAAGACTAGCCTGGACAACATAGTGAGACCTCATCTCTACAAAAAATGTTTAAAAGCTGGTGTAGTGGTGCCCACCTGTAATCTTAGCTACTCAGGAAGCTGAGCCAGGATGATTACTTGAGCCTAGGAGTTGAGATTGCAGAGAGCTATGATCATATCTCTGTACTCCAGCCTGGGCAACAGAATAACCCTGTCTCTAAATAAGTAAATAAATAAATAAATATAATTAAACTGAGAAATTCAGTTTCTCCATTATACTCTCCATATTTTAAGCACGTAATAGCAATATTTGGGCAAAGTGGTCCAAACCTATAATCCTAGCACTTTGGGAGGCCAAGGCTGAAGGATCACTCGAGCTGAGGAGTTCAAGATCAGCCTGAGCAAGAGCAAGAGCAAAAGCAAGACCTCATGTCTACTAAAAGTAGAAAAACGAGCCAGGCATGGTAGTGCCTATAGTCCCTGCTACTTGGGAGGCTGAGGCAAGATCACTAAAACCCACGAGTTTGAGATTGCTGTGAGCTACAATGATGTCACTCATCTTTACCCAGGGGAACAGAGTGAGACTTTGTCTCAAAAAACCAAAAGCAATATTTGGCTAGTGGCTTTTGCAGAATCCAGATCCAGAACATTTTGCATTCTTGCAAAGAGTTTTCTTGGGCAGCACTGACATAGAATAACATTGAAAATACACACTATTGGGCAGTGCCTGTGGCTCAGTAAGTAGGGCACTGGCCCCATGTACCGAGGGTGGTGGGTTCAAACCCGGCCCAGGCCAAACTGCAACAAAAAAAAGCTGGGTGTTGTAGTGGGCGCTTGTAATCCCAACTACTCAGGGTGGCTGAAGCAGGAGAATCACCTAAGCCCAGGAGTTGGAGGTTGCTGTGAGCGTGATGCCATGGCACTCTACCCAGGGGGACAGCTTGAGGCTCCGTCTCAAAAAAAAAAAAAAATGGACTCAGGTAGTGGCTGGGACTGGAACATCCAAGACGGCTTTTCTTGTACATTTAGTGTCTTAGGGAGGTGGCTGGGAGGCTGGCAAGGGTGTCTCTCCATATGATCTCTTCACATGGCTGCTTGGATCTCAAGAGGGAGTGTTCCGAGAGGACAAGCCACACATACAAGTATTTTTCAAGTTTCTGCTTGCATCCTGATTGATAATGACCCATTGGCCAAGCCCACTACCCCCATGAAGCGGACTCCACAGGTCCTCCACAGAAACATCTAGAGGTGTGGTTTATTGAGACCACATGGTAGCAAAAAAAGATGGAGAATCCCTGTCTTGAATTTCCACCTGTCATATGAACACCCTTAGCTATTTTGAGCAACTTCCTCTTGAGTAGCTCCTCAGCCTGGGTAATGCCTGGTGCTCATGCAGATGGAGACCAGGTGGTATGGGCCTCAGTGCAGCTTCCACAGTCTCCCTGCACTGGTAACAGGCTGATTCCCCTCCAGCAAGATTCAGAAGGGGGCTTTATGTGTTGACTCTCCTCTTATCCAAAGGGGTCTCTTCAGCTCTGGGTTTCTTGCTCCAGCACCAATGGTTCCCCCATTCCTAATGTTCCTTCAGCCTCTTCAATCTCCCTGGAATCTCTTCTTCTAAATCTCTTCTCTATGCCCCAACAAGGGCTTTTGAAATTAAAAGGTATAAAACCTGACTTCTTTGTTGTCTGCATTCTGCCTTTCCCTGGGATATTGCCTCAGAAAGCCAAAACTGTTGCCTGAATAGGTGGATGAATAACAGGAAACAGCTGTGTATTAGTTACCTATTGCTGCATAACAAATCATCCTCAAACTCCAAACAATCATCACATATTATTTCTTGATTTTTGTGGATCAGGAGTTCATTAGCAGCTCTCTTGCACAGATCTGGCTCAGGGAATTTCCAGTGGTTGCAATCAGATGTTGACAGGGGCTGCAGTCATCTGAAGGCTTGACTGAGGCTGGCATGATCTGCCAAGCTAGCTTGTTCATGCTCCATGATGAAGAAGGCAAGGTAGTTCCTCCTCACAGAACTGTTTGAGAGTCCTCAGAACATGGCAGCGGGCTTCCTCCAAAGTAAGTGGTCCAAGATACCATAATGGAAGTTGCAATGCCTTTTATAACCAAGTCCCAGAAGTCGCTGCCACTTCTGCTATATTCTTTTGGTCCAATAGGTCAGCCCTGATTCCAAAGGGAAGAAAGTATACAGAGATGTGATTACCACACAGTGTGGATTGCTGGGGGTCATCCTGGAGGCTGCCTGCTGCGAGCTGGGGCTGATATTACAAGGGAGTTAAAAGAATGGAATATCATCCAGCCCTGATTGTCTGGGATACTCTAACTTATCTTTCAAAACTGTGGTTGAAATGTTCTTTGCTGAGCGTTGGTATTCATAGGGCCCTGGGGGATAGAAAGGGGGAACACACTGTGCTGTTCCCTGTGACCTGGCTGCCCTTTATGCATCCATCTGGTTGTCCCAATGTTGCCTTTTGCCTTTGTGCTTGTGTGTTTGCCTGTCTGCTGTTAATTTAAATGAGACAGAAATCTTCACATTCTTTGAATACAGAGAACAAAGAGTTGTGGGTTTTATTATACCTTTGTAACAAAGGGAAAAGAACAGCATGCATGCTAAAAATCCTCCTTTGGTTTGACAAAGGCATCTTATGAGTATACCTTTCATATTCAGAGCTGGCAGGTAAAATCTGATTACCAGATTTAAGAATTCAGGGCATGATTCCCTTGGAGGTGAGGGCAGAGGGTGGGGACAAGGACCCAGATTTCTGGGGACCTGAGAATGTTCTTATTCTTTTTTAAATCTGGCTGCTTGGTAATTGATGTGTCCACTTGGAATGAATTCATCAAGTTGTATACTTCTGAAATGTTCTCTTATGTATATGCAGTGTAGCCCAATACAAACTGAAAAAATATATATTATTGCCAGAAAAGCAAATGATCAAGTAATGTTAACTAACTAGAGTCACAAACTTTTATTTATTTATTTATTTATTTTTGTTAAGTCATATACACATAGATCATGAATACATTTATGCATATGTGGGGTACAATGTGTTGATTTTTTTTTCTTTTTTGTAGAGATAGAGTCTCCCTTTATTGCCCTCGGTAGAGTGCCATGGCGTCACACAGCTCACAGCAACCTCCAACTTCTGGGCTTAGGCGATTCTCTTGCCTCAGCCTCCCTAGTAGCTGGGACTACAGGTGCCCTCCACAATGCCTGGCCATTTTGTTGTTGTTGTTGTTGCAGTTTGGCCGGGGCCAGGTTTAAACCCAAAACCCTCAGGTATATGGGGCCGGCACACTACCCACTGAGCCACAGGCGCCGCCCCCAATGTGTTGATTTTTTTATACAATCTGATGTGGTTACATCAAACCAATCAACATAGCTTTCGCCTCGTTTACTTGATTGTTGTGTTAAGACATTTATGTTCTACACTTGACAGATTTGACTTGTACCCTTGCAATATGCTCCGTAGGTGTGTGGTCCTGCTGTTTACCCTCCCGCTATCAAACCTCCCCCCTCCCCTCCCTTCCCACTCCATTTCTCTCCTTCATCCTGAGCTATAGTTGTGTTCTGTCTTCCATAAGAAAGTGTGAGTAAATATAAGTTGGTTTCATAGAAGTACTGAGTACATTGGATAATTTTTTCTCTATTCTTGAGATACTTTACTCAGGAGAATATGTTCCAGGTCCCTCCATGTAAACATAAAAGAGGTAAAGGCCCCATCTTTTTTTGAGTCACAGACTTTTTAGAAACAATTCCTAGTGGTGAAGTGCCTGGATTGTCTGCATTTGAGTTCCAGTTGTGCCACCAAGGCTATGTGGCTTTAGGCAAGTTACTTAACCTCTCTGACCCTCCATTTGTACATCTGTGAAATGAAGATAATACCTGTTGGGCAGAACTACTTGGCATAAAAAGAATAAAGCATCTCTGTCCAAGTAGTTGTCACAGAGTAGATGTTCAATAAGTGATACTCATTGTTTCTGCCATAGGTGTGATAAATGAGTAAAGAAATAGAATGTGTGCAATTGATATGCCAATAAAAATGGGCAAAAGATGGCACAGCACCAGCTACATACACCAAGGATGGCAGGTTCGAACCCGGCCCGGGACAGCTAAACAACTGCAACCAAAAAATAGCCGGGCATTGTGGCAGGTGCCTGTAGTCCCAGCTACTTGGGAGGCTGAGGCAAGAGAATCACATAAGCCCAAGAGTTGGAGGTTTCTGTGAGCTGTGACACCATAGCACTCTATGGAGGCCGACATAATGAGACTCTGCCTTAAAAAAAAAAGGGCAAAAAATATGAATAAACAAGTCACAGGCAGAACTATAGTGGATTACAAGCTTGTGGGAAAGCATTTAGCCTCAGTTTTAACCATCTTCATGTTACATATAACTCTCTGAAATGATCGAACCCATTTATTTATTTACATGTTTAAAGTCTCCGAGGGTAGGGTTTGTCTCTGTCTTGTTCCCTGCTGTCTCCCCAGCACCCAGAGCAGCCAGCTGTGTAGCAGGTGAATATTTGTGCTCTCAATGAATGAAAACGTAAATGAAAATGAGCATCAACACTTTTTTTTTTTTAGACAGAGTCTCACTTCGTTACCTTTGATAGAATGCTATGGGGTCACAGTTCACAGCAACCTCAAACTCTTGGGCTCAAGCGATCCTCCTGCCTCAGCTCCCTGAGTAGCTGGGACTACAGGTGCCTGCCACAATGCCCGGCTAGTTTTTCTATTTCTTTAAAGATGGGGTCTTGCTCTTCTCCAGACTGGTCTCGAATTCCTGAGGTCAAACAATCCACCCGCCTCCGCCTCCCAGAATGCTGGGATTACAGGTGTGTATACAGATTTGTGTAAGTAAAAATGGAAATAGCTTAAGTATTTATATAAAAAATGTATATATTTATGTTATAACAGTAAACTCTAAAGCAGTGATTTTCAACTGGTATCCCACAGCCCCATGGTGTGCCATGAGAGGATCTTAGGTGTGCTGTGAACATTTTAAAAGATCATTAATTAGGCTCAGTGCCTGTGGCTAAGGCGCCAGCCACATACACCTAAGGTGGCGGGTTCGAATCCCCAGCCCGGACCCGCCAAACAACAATAATGGCTGCAACCAAAAAATAGC
>NW_003852606.1:2071543-2074281 GCF_000181295.1 Otolemur garnettii | reverse complement strand
TTTTTTTTTTTGAGCAACATAATTTAAGCCTGACACCGAAGTTTAACCATAGATTCAAGTGTGCCAGGAGATTTTAAAAAGTTGGAAAGCCACTGCTCTAGAGGAAAGGCTCTGTAAATTATAGAACAGCAACATTGTAGAATACCATGCAATCATTTTAAATGAAACCGGAAACTGGTTTTACCATTTAACTAAGTATAAATAGGCAGGATGCACAGGTGTTGAATATAATGTGTGCTGAGCAGGAAACAGAAGAAACCTATTTGTAACTTTAAAATTATTGGAAGGATCAATAGCAGATAAAGGTGACAGAACTGCCAATGTTCTTTCTTTTTATCTTTGGCTTATCCATAGTTTCCAAATTCTCTACACAAACATAGGTGTGATATTTTGGTAAAAGGCAAAGAAATAAAATCATCTTCAGAAGAAAGCATTTATCTCTCCAAAACAGAGCACCAGAGGCACCAGGCACAAGTTTAATTACCCCAGGGAGTACTGGGAAAAGAATAAGCTGCCCACCAGTAGGGCACTAGAGGAGTGGACTATAGTTCCCCAAAATACCTTAGGCAGGCATTAAAAATTACATTCACAAAGAGCTTAAAGCATTATGGTAAATGCCTACTTATGTATTAAATCATGTGTAAAACAATAACATAGAAAATGATCTGCGGTCATCCGTGGTGTCCATCGGGGTTGGTTCCAGGATCCCTAGAGAAACCCAAATCTGAGAATGCTCATGTCTCTGATGTAAAATGTATTTGTATGTAACCTACCCACATCTTCCTGTGTGCTTTAAATTGTCTCCAAATGACTTACAATATCGAATACAATGCAAACACTATGTAAATAGTTACTATGGTGCATTGTTTAGAGAATAATGACAAGAAAAATGTCTGTGCCTGTTTGGTACAAACACAGTTTCTTTTCTTTCTTTTTCTTTTCTTTTCTTTTCTTTTTTTTTTTTTTGAGACAAAGTCTCACTTTGTCATGGTGTCATAGCTCAGAACAACCTCATACTTCAGGGCTCAAGGTTTTCTTTTGCCTCAGTCCTCAGTCCCAAGTAGCTGGGACTACAGGTCCCCTCCACAACACTCAGCCAGTTTCAGAGACTGGGTCTCACTCTCAATCAGGCTGGTCTGGAACTCTTGAATTCAAGCAATCCACCTGCCTTGGCCTCCCAGAGTGCTAGGATTACAGGCATGAGACACCATGCTCAGCCTCAGTTTCTTTTGAGATAGAGTCTTGCTCTGTCACCCAGGCTAGAGAGCTGTGGCCTCAGCCTAGTTCACAGCAACCTCAAACTCCTGCAGTCAAGCTATCCTTCTACCTCAGGCTCCCTAGTAGCTGGGACTATAGGTGCCTGCCACCACTCCTAGCTACCCAGAACTATGAGAAATGAATATACATATGCAAATACATGTCTGTACTATACAAAAGTTTCAGATATACAGAAAATTTGAAAAGATTGTGCAGTGAATATCATATACCCACCACAAGTTTCATTCTAGAATGATCCAGGGGTGTCTAACCTGCAGGCCTGAGGCTACATATAGTTTATTTGAGGACTGTTTTGCTTATCTGTGGTGTCTGATATCTAGAAAAGTACATATGGACACCTTTTCTTTGCTAATCAGCTTCTTTTAGTGTTTTTATATATTTTCTTTTTTTTAATTTTAGTGTTTTTGTATTTAATCTGTGACCCGAGACAACTCTTATACTTTCAATGTAGAGAAGAATAAAGGCTGGACACCCCTGATATTCTATTTGCTTTATGGCATATCTATGTATCCATCTTGTTTTTATTTGTTTTTTGTTTTTTGGGACAGAGTCTCACTTTGTCAACCTTGATAGAGTGCCCTGGCATCATAGCTTACAGCAAACTCCAACTCTTGGGCTCAGGCAATTCTCTTGCCTTAGTTTCCCGAGTAGCTGGGCACAGGCGCCAGCCACAATGCCCAGCTATTTTTTAAGAGACAGAGTCTTGCTCTTGGTTAGGCTGGTCTCAAACCTGTGCTCTCAGGGCAATCCACCTGCCTTGGCCTCTCAGAGTGAGCCACTGCGCCTAGCCCTCCATCTTATTTTTAAAGTGAAGTCGATTGAGGTGTAATTTATATATAATCGTTCTGTAATTCCATAATCCCATATCATAAAACTCACCCTTTTAAAGTACACAGTTTGTTTTTACTCACAGATTTATGGTGGTGTAACTAGCATATAATAAACTGTACATTTCTTGGCACAGGTGCAGTGGTTCATACCTAAATCCTACCACTCTAGGAAGCTGAGGCAGGTGGATTTCTTGAGTTCAGGAGTTTGAGATGAGCTCAGCAAAAGCATGACCCCATATCTACTAAACATAGAAAAACTGGCCAGGTGTTGTGGCAGACACCTGTTGTCCCAGCTACTCAGGAGGCTAAGGCAGGAGGATCATTTAAGCCCAAGAGTTTGAGGCTGCTGTGAGCTGTGATGGCACAGCACTCTACCCAGGGCAACAGAGTGAGACTCTTTCTCAAAAAATAGATAAACAGGGGCAGGTGTGGTGGCTCACACCTGTAATCCTAGCACTCTGTCTCCAAAAGTAAATAAATAAATAAAATCACTTGTTAAAAAAAAACTGTACATTTATTTTATTTTATTTATTTATTTTTTTTGAGACAGAGCCTCAAGCTGTCCCCCTGGGCAGAGTGCCGTGGCATTACAGCTCACAGCAACCTCCAACTCCTGGGCTCAAGGGAGTC
>NW_003852606.1:2050979-2069514 GCF_000181295.1 Otolemur garnettii | reverse complement strand
AGCTACTTTTTGGTTGCAGCCGTCATTGTTGTTTGGCGGGTCCGGGCTGGGGATTCAAACCCGCCACCTTAGGTGTACGTGGCTGGCGCCTCAGCCGGTTGAGCTATAGGCGCCGAGCCTATGCATCTAATTTTTAATGCATATCGAAGTAAGCTGCAAAAAGCAGCTCCTTCACCTCGAAGCCTTTCAACAAGGATATCATTGGCCTGGCACAGTGGCTCATGCCTGTAATCCCACAATCTGGGAGGCTGAAGCAGGTGGAGCTGAGGAGTTAAAGATCAGCTTGAGCAAGAGTGAGTGAGAACCCCCCTCTACTAAAAATAGAAAAAACTGGGCGGTGCCTGTGGCTCTGTAAGTAGGGTGCCAGCCTCATATACCGAGGGTGGTGAGTTCAAACCCGGCCCTGGCCAAACTGCAACAACAAAAATAGCTGGCGTTGTGGCGGGTGCCTGTAGTCCCAACTACTCGGGAGGCTGAGGCAAGAGAATCGCCTGAGCCCAAGAGCTGGATGTTGCTGTGAGCTGTGACGCCACAGCACTCTACCGAGGGTGGCAAAGTAAAACTCGGTCTCTAAAAAAAAAAATTGAAAAAACTAGCCAGGTGTGGTGGAGCATGCCTATAGTCTCAACACCCTCCCTATAGCACATCCCAGGGAGGCTGAGGCAAGAGGATTGCTCAAACCCAAGAGTTTGAGTTTGCTATAAACTAGGCTGATACCACAGTGCTCTAGCCCAGGCAACAGAGTGAGACTATGTCTCAAAGAAAATAAAAATTAATCGGGTCATTGCATGCAGCTATAGTACCAACTACTTGGAAGGCTGAGGCAGGAGGATCACTTTGCCAGGAATTTGAGGTTGCCATGAGCTAAGATGACACCAGGGCACTCCAGCCAGGGGCAAGAGAGTAAGACTCTGTTTCAAACAAACAAAACAAGGATATTGTTGACTGGGGTTCAGTGTGTGTTCACAACTGTATTTTTTCTAGTGGAGTGAAATTTACAAGTGATGTAATGGATGTAATGCCAGGATCTTAAATCTGTGAGTCTTAAGAAACACATAACTGTATAGTCCTTCCCTTTCGTTGTTCCTTATCTGAGGAGTTGAAAAGCCTGGATTATTGTCCCAAATGGGAAGGAAGGTCTGACCTTCTGGATTTGTCTCCTTCCTTTTTAGACTCTTGGCTTCTCTGTTTCCTACAAACTGGAAGGTGAGTCTAGCTCAGGGTTCCTGACTGTTGGCACTGCTGACATGTGGGTGGCTTTTCCACTGTAGGGGGGGACTACCCTGTGCACTGCAGGAGGCTGAGCAACACCCCTAGATTAGCCAGTGGCATCTCCTCCCCAGTTGCAACAACTGAAAATGTCTCTAGACTTTACCAAATGTCCCTGGTGAAGGAGGGGTCACTTGCTAAATGAAGTTTGGTTAGGTCTGGGCTCAACATTTGCGGCATGAATTCTTGCCAGGTTGTTCGAGAGCTGTGGATGTGTGGTGGTGAGGGGAGTGGACAAAAGCTTCCTCCTGAGACTTCAAACCCATGGGGGAGACAGTTGCACATGGACCCTCCTGAAGCTTCTGACTTCCTCAGCCTGGGGACTGGTCCATTTTTTTTTTTTTTTTTTTAAATTCTCTTGAGACAGACTCTCACTCTGTCTCCCTGAGTAGGGCGCCGGGGCGTCATAGCTCACACAACCTCAAACTCCTGGGCTCAAGCGATCCTCTTGCCTCAACCTCCTGAGTAGCTGGGACTACAGGTGGCTGCCACAACATCTGGCTGGTTTTTCTATTTTTAGTAGAGATGGTATCTCGCTCAAGCTCAGGCTCAGGCTTGTCTCTAACTCCTGAGCTCAGGTGATCCACCCACCTCTGCCTCCCAGGGTGCTGGAAATATAGGTGTCAGTCACAGTACTCAGCCTGGCACTGGCTTCTAAAAGCTGCTCAGGGGATTCTGATGGGCAGCCTTGGTGAGGACTAGTGATCCAGGGCTACTGTTTATTAAGCACATTTATTGTGAGCCAGGAAAGGTACAAAGTATTTTATGTTGGACCTGGTTCATGCCAGGGCAGCAGCAGCTTGGGGTGCTGGGTTCAAGTCCCAGGATTGCCCTAGACTCACCACAGCTTGGTGACGGCAGCCTCCGTGTCTCAGTTTCCTGCTGTGTGGAATGGGGATAATAATAGTGCCTACTCATAATATCATCATGAGGCTTAACTAAGTAGCTTTGCAGATCTCTTGGCCCCATGCCAAGCACCAAATATGCACTACGTAAGTGTTTGACAAATACAATAAAACTGTGACTGTGTATCTTGGCGTGACAGAGGTGTCTCTGGTTGTGTAATGGTGTCTATGCATTGGCGAGGCAAGCCAGTTTCCCTTGGCGGGGAGAGAGCCTGCATGGGAGGAAGCAGCATGAAGAGCCAATCCCCAGGCACAGAGGAAAACTGAGGCACAGCTCTGCCTCTAGACCAGTGGTTCTCAACCTTCCTAATGCCGCGGCCCTTTAATATAGTTCCCGTGGATTGTGACCCACAGGTTGAGAACCGCTGCTCTAGACCTTTACCTGTGCTGTCTGCTTTCCCCTGAATGTTCTCCCCTTCCCTCACCTCCTTCAAATGCTTGCTTAGATGTTACCACCTCAGGTCCCTCCCCTCCTCTATCCCCACACCTCTACCCTGCAATCTTCCACCTGTCTTACTTACCTGATGGCACTACATTTACACATATTCCTGGAAAGCTCTTCCTGTACGGCACTCTCATACCATTATTAAGGCTGAGTGTTATCTACCCATATTTTTAAAAATTCATTTTTCTAATTGACATAAAGGTGCTGTATAGAACATCAGCTCTTCCCTTGGGCCCTCTGCTCCGGTGGCACTGGTCTCCTCCACGGTCCTTCGTCACACCAGGCACCAGCCAACCCCAGGGCCTTTTACACTGGCTGCTCTCTACTCTGCAATGTTATATCTCAACTGATACCCATCCAGTTTGTCACCTCATCAAGGTCAGGTCCCCTCCTGACAGAGAGGCCTGCCCTGACTGCCCACCTCCAAAACAGCCTGTGGTTCATATTCCAGCCCCTTCATCTGTCTTAAGTTTTTTACTATTTGTCACTCCTGTCATTTTATGTGATTTTTACTTCTTGGCCATCTTTCTCCTTCACTGCTCTATTGGTTTCCTATTGCTGCTGTAACTGTGACCAAAACATACTAGTTTAAACATGACACAAGTTTGTTATCTTACAGATCTGGAGCCTAGAAGTCCAAATGGTGCTTACTAGGCCAAAAGTGAGATATGCGGAGGGCTGCATTCCTTCCAGGAGCTCTAGGGAAGAGTCTGTGTCCTAACCTCAACTGCTAGAGGCAGACTGCATCCTCCGCTAGAGGCCCCCTTCTTCCACCTTCAAAGCTAGCGGCAACATCTTCCAGTCTCTATCTGGCTCAGAGCCTCCTGTCTCTCTTTTTCCACTTATAAAGGACCTTTGTGACAGTTAGGGCATCTCAAGATCCTTAATTTGATCATTCCTGCAAATTCCTTTTGCAATGGCAGGTCACATGTTCACAGGTTCCGGGGTCAGGACATGAACGTCTCTGAGGGACATTATTCTGCCCACCACAATTCCATTCTCCTTTTTTGCTCACCATTGTGTCTCTGGTGCGTGGCACACAACAGGCGCTCAGCAGGCACTGCCGAATGAATGAACTCACACAGATGGGACGCTGGGCACATGTGTGGCAGAGCAGGTTTTTTGGGACTGAGGGCCAGGAGGAAGCCAGGAACCTGGAGGAAATGGGGCAGCGCCCAGCCCAGCCCTTGGCAGGAGGAGAACAGAGGAGCATGGAGGAACAGGACGAGCAGCAGAAAGATGAAGCAGCGATTGGGGGATCGGGGCATCCTGTTCTCCAGCTTAGCCTGCCTCCCACCCACCTGGTCTCTCCTTGGGCTGGGCCTAGGCCTCCCTGGAGCTTGCAGGGAGGGGAGACAGTAGGGGGAGTCTGTAGGGATGCCCGACTTGCACGGCTGGTTTGGCTGGTCCCAGCATTTGGCAGATGAGAGAGCCAGGGACGGGTGAGGATGGTGCTGGGAGTGCCCCTAAGGCCCGGAAGATGCAGGCAGGAGTGTCCTCCTTGCTCACTGGTCCACTCCTACAGACCTCCAGACCCCGTGCACACACCCCCACCCCAGAAGCCTCACTTGGCTCAGTCTATCCCAGTCCCCCAGGAACAGGTTGAATAACCTCCCTGACCCCCAGCCCCTCCACCCTTAGACTCAAGAGTCTGGGTCTCCACCTTCCGGCTCCTCACATGTCATCACCACTGATCTTGACCTCTTAGGGCCCCTGCTCTGTGTACACTGCCTCCCTGTCCTCCCATTTCTCTTGTGATTAGGCAGCTGATAAGGACCCAGGTTCCCAAGCCCCCACTCCCAGGCTTCCCACCTGTCTCTGTCCCCTCTGGGACCCAGGAGTCAGGGCTCCCAGTCATCCCCTCCTGGGAAGGACACTACAGGTATGCCTGTGGGGCAGCCCCCATGAGCCCTCCAGCTCAGCCCAGCCCAGGACCAGGGTAGGCAGGGTGGTGTGAGTGAGTGTGTGGGGTGAGGCTGGGCAGGCGGTGGTATCGGCCCTGAGGCAGGCTCATCCTTGGGAATGGAGTAATCGGGGCGGAGGGCAGAGATGGAGGTTTCTGCAACGCTGCACATACCGAGATGTCCCCACTGATTAAAGGGGAGGCTGGGGGTGGGGGGGAACCAGTGCAGCTGTGATGTGTCAACTTCCCTCCTCCCACCCCACCCAGCTGAGGCTTCCTCCTTCAAGCTTGGGGGTAGGGGTGTCCCTTGCCACACCTAATTCCCCCCTCCCCACCTCCTTCCCAAAGTCCAGGCATCTAAGTGTCCCATTTTTGTCTGTCTGGGTCACCCAGGAATCCAGGTCCCCAGCCCTGAATTGTGCCCACCCCGCCACCCTGTTCAGGCTTCTGCTCTGCTCCTTCCTGACATTGGGATCTGGGTGCTCTGCTCCCCGCCCCCACCGCCCCGCTCTGCCCTCTGGGGAACCCAGGTCTGGCTGTCCTGGCTCTCCCAGAATTCCTGGCACTTACTAGCTTTTAATGGAAAGGTCTGACTCTGGAGGTGACAATGGCCTCAATTCTGTGGAAACATGACCTCATGACCCAGTGACCTCCCTGTAGCCAGGTCAGAGCTCTAAGAGCAAAATGGCATGTCTTAGAGCTTGAGGAGGGGACAAAAGGGGCCCTCAGGAGAAGCTAGGGAATTCCCATGGGGTACAAGGGAGGCAGGCTTGAGAGCCCTCCAGCCCCTTGTGCACCACACTTGGCTACACTGAGCTCAGCAGGGAGACCTCCCAGCCTCCCTTTCACAAGGAATCCCTGAGGTCTGGGGTGGGCAGTAGCCCTCCCTGTGGCTGGTGGCACATGTGGGTGACATGTCCAGCATCTAGGGGCTCTTAGGGGTGGAGGGTACATCCTGACCTGGCCCAGTTCATCTCCACCTGGCAGTTCTCCCTGCCACCCTTAAGCCCCCAGGGATGGGTGTGAGTGTCCTTGGATGACTCCACAGTTGGCCCATACCCAGGGACCCAGCACTACCTCCCTATCCCCAGGTGCCCCCTCTTTGGCCTGGAGGAAACACCTCCCAGTGTCTGTCCAGCCGTTAGGTCTTTACCTGCCAGGGTGCCTTTTCCACTCAAGTCCGGCTTACTCACCTGAGCTTTTCTGCCTCTCCTTGGTTTTCCCTACTGGGGCATCCTTTGCTTTGGAAAGCCATTCCTGACTTCCCAAGGAGGCCCTGGCTGTCACAGGCAGGATACCAAGCCGACAGGTCAATATAGATAGTTCACAAGACACATAATAGCATCTTATTTTATTTTATTTTATTTTTGACACATAAGAGCATTTTAAACTTTCTAGTTGCCATATTTTTTGAAAAGTAAAAAGAAACGAGTAAGGGGCTGGGTGCAGTGGCTCATGCCTATGATCCCAACACTTAAGGAATTTAAGATGGGAGGACTGAGTGAACCCAGAAGTTTGAGACCAGTCTGGGTGATACAGTTGAGACCTCATCTCTACAAATATATATATATATATATTTTTGAGACGGAGCCTCAAGCTATCCCCCCTGGGGAGAGTGCCATGGCATCATGCTCACAGCAACCTCCAACTCCTGGGCTCAAGCGAGTCTCCTGCCTCAGCCTCCCAAGTAGCTGGGACCACAGGCGCCCACAACAACACCTGGCTTTTTTGGTTGCAGCCATCATTGTTGTTTGGCGGGCCCGGGCTGGGGATTCGAACCCGCCACCTTAGGTGTATGTGGCTGGCGCCTTAGCCGCTTGAGCCACAGGCGTCAAGCCATCTACGAATAAATTTTAAAGAAAATGTTAGCCAGGTGTGGTGGTGGGCACCTGTAGTCCCAGATACTTAGGAGATTAAGGCAGGAGGATCTCTTGAGTCTGGGAGTTGGTGGTTGCAGTGAAATGTGATGATACCACTGCACTCCAGCCCAGGTGACAGAACAAGACCCCGTCTCACAAAAAAAAAAAAAAGTTATTGTAGAGATATAGCCAAAATACCATCATTTCAATGTAATCAATATAAAAATTACTCATGAGATGTTTTATTTGCTTTGTGCTTCAATCCACATGTCCAACTACCAGCTGTTAAATTCATATGAGGTCCTGCCAATGCATGAATGTCGTGTTTAAGGGGAAAGTATTTTGTATGTTTCTCTGTTTTCAAAGTTAAAATTAAATTAAAATGAAATAAAATTGAAAAATTTTACTTCCTCAGTCACCTGTGACACATTTCTGATGCTAAATAGCACCTGCAGCTGGTGACTCCTGAGTTGGACCGCACAGCTCTGAGCCATGTTTATTTACCTGTCTCATTTATAGACACAGTGCCAGAGATTGGCCCAGAGGAGGACTCTCCAGATATTACCTAGGAAAATGGATGGATGGATAGAGGATAGATGGATAGACAGATGGATGGATGAATGGATGGATGGATGGATGGATGTATGGATGGACAGAGGATGTATGGATGTATGTGGTTGGTTGGATGGATGGATGGATGGATGATGAATGGAGGGGTGGCTGAGTGGATGAATGGTTGGATGATTGGATGGATGGATGACTGGACAAGTGGTTGATGAATGGATGAGTGAGGAATGGAGAGATGGCTGCACGAATGGATGGAGGGATGGATGGATAATGAATATATGATGGGATGGCTGGATAGGTGCAAGATTGGGTAGATGGTTGGTTGGATAAACAGATGTAGGGATGGGTGGGTGGATGGATGGATACCTACATGGGTAGAGGGGTGAACAGCTGGTGAAGTGTCCAGGCAGGGTGTCCAGGCTTAGCCCACCAGACATCAGGGGTGTACACTCAGGCCTGGATGAGAATGCCTAGCCCTGTTGCTCTCCCACTAGCCCTGCAGGGAAGCCCTTTTCACGGATGGGAACTTCAGGGTTTAGTGCTGAAACCAACTGAGGCAGGATGTGAGGATGTGGACTCAATCCTGTGACCAGGGGCAGGGATGGGGGCACTCTCACAGCTCAGCATCTGAGCCATGGGAACTGCAGGGATGGGGTGCCCCAAGATGTTTGTCTTCCGTCCACCTTCAGGGTGAGGGTGGGCAATGTTGTGTGGCCAAGTCTCACTACCTCTCTGGCCCCCCCTTTCTGTATCTGTTAGGTGATTCTAACATTTCCCATGCTCCTCACCTATACACCAGTAAGTGGTCAGTAAATATAGTTTTAAGTAATGTTATTTTTGTGTTTATTCAACTAATCAAAATTTCTCTGGCACATACCATAAAATGAGGAGAAATTTCTGGAAAGATTCTACCAAACTATGTGTTGTGTTGGAGGAGGGTCATAGGGACTTTGATTTCCTTTCTAGGTTTATCTACTCAGAAGTTGGCTGGTTTAGGTTTTAAAAAAAAAAAAAAAAAACCAAGGTACACATATTCCTTTTGTCCTATAAAAATAAGTCATTTCCTGTGGAGAGATTAGGGTTCTGAGCCAGATGCCAGGAGACCAGCAGGTAGGGAGGACCAGGGTGGGGATAGATCAAAAGCCTACCGTGCACCAAAGTCTCTGCCAGCACTGAGGAATGTCCCACGTGGCCCTCACAACCACTTGATGAAATGGGTACCATTTACAGGTGGGGAAACCAAGGCACACAAGGGTCAACAAGCCTGGCTCCAGGGCCCACAGCTGGAGGTGCTAGAGCTGGGAATCGAACTAGAGCTGTGACCTTGACACTCCCATGCCTGACTACATTTAGTGGTTACTATTATATTTCTGTGTCTCTCCCTGTCTCCAGTTCTCTCTGTGTATCTCTGTCACCCCTGGGTCTCTCTTTGTCTCTTGCTATCTCTGCCCTCTGTGTCTCTCTGTCATGTCTCTCACGTCTCTGACCCTCTCTCGCGCCCTGTCTCCTGCTCCTGCCTTTCTGCACTGCAGTGCCCCTGCGCTTCTGTGTGTGTCTGTTTCTGTAGTGTCAGCCACAAGGACAAAGTTGCTGTCTATCTTGTTCCTGGCAACGTCCCCAAACTTAAAGCAGTGCCTGACCCATAGGAGATAAATATTTATTTTTTTCTTTTTTGAGACAGAGTTTCACTTTGTCACCCTTGGTAGAGTACTGTGCCATCATAGCTCACAGCAACTCAAATTCCTGAGCACAAGTGACTCACTGGCCTCAGCCTCTGGAGTACCTGGGACTATAGGCGCCCACCACAACATGCGGCTATTTTTAGAGACAGTGTCTCGCTCTTCCTCAGGCTGGTCTTGAACTTATGAGCTCAAGCAATCCACCTGCCTCAGCCTCTCAGAGTGCTAGAATTACACGTGTGAGCCACCGCACCTGGCCATAAATATTTCCTGAATTAATAAAGGAATGAATGAATGAACTCCCTGAGATAGGTGGGCTCAGCCCCATTCATCAACTGAGCTAACCAAGGCTCCAGGTGGGTACACAGATGCCTGGAGCAGCCAGCCCAGAAGGTTCCTACGTGGGCTTGGCGTTGACCCCCTGGACTCTGCCCCTAGCCACTTGCCAGTCGCTGGGGCATGCCCATCACAGCTCCTCCCCGCCCTCAGAGCAGGGTGGCTCCCTCTGGCCTCTCCCACTGTCGGAGGCGTGGGTTGTAGCTGGGAGAACCGGCTGAGTGCTGCCCCTCCCCTTGGGCTGGGCTTAGAGGTAGGCACCTGGCGGGCTCCCCGGGTAGCAGACAGCGCAGACACCTGGCCCCCTGCCGCCTGCTCCCTCCTAGTCCTCCCCTCCCTGCCCAAGCCCATCTGCCATGGACGGGCCCTCCGACTCCCCAAGTTCTCCTCTGTGGGACACCTATGAGAAGGACATCTTGGAAATCAGGTAAGGCCAGTCCTGTCCAGGAGCAGGAAACCCCCATGGAAGAGGTGGCCTGCAGGAGAAGCCAGGGGCCGTGGTAGAAGTTGCCTCTGGCCTCGTGCAGCTTCAGACTCACTCTGGACTTAGCTGGCTATGCTGAGCTGGCCCGGCCCAGCCCCCTTGGGGTACAGGTCCCTCCTGTGGAGGGAGAATGGGGACCTGGCTGTGCTGAGTCACCAGCTGAGATGCTTGAGGTACCCTGTTCCTCTCGGGGTCTCAGTTTTTCTATCTGTCAAAGGGGTCCACAAACCCCTGGCCTTCCAGTGGGAGGGCTGGAGGAGAACAGGCAGCTTGGTGCACAGTAGTTGTTCAGGAAATGTCAGGACCTGTTGTTCCCTGCTCTTCCTCAGGACACCCCAAGCAAGCTTGTGATTAATGGGGGTGTTTCTCTTGTGGGAGCTCAGAATATTATACCTGCTCTGGGTAAGGGTGGGAGAGCAGAGGTGGGAGGGTGAGGTTGCATCTGAGTCCCAGAGGGAGAAGCTGTGTCCCAGGGTCTTGAGGGCCAAGAGAGTGGGCTCTGTACTCTTTACCCTCATAGGAGTGGTTAGGGCAGAGCACTCCCCAGCTTTCTGGGCACGATGTGACTCCTCTGTTGCTGGTAATGAGTCAGTTACTAATAGTACCTGCTTTCCAGATAGGGAAACTGAGGCTGGAAGGGAACATGACCTGAGCATGACAATTACACAGCCAATTTGAAGTCAGTCTGTCTGACCCCAGAATCTGTGGTTTATTTCTCTATCTCCTTGGTGATACTCCTGTTATGCCCCTCCCCATGGCTCCATCTTTCAGATGAGCGAGAAGAGGCTCAGAGAGGGCAGGCGGCTTGCCTGTGAGCATACAGTGAGCGGCTAACATGTTCTCCAACACCCGTTATCTTGTGCTCTTGCCAAACAAGACTCTCCTGCGCCCAGGCTCTTTAGCCAGCCTTGGCTATGAAAAGGGGGACAACCCAGCCCTGTCCCCACCCCAGGGACTTCACTCCATCATACTGTTTGTGGTCCTCTCACCTCCCCCAGCCAGGAGCTGGGGTGTGGAGAGGTCTTCCTGGGCCCACGACTCCAGCCAGACACAATAGCAGTTGAATCCTGAATACTGTGTGACCTGGACAAGCTTCCTAGGGTCTCTGGGCCTTTCAAGCTGAGAGTAGCCACCATGCAGACCCCAATTCTGCCTGAGGGATGTCCAAGCATCCTCTATTCCACATTTTTTTGTCCAGGCTTTCTGGTTCTGCAGTTTCTGACAGAGATAAGTCAGCTGACCTCAGAGTTCTCCACTCTGGGAAGGCCTTACCCCCACTCCAATCCAGGAAGCCCCAACAGTTGGCCATAAAATCCTGAGTGACCTTGCTAAGTATGTGGACTGGATTTAATCATTTGCCCTCTCTGAACCTCAGTTTCCTCATCTGAGACATGGGGACAAATAGCCCTTAAAATGCTGTCTGCAGCCCCCTGGAGCCCTTAAGATCTCATACTTCCTTGAGCTTCTGGAGCCCCCTAGACCTAAGTGAACTTTCCAGGAGCCTTAGTCTTCTCTCCTGAGGCCTATGCCCCTGGTTACCCCTCCGAAGCCTCTCAAGCGCAAAGCATCCCCAGAATGCCTCCAGCTCCAGAGATGCCCATGTCAAGGTTGCCCCAACTATTACTAGGTCATGGCCACAGGCTTCATATTTACCCCTACTTTGCTCTCTGCACCCTAGCCTGACAGTCCCCAAGCCCCAAGTTCTCAGGGCCCCAGCTAAGCCCTCACCATTTCCTCCTGGAGTCTTGTCCCATCCTCCAGGTCCCAGAGCTGCCCCTTCTACCCTCTCAGCCATCCCAGGAATTCCTCAGCACCCAGTCCCTCCAGATCCTGCTGCTGTGACCTTCAATCCCCAGCCCCAAGCCAATCTTCTCCCTAGTCTGCATTCCATCCATGTTATTATACCAGCTGCCCTGGCCCTGCCTCACTGTTCCCTGCCCCAGTGCCTTTGCACATTCGATCCCTTCCCCAGAGATTCCAAAGAGATATTTTCTTGTCCCCAAATCTATCTCTGGCCCTCTCCAGTTTAAGGCCCTTCTGTGTCTCATCAGCACACACAGCAATGGTTTCCAAGACCTTTTTAAGGATCAGATTTCCTTCCTCCAAGAGAAATTCTTGTTCCCAGCAGAAATACGCAATAGAGATCAGAAGAGAGCTGCTCCAGTTTGAAATGGGGGAGTGGACTGGGCTCCAGGGTCCCCTCTTGTCCCCCTCATCTACTCCACACACACCCACATCCACTCTCCTGGTGAACGTGGCTCCAGTGACAATTTGAGACCCTACTGCGGCCTTTCTCTAGTCCTCACCTTTCCCATTGTTTCCCCAACCCTACCTAGAAATAGGTCTAGAAAGCAGCCTGGATCTCATCCACCTTCAGGCCACTACACCTGTAGTTTCCTTTGCCAGGGGTGACCTCTGCCCTCTCACCTTCATTTGTCAAACTCCTTCTCAGGCTTTAAGATTAAATGTGGGCAATCGAAAACTTTTGGCCAGGGAGCAGTAGACAAGATGAGCCCATCCCCAGGTCCTGGGTCATGCTGGTCTGTCTTCAGATCTTGTCCTGAGCTGGATGATGTGACTCACGCCTGTAATCCTAGCACTCTGAGAGACTAAGGCAGGAGGATTCCTTGAGCTCAGGAGTTCAAGACCAGCCTGAGCAAGATGGAGACCCCATCTCTACTAAAAACAGAAACATTAACCAGGTGTGGTAGTGAGCACCTGTAGTCCCACCTACTTGAGAGGCAAGATGATCACTTGAACCCAGGAGTTTGAGGTTTCTGTAAGTTAGACTGAGGCCATTGCACTCTAATCTGGACAACAGAGTGAGACTCTGTCTCAAAAAGAAAAAAAATCTGGTCCCGTGACACCAAAATGTTGGCCTGTTCTTAACTAGGCGCAGGATATAGGAAATCTGTAAAAAGGATACCAAGAAATGAATGAATGGAGATGAGATCAGGCAACCTGCCAGCTGGAGCTTGCAAAGTGTATCAGGGTTAGGAGCTGCAGAGGAGGTCAGGGCGTGCTGGGGAGGAGATGGCAGGGGCAAAGGAACAGAGACTGCTTCCGGAAAATACCAGGCAGCCTGTATCAGAGGGGCGAGGAGCTAGCAGTGGAAAACTCCCTACAGAGGACCATCCTGCAAAGAGACCAGTGTGGCTCCCACAGCTGGGTGAAAGAGACTAACTGCAGCCGGAATCCATTTCTCCAAGTCCCCAGAACGAGAAAAGCTAAACCATATAGTGTCTTCAGAACACAGGCATATACAAGTGTAATTGATACATATGTGTATATATATAATCAAACAAACAAGGGAAATGACTAGGATTTAATTTAGGATTACAGTTGACAGGAGGAGCCCAGTAATACCAGAAAGATGCATTGCTTGGATTGCTTTAGTTTTGGGGCTTGTTACAAAGTATACTTTATAAATCCAAGATGTGTACCACAGAACCTTGAATGTATCCAGTAGACTAAGAAGAATAACAAGGGCAAAACAAACATTTTAAGAGCAAAATGTCAGGCACAAGAAATAGGCAGGAGAGGCGGCAGAGCCAAGGTAGAGACAAGCCTGGGGTAATCCTCATAGCATCTTCAAGTGCTCACTGAGCTGAGTGCTGGCTGTGTCACCTCGCCTAATCCTCCCAACCATCTGAGATTAACCACTAGAATGATTATTGTAATCCCATTTCAAATCTGAGG
The DNA here is from genome assembly GCF_000181295.1 of Otolemur garnettii. Classification (NCBI taxonomy): domain Eukaryota; kingdom Metazoa; phylum Chordata; class Mammalia; order Primates; family Galagidae; genus Otolemur; species Otolemur garnettii. The sequence goes on along the minus strand of NW_003852606.1, from coordinate 2,056,368 downwards.
CTCAGAGAGGTTGAATGACTTGCCCAAGGTCACACAGCTGCCAAGTGGGACATAGCCAAGGTTTGAACCAGGAAGAGTTGACTGTATCACTCGCTGGAGGAGAATCTGGGGATGAGCAAGATCAGGAAGGAGCAGGAAGGGGAAGTAGAGACCCTGCTCAGCCAGGAGGCACAGTGGGTGCTCAGAACTTCCTTGCATTTTCTGCTCGTGGGGCTGAACCACCACTAGCCCTACCACTAGAGAGGGTCAAAGCCAGAGAAGTCAGGCTGGCTTTTGGAACTGGGGTGGCCTTGGTAACTCAGCATAGCTGTGGTTGCCTCTTCTCCCCATCCACCCCCAACTCCTCTGATCTCAAGTCCTGGTGTGGGCACTTTTCTGATCCCTGCTTCTTTATGGCCAGGAGGGGAGGAGATGCCAGGTCGGGTTTTATAACCCTGGCCCCTCCTTTCTTGGGGAGGGCTGAGCCACTTGAATGATTTTACAGCCACAGCCCTGCCAGTCACAGAGCTGCATAAGGGGGTTTTAAACAATAAAGAAATATTAAGTCATTAGGCCTCACTGTCTGGGTGGGGTTCGGGCAGGCAGACTGGAGACAGAGGCTTTGGGGCCCTCACTATTAGATACAGGGCCTTGGTGAGACTTAGAAAAGGATGCTCACAGCATCCCCACTCAACCTGCAAGGGATCCTGGCTTGGGGAGCAGAGGGCAGGAGCTTTTTTGCCTGTCTGTTTCTACAGGCTCTCTGGGGGAATGTTGTTGGGGTGCTGTGTCTGGTGTTCCTGAGAGGTGAAGGCTGGAAAGCAGGACTGTCCAAACCCATCAGGAAAGCACCAAGCAGCAGAGAGTTGGACCCAGTGGACCGTCCATGATACCACACACCACCTGGAGTTGCTGGGAGGCTTGAACTGGAGTCCCCAAGAGAGGTGTGGCCAGCAACTCCTGTGGGGTTCAGGTCCCTGAGGGTCAGGGAAATTCAGGACCCTGTCACTGCAGACAGGAATGCTCTCATAAAGGCAACCTTGGGCTCAAATCCCTCCCCATTGCTGGTAAGCTGGGACCACCGGGCAGCCAAGAATATATGGGTTGGATGATGCCCAGGGGAGACCAGGCAACCCCAGCTCTCTGCTGAGTCCCTGTTTGTGCTGTTTTCTTCCTTCCTCCTTCTTGAATTGCTGTGACCCTTCCTGGGGCAGGAACTCAAGCTCAAGGAAGTGTGGGGACAGGATAAAGACAGATAATAAGTACACCATTCTTGAGCATCTGTTCTGAGCTAGGCCCCATTCTGAGATTTTTGTGTGCTTGTTGGAGACTCAGTCCAGCCCCATGAGGCAGCCAATATTAAGGCTCCCATTTTACAGATGGGAAAACCAAGGCCCAGAGATGACTCAGACTTCTGGGATTATGTTAGAGACCCTACTCAAGCTTCATGCTAGAGAATGAGACCAGACAGGGGCTTGGAACTGATAGGAAGAGGCAGCCTCTTGATGGCCATTTCTTCATGGAGGGATATGTCACCCCCTGCAGAGTGGATGAGTCTGGCCACCCTCGATAGATACATAATGTAAGCCCCGAAGGTAAACATTTTCTAGTAGCTACATCATAAAAAAATAAATTAATTAAAAGAGACAGGTGAGATGAATTTTAATTCTGTGTTTTATTTATTATGACATATGTGTATCTGAAATATCATTTCCACATGTGATCAATGCAAAAATTTATCCATGAGATCATTTATCTTTTTTTTTTTTTAAGACAGAATCTCACTTTGTCACCCTAGGTAGAGTGTCCTGGCCTCATAGCTCACAGAAACCTCAAACTCTTGGGCTCAAGCAATTCTCTTGCCTCAGCCTCCCAAGTAGCTGGGACTACAAGCACTGCCACAACGCCTGGCTGTTTTTAGAGATGGGGTCTCACTATTGCTCAGGCTAGTCTTGAACCTGTGTGCTCAGGCAATCCACCTGCCTTGGCCTCCCAGAGTGCTAGGATTACAGGTGTGAGCCACCGCGTGGCCTACCTTCTTTTTTTTATACTAAGCCTTTGAACTTGAGTGTGTGTTCTCTCAATTCAGACATGAACTTTCCATCTGAAACATCCAATTCGCATTCACATCCCACCAACTCAATGGCTGAAAAAAATCGACCCCCCAGGCCCTAGTTGTTCCCAACCTAACCTGCTTAAAAAAATTCTCCCAATGTCCAAATTGAGTATCAGTGTTTAAAAGTTAAATCAGTAACAATGAAACAAAATTAAAAATTCAGTTCCTCCATCACACTAGCCACAATTCAAGCACCCAACAGCCACCTGCGGCCATTTGCTGCCTACCGGAAGTTTCTGTCTTTGCAAAAAGTTCTGACGGCTGAGCTCCAGTCTGGGAGTGCCCCAAGGGTGGAGAGAGGCACACAGTAGGATCTTAATAAATGTATCGTGGGGTAGGGAGAAAGAAAGTTAGAAAAGAGGAGAGAAAAGTGGAAAAGAGCCTCAGGCAAAGGCGCTGCACCTGCAGAGGTTCCGTGGTGCGGTGGAGCATGGAGCATTCAGGGAACGAGAAGAACTTGATAGTGAGAACGGAACACTGGCTGCCCAGTGGGAGCCATAGAGGAGGGGCCCACAGTGACAGATCCAGGCTTCAAGGGACGGATCCACGGTCCTCAAACGAAAGGTGTGTCTCCCATCTGGTGGATGCAGGTGAGACTCTCTGCCTCCCATAGCCTGTCTCTCCCTCCCCAAATTGGGCCTACAATAGAGCCCTTAGCTGGTTGCACACATGCGTTAAGGAGCCACCCATCACCTACTTTAGGTAAAACAATTCTCTTTTTAAAACCACAAGTCCTTGCCCTAAAGGAGCTCACAGCCTGGCAGACTCACAGATAAATGACAAATGTCTAGTGCAAAAAACCTGGAGAACTTGAAGAGAGAGAAATTCAATTCTTTAACTAGATTTTCCTCTGTTATTAGCATTCTAAACGGAATTACATCAAAATGGCATATTGTAACTGTTTATAACATTTATGCAGATTTTAAATGTACAGGGAGGCCATGCATGGTGGCTCATGCCTGTAATCCTAGCAATCTGGGAGGCTAAGACAGGAGGATCACTTGAGCTCACGAGTTCAAGAGACCAGCCTGAGCTAGAGTGAGACCTTATCTCTACTAAAAATAGAAAAATTAGCTGAGTTGTGTGGCAGTTGCCTGTAGTCTTAGCTACTTGGGAGGCTGAAGCAAGAGAATCACTTGAGCCCAGGAGTTTTTTTTTTTTGGGCCGGGGCTTCAGGTTTTGCCCTTGGTTGGGTTGCGTTGGCTTCCAGCTCACAGCAACCTCCAACTCCTAGGCTCAAGCGAGTCTCCTGTCTCAGCCTCCCAAGTAGCTGGGACCACAGGCGCTCGCCACAATGCCTGGCTATTTTTTTGGTTGCAGCCATCATTGTTGTTTGGCGGGCTCGGGCTGGATTCGAACCCGCCGCTTAGGTGTATGTGGCTGGCGCCTTAGCCACTTGAGCCACAGGCGCCGAGCCGAGCCCAGGAGTTTGAGATTGTTGTGAACTAGGGTGATGCCCCAGCACTCCAGCCCAAGAAACAGAGTGAGACTGTATTTCAAAGAAAAGATATTTTTAAAAGGCTCAGTGCCCATAGCTCAGTGGTCAGGGTTCCAGCCACAGGCACTGGGGCTGGTCACTTAGAACCCCACCCAGGACTGCTAACAAAAATGACAACTGCAACCAAAAAATACCTGGGTGTTGTGGAGGGCACCTGTAGTCCCAGCAACCTGAGAGGCTGAGGCAAGAGAATTGCTTAAGCCCAAGAGTTTGAGGTTGCTGTGAGCTATGACACCATGGTACTCTACTGAGGGTGACATAGTGAGACTCTATCTCAAAAAAAAAAAAAAATCAACGGGGGGTGGGAGGGTAAAAAGAATGGTGAGAGGGAACTTGTACTGTCAGATCTTAAAACCATCTTTACAGTCCCTATAATTCAAACGCAGTGACATCTACCCTGTAATGCAGGAATTCTATTCCTGGTTATTGCCCAAGAGAAACAATGACAGACATTCATACTGAGACAAGAATGGCTGCAGCAGCTTTGGGAGTAATAGCCTGATACAGCCAGGTGTGCACAAGCAGGGAAATGGATAAGCACTGTGATTTATTCATGGTGGAATTCAGGCAGGACCAGACTCTAATATATACACAAACACAGCAAATGTCAAGAATGTTATGCTGAACAGAAAAAGCCAGACACCCAAGAGCATATTCTACAAGCAGACAGTTCTAGAATGTCCAAGACATTTCTGAGGGCAGAAAACCTCAGAACAGTGGTGGCCTCTGTGAATGGGGTAAGGACTGATTGGGACAGACACAAGAAAAGGGTCTAGGAGGATGGACCCCTCTATATCTAACAGGAGCTGGATGGCAAATGTTTGTCAAAATTCACTTGGTTTTTTGTTTGTTTGTTTGTTTTATTTTTTGAGTTTCACTCTGTTGCCCTGGGTAGAGTGCTGTGGCGTCATAGCTCACAGCAACCGCAAACTTTTAAGCTCAAGCAATCCTCTTGCCTCAGCCTCCTGAATAGCTGAGACAACAGGTGCCTGCCACAACACCAGATAATTTTTCTATTTTTGGTAGAGATGGGGTCTCACTCTTGCTCAGGCTGGTCTTAAACTCCTGAACTCAAGCAATCCACCCATCTCAGCTTCCCAGAGTGCTGGGATTACAGATGTGAGCCACCACACTGGGCCTCAAAATTCACTTTTGATGTATGCCTCTCTTCAAAGGGAAAATAACTTTTAAAGGATGGAAGTGGGATATTTTCTAGCTATCTTTGTAAGGATTGAGATGACCACAGATTGAGCTGGAAATGTTGTCATGATATATTCACTGAAAAACAGGCAGGTAGCAGAGAAAGGTATGTAAGGTATAATATCAGTGTTGTTTAGAAGGAAGAAGAGGGGAGGGGGAGGTGGAAGGGAGGAACCTAAGAGCTCACACGAGCGTCCAGAAGCACAGAGAGATTACATACCAAACTGGTACTGCTTAGATCCTCAGAGGCTGGCATGGCAGGAGTTGAGAGACACTGTTATTATTTTTTTCTTTAAGACAGACTCTCACTCTGTTGCCGCAGGCTAGAGTACTTGGTGTCAGCCTAGCTCATAGCCACCTCCAACTCTTGGGCTCAAATGTTTCTGGCTCAGCCTCCTCAGTAGCTGGGACTATAGGTGCCCACCAGCATACCTGGCTAATTTTAGTATTTTTAGTAGAGATGGGGGTCTTGCTCTTGGTCAGGCTGGTCTTGAACTTCTGAGCTTCAGGAATCCTCCCACTTTAGCCTTCCAGGATGCTAGGATTATGGGCATTAGACCCCACACTTGTGGCCGAATATTAACTTTTTTTTTTTT
>NW_003852606.1:2045520-2050707 GCF_000181295.1 Otolemur garnettii | reverse complement strand
TTTTTTTTTTTTTTTTGAGGCAGAATCTCATTCTGTTGCCCTGAGTAGAGTACTGTGGCCTCATCATAGCTCACAGCAACCTCAAAACCTTGGGCTTAAGTGATCCTCCTCCCTCAGCCTCCTAGGTAGCTGGGGCTACAGGTACCTGTAGCAATACCTGGCCAGTTTTTCTATTTTTAGTAGAGATGGGGTCTCTATCTTACTCAGGGTTGTCTCAAACTTCTGAGCTCAAATGATCTTCCTGCCTTGGCCTCCCAGAGTGCTGGGATTATAGCCATGAGCCACTGTGCCTGGCCCAAATATTAAGCTTGTTTTTTGAGACAGAGTCTTACTATGTCACCCTCAGTAGAGTGCCATGGCATCATAACTCACAGCAATCTCAAACTCTCGGGATTAAGCAATTCTCTTGCCTCAGGCTCCCAAGTAGCTGGGACTACAGGTCCCCGCCACAACGCCCAGCTATGTTTTTTGTTGCAGTTGTCATTGTTGTTTAGCTGGCCCAGGCTGGATTCGAACCCGCCAGCCTCAGTGTAGGTGACTGGTGCCATAACCACTGTGCTATGGGTGCTGAACCATGAATATTAAGTTATTAATAAGCCTAGATGATCGATAGATACAGAGATGTGATATTAACTCATTAATAAGCCTAGATGATCAATAGATACAGATATGTGATCAAGTATTTATTTTCCCAATTAGACTTCCCAGAAACAAAGGAAAATGTGTAACACTCACCGAATTGGAGGCAGTCTGACAAGGTAACAAATATCCCTCCTATTTCAGGGACTTACCTGAAATACTTACCATCACAGGCTCACATCCCGACACTCCTCATCTCCACCCTTAGGCTCTCCTAGTCAGGTGACCTGGGGGCTACCTGTTCTGCCATCTCCCTCCTGCTGGCTCCCATGTGTCCTGGAGTTGCCTCTGGTCCCTCCAGCTAGAAGCTCAGAGGGTGAGCACACACAGTTGCTGCCCTTGTATGCCCTTCTAATTCCATGACACACAGAAAGGCCCAAAGTGGAATACTGAAGTTCCCCCAATGCCCACACCCATCCCTGGAGGTAACTGCTTTTTTTGCTACCTGCCAGAAAATTTCTCTCTGTGTGTATCTTGTCTTATTTATTTATTTTTACAGAGCTAAGGGACTACACTGTACCTGGCTCTGTCCCTTGCTTTCCACTGTCTATAATACACCTCTGTATCTCAGACATCTGGCCAAATAAATGCCACTTCCTCCTCACGAGCCTTTTACTGTGAAGTTTTCAAAGCATAAAAGAATGTTGGAGGAGCCAGGTGCGGTGGCTCACCACTGTAAAACAGCACTGTGGGAGGCTGAGGAGGGAGAATTGCTTGAGCTCAGGAGTTTGAGACTCGCCTGAGCAAGAGTAAGACCCCAACTCATGAAAAAAATGGAAGAACCCAGCCAGGCGCTGTGGTGAGCACCTGTAATCCCAGCGGCTTCCGGAGCCTGAGGAAGCAGGATGCCCACAGCCTGAGTCTGAGGTTGCAGTGAGCTATGATGCCATTGCACTGTGCTCAGGGCATAGGGTGGGACTCGGTCTCAACAACAACAAAAAAAGAATGTTGGAAGAATGACCCAGTAAGCATGCCTATACTGCTACAAGATTTTATTACCCCTCTATCCACCAATTCTTTTATGAGACAAAGTAAGATGCAGACATTAGAATATTTTACTCTAAACATTCCAGGCTGCACATCATTAACCAGAGTTCAATATTTGTTTATAGTTTTTTTTTTTAAATAGAAGTTTATACATAGTCAACTGCACAAATCTAAAGCATGCCAATTTTGAGACATGTATATGTAACCCAAATCCCTACCTGCATGTAAACACCTCCTTTTCTTTACCCAATGCTCTGTTGTTCCTGGCCTCTCTTCCAACAATATTGCAATGAACATCTTGTTGTCTGTTTCACTGACCACTTCCTCAGGGGCATCCATTCCAGTCCACACGTTTCTAGGGCATCATTTGCATCTTTTCACCTGACAATTTTTTGGTTTTTGAGACTCTATCCTGAATACAGTGCCATGCATCATAGCTCATAGCAACCCCCTACTCTTGAGCTTAAACTGATCCTCTTGCCTCAGCCTCCCAAGTAACTGGGACTATAGGTACCTGCCATAACACCAGCTAGTTTTTCCATTTTTCGTAAGGTTGGTGTTTTGCTTTTGATCAGGCTGGTCTCGAACTCCTGAGCTCAAGGGATCCTCCTGCTTCGGCTTCCGAGTGCTAGGATTACAGTCATGACTGTGCCTGGCTTCACCTGACAATTATTATTATTATTATTATTATTTTAGAAACAGAGTCTTACTTTATCACCCTCAGTAGAGTGCTGCGGCATCACAGCTCACAGCAACCTCAAACTTAAGCGATTCTTTTGCCTCAGCCTCCCAAGTAGCTGGGACTACAGGTGCCTGCCACCAGACCCAGCTATTTTTTTTGTTGCAGTTTGGCAGGGGGTGGGTTTAAACCTGCCACCCTCAGTATATGGGGCCGGCACCGTACCCACTGAGGCACAGGCGCTGCCCTCACCTGACAACTATAACTCAGTGTTGTCTTTGTGTCAGATGCTTGTTTTCCCAGGTGGGTCATGGTACATCTGTTCCCTCCCAGCTTCCCTACTACTGGGGTGGACAGATTTAAAGAAGAAAAAGGCCAGGGGCAGTGGACCACACCTGTAACCCCAAGTACTTTGAAAGGCCAAGGCAGGAGGATTGCTTGAGTCCAGGAGTTCAAGACCAACCTGGGCAATATAATGAGACCTTGTCCTTACAAGAATAGTTTTAAAAATTAGATGGGCACAGTTGTGTGAGCATGTGGTCCCAGCTACTCAGAAGGCTGAGACAGGAGGATTGCCTGAGCCTGGGAGTTTGAGGTTGCAATGAGCTATGAGGACACCACTGCACGCTAACCTGGGTGACACAGCAAGACCCTATCTCAAAAATAAATAAATAAATAAAATAAAGAAGGCAACAAAGAAGATAGTTACTGAGTATTAAGAGGACCCACAAGAAGAAAGCAGATGGTTAGAAGGGCAATAATGTGCGTGGGGGTGGGAGGTCACTTGTGTCAGCTAAGGTGGTCTGGGAAGACCCAAGCTCTGAAGAGGAAGAAGGAGCCAGCCAGGCATAATTTTAGTGCTGCCAGTTGTTCTCCCAAAGAGGCTTTGCCACTGACTTGCCACCAACTGAGTTTCTCTGTGCTTGGGCCAATGGTGATTCATCTTGCTGAGGTTGAGCTGGGGACACTTGCCCAGATGGGCTTCAAGTGGAGGCTAATAGGGAGAAGAGGAAGGGCACTCCTGGCTGAGAGCACTGCCTGTCCAAGGCAGGGTGGCCGGCCACCGCACAGAGTGTTCTGGGAGTGAGGTCGCTGCTCCTGGTGCAGGCTGCTGGGGAAGTGTTGGCTCAGGCATCTGTGAGCTGTCCACAGGCGCCTGTGGGCCGGTGAGTCAGCAGGAAAGCAGGCCTGCGGGGCTGCAGAGAAACTCATCATGTGCCCAGTCACATTCCTGGAAGGGTGGTGCTCACAAGAGCCCAGGGCTCCCAGCTCCAGCCCCCACAGGTCCCTGAATTCTGGCGGTCCCCCTTCTGCCTCCTTTGTATACACTGTTCCCTATGACACACACTCACTGCTCCTCCCCTCACCTCCTCCACATCTTTTTGTTCTATGTCACTTCCTCAAGGGGAAGGGGGCCTATCTGACTCCATTTATCTAAAATTGTGGGCCAGGTGCAGTGTTTATGCCCATTATCCCAGCATTTTGGGAGGCCAAGGAAAAAGGATCCCTTGAGGCTATGAGTTTGAGACCAGCCTGAGAAACACAGCAAGACCGTCACTATAATTTTTTTTTGCGGTTTTTGGCTGGGGCTGGGTTTGAACATGCCACCTCCGGCATATGGGGCCTGTGCCCCACTCCTTTGAGCCACAGGCGCCGCCCCACTATAATTATTTTTAAATTAACTGAGTATAGGGTCTCATGCCTGCAGTTCCAGCTACTTTAGAGGCTGAGGTAAGAGGATCACTTAAGCCCAGGAATTAAGGTTACAATGAGCTGTGATTCTGCCACTACACTCCAGCCTGGTGATAGAGCAAGACCCTGTCTACAAAAAAACAAAACAAAATTGCAGTCCCCCTGCCACAATCCTTATCCCTCCTCGCAGGCTTCCGTTTTATGCTGTCACCTTCTGATGTACTACATTTCAAACATTAGGTGCTAACTTTATCGTTCACTGGCTCGTAGGCTCAGTGGGGATCTCTGCCTGTTGCCATTCACTGTTGTAGCCCCCTGCACCTGGGTGCTGACACCACTGCACACTAGCCTGGGTGACAAGGACCTCTGTGTCAAAAAGAGAAATAAAGAAAAAAAACCCCAAACCAACCAGCACCAGTGTGCTCTTTCCCAGTCTGAGCTAAAAGTAAAGTGTCAGCAGCACTGGTTCCTTCTGGTGCCTTTTCCAGCCTCTGCAGGACTCTTCCTCCATCAGCAATGCACATCTCCTGACCTCTCCCTCTCTGACTCTGCTTCCATTATTACATTTCTCTAGCCCTAACTGCTGCCCTCTTTTTTTTTTTTTTTTTTTTTTTTTGAGACAGGGTCTCAAACTATCACCCTGGGTAGAGTGCTATGCCGTCACAGCTCACAACCTAAACTCTTGGGCTTAAGCAATTCTCTTGCCTCAACCTCCCAAGTAGCTGGAACTACAGGCGCCCTCCACAATGCCCGGCTATTTTTCTGTTGCAGCTGTCATTGTTGCTTTAGCTGGCCCTGGCCGGATTCGAACCCGCCAATCACCATTTATGTGGCTGGTACCCTATCCACTGATCTATGGGCACTGCCTGCTGTCCTCTTTTAAAGGGGAACCCTTGTGATCATACTGAGGGCCAACCGGATGATCACAATCCTCTCCCTATCTCAAGATCTTTAACATAATCACATGCCTGCTCCATTGCAAAGTCCCTTTGGCCACGCAATGGGACATTGTCACAGGTTCCAGGCATTAGGATGTGGGCATCATTTCAGGGCCATGATTCAGTCCCCCACAGCCATAGAAATGGAATCACACAGACCATAACCTTTTGAGTGCTGCTTCTTTCCCTCATCATGATGCCTTTGAGATCCTTCCCAGTGGTTTGTTCTTTTTTGCTGCTGAAGGATATTGC
>NW_003852606.1:2040369-2045285 GCF_000181295.1 Otolemur garnettii | reverse complement strand
GGGAGATGGCCAGACTGAACGTGAACTCCTGGCTTCAAGAGGTCCTCCCACCTCAGCCTCCTAGCCAGATTACTTTACCTCCTCACTGGCTAAAGGACATTTGGCCTGCTCCCAGTCTTTGGCAATTATGAACAGAACAGCTATAAACATATAAGATTCCTTTTGTCTTGAATAAACACCCAGGAGGGAGAGTGACTTTGTTTTAAAAGCTTTGATTATATTAAGACATTCCCTTGAGGTATATTAATATATAATAAAACAGTAATATGGCACTGGGAGTTAACTATTCACCTGTCACCAGGGGTGGGTGTGGTGGTGGTGGAGACACAGAGGTTATATGAGTTATCTGAGGTCAAATCTGGGTCTTCCTGCCTCCCCCTAGCCAGCCACAGCCCCTGCCCAGAAGAAGTGCACCTGGGAAGAATCCAAGGAAGAGGCTGGTAGATACCACCCAATGGCACTGAGCAGTTAAGGGTACAAATTTGGGGCTACACTCCCCAGGTTCCAATGGCAGCTCTGTCCTCTGCAGCTGTGTGACATCGGCCAAGTGACTTTCCTTCTCTGTGCCTCCATTTCCCTGTCTGTAAAATGTGGACAGTAATACCACCACCCTCATAGGGTTACTGAGAGAATAAATGAGTTTAAGGTACATACTTTTTGGGGAGAACTGTGAGAGAGAGTCAACTGTAATTTTATTCCTTCAACAAATATAAATCAAGGCCCTTCTTGGTGCCAGTGCCAGGCTCTGCTGGGAGTATTGTGGATGCGTTGGCAAAGATTTGAAAAAAATACAGACAAGGTCTTGCTCTGTTGTCCAGGCTAGAGTGCAGTGGAGCAATAATAGCCCACTGTAACCTCGAATTCCTAGGCTTGGGGCATCCTCCTGCCTCAGCCTCCTGAGTAGCTGGGAGTACAGCTCTATTTGCTTTAAAGAGAGGGTCTTGCTGTGTTGTCTGGCTATGTTGCTATGTTGCCTTTGAGATCCTTCCCAGTGGTATATTGTACTGGTTGGCTTCAAACTCCTGGCCTCAAGTGATTTTTTTTTTTTTTGAGACAGTCTCACTCTGTCGCCCTGGGAAGAGTGTTGTGGTGTCATAGCTCACAGCAACCTCAAACTCCTGGGTTCAAGCAATCCTCCTGCCTCAGCCTACATACAGGTGCCTCCCACAAAGCCTGGCTAGTTTCTCTATTTTTAGTAGAGACAGGATCTTGCTCTTGCTCAGGCTGGTCTTGAACTTGTCAGCTCAGGCAAGTCAGCTTTGGCCTCCCAGCATGCTAAGATTACAGGCATGAGTCACTGCACCTGGCCTTAAGTGATCATCTTGCATCAGCTTCACAAAGTGCTGGGATTACAGGCGTGAGCCACCATACCTGACCTAAAGCATTTAAAAAAAAAATCCCTGGGCTCGTGGAATGTACATGCAAGCAGAAAGGACAGGCAGTATGATATGTCAATTGTAGAGCAACTCAGGAGATGGCAGAGAGATGGGAAAGCAGGGCAGAGTTAGGGAGTGGGTGAGTCTCACTGCAAACAGGAGTGTTAAGGGGGCCTCATGACAAGGGATGATGTTGGAGCAAAGAGGTGAGGATGAGTCACAAGATTGAATGGAAGACAAAGAACAGTGCAGTCAGTACAAAGACCCTGGAGCAGCACCCTGCCAGAAATGGAGGAAGAACGTGAGGAAGCTGGTGTGGCTGCAGCTAAGTGAGTAAGGAAGAGAGGACAGGATGTGAAGGCAGAAAGGACACAGGAGAGAGATCGTGAGAGTCTTGTGGGTCATCATCAGGGTTTTGACTGAGAAGGAGCCACAGGTGGACCTGAGCTTCAGAGAGACAGGAGCTGACCCGGGTTCTAGCTGATCCCTCTGGCTGCCATGTGGAGAGAATTGACTGCAGGGACCCTGGGTGACAGCAGGGAGACTTCTGTGGAGGTGGCTGCAGTAAAATCCAGCAAGAGGCTATGGTGGCTTTTAATTTTTACAAAGTTCCTTCCTTTCCTCCTTCTCCAGATGAGGAAACTCAGGCCACAGAGAAGTTAAGCCTTGTTTTCATGGTCATGTAGCTAGTTGGTAGATGGCAACTGAGCCTCCATCACTAGGAGCTCTAAACTGGGGACATGTTTTTTTAGGGCTCACTTGTTGTGTGTCAGACTCTGCAGATAAAACGTGGAATGAGAAAGACACATTTTATCCCATTAGCAGAGGGAAGGAGAGAGGAGCATGGGCAGGTATTTAATGAAACGTCCTATCATGCCTGCTGTGTGACCTTGGGGAACTATTTTAACCTCTCTGGGCCTCTACTACTTCTGGCACAAAGTGATACGCTCACTATCTACCTCCTGGGGTTCTAGGAGAAGCCTTGCTAATAGGCTTGGCATAGAGTTTCCATGAGGGTGGCTCCCCTAAAAATTAGATGGGCAACCTCCCCTGATGTAGCCACACCCTTTCCTGGGAGACAAAGGAAGGTTAGACACTGTCTTTTGAGATCCAAGGAGGTTGTGGCCCTGTCTCCTGGGGAAAGAGGGCTCTTGATCAAAGAAGTCTGTGTTTAGGAGGTGACATCTAACTTGTGGCGAGGTGGAATAGGCATTCCTGGCAGGGGAACAGCATATGCAAAGGCTCAGAAGTGTGAAAATGCTTAGAAAAAACAGAAGAGTGGGCATGACTATAGTTGGTGTCCACAGGAAGGCGCGTAGAGGTGTGGGCAGGTGCAGGTCTATGTCCTGAGGACACTGAGGAACCAGGAGAGAGGCAGGGGCAGTGCTGGATATAGAAAGACCCTCTGGGACTCTGTGGGGTACAGGCCAGAGAGAGATACTGAAGGCAGAGGATGGAGAGGAAGCTGGGTTGAGGATTGGGGGTAGCATGGAGAGGAGGGGTCCTGAGCTGTCTGGGAAAGTGGGGATGTAGAAGAAGGGCCAGGGCCTGGTAGACTGTGGAGGAGGTAGGCAGAAGGGTTAGGAGTTTGGGCCTTTTAGAGTCACATGTCCTAGGGTCTACCAGGCAGGGCAACCAGTCACCTTCTAGGAGGCCAAGTTGATCTCTGCCTGATTGCCCACCAGGGTGGCCCAGCCAGAGCCCTGCCTGCTGTTCCTGCTGCCCATCTCTCACTGGCTCAGTTGTCACCTTCATTCCACTGCTCAAATCAAGTGATAGCTGCATACCAGACCCTGGGCATGTGTGTTTTGTGAGAACAAAGTGGGCCTGTGACCCAGGCAGAGGAAAAGTCACCCTGAGGCCAGATCTGATGTATAAGGTGGGAAGAGAAGGCACAAGAGGGGCTTGTTGTGGAATACTTATGCCATGTGAGAATTCAGTGGGGGACGGGGGTACTGGTTGGGGCCTCCTCCGCTACCTCTGTGCTCATGCCCACCAGGGAACAGCAGCTACAAAGGCCAGAGGTGGGACGAGTGCTCAGTGCATTTGGGGTCCTTGGCTGGAGTGTGGAGTACATGGGGGAAGGAAGTACTGGTAAAGAAGCTGTGTACAGAGCTAAGGGACCATGGCAGCAGGTTCAAATTCAACTCTGTTCCATTCTTGCTGTGTGGCCTTGGCTAAATCACTACCCCCCACCCTGAACCTGCCTAGTGTCATCTGTAGCATCAAAACCTGCAGAGAAAGCCCAACTCTGCCTGATTTGTGCTACAACAATTATTGATAGAGCTGCTCGTTGCTCTGGGCTCAGTAGCAGCATGCAGTATAAGGTTTGGACACTATTGCCCTGGGGCAGAACCAAGGTTTGGAGCCTATAATGTCCCCACCAAGTACCCAGGGCTGAGAACCACTGAGGCAGGTGATAGAATATACACAGTAACCTGTGCTCGTGGGTTTTCCTCCCCTTTTGTCCTGGTAATCCCCTTCATTCATTCAAATTCATTGATTCAGTCAAATACTGGTTGACCCCCAGCACTGTGGGTTCCATCCTGGCCTCCTGGGTTGGTGCTTAGACCCCTGATTTGGGGATTTTAAATGCTGAGGGGAATGAGCAGGACGCCCGCCCACTCATTTGTTTGTATTCAGAGACTATTTCAGGGACGCTTGACTGGCACTGGATCGCCTGTTGGCGTCTCAGTTTTCCCCTTCTGTAAACTGGAAGGGTGATTTCTCCCTCAAATCAAAGACTAAAGTAATGCTAAATAGAGCTTCAGTTTCCTGAGCATTTCTCAGGAGCCAGGCTACTCAAATACATCATCCTTTTTAATCCTCATGTGGGATTAAAACTTTGAGACAGAAATGGCTATTATCCTCATGTGACAGATGAGGGAACCGAGGCTCAAAGAAGTGAGATCAGCTGTTCAGGGCACAGGAAGAACAAATGTGACCTATGGAAGCAGAGCCAAAGCCCAAAGCAGATACTCAGCTGCTAATCTGCCCGGAAACTAATGACCTCACAGCGCCTGCCCTCTGGGCTAAATCTGCCTAGTAACCGCTGACATCATGAATCCACACCCATGCTCAACCTATGGGATAAGTGATGACATCACTGAACAAATCGATTGCAATTTATTGAAGGCCTACTATGTGCCAAACCCTGAGCTAGGCAACTAGCCCTCCTCTGAGCTCCCAGAAGGCTCAGCCTCTATTACTGTGTATAATGATGATAATAATTTTAGCTCAGATAAATTGAATGCAGACTATGAGCCAGGCTCTATTTTAACTATTCTTATCCTCTTGCAATCCTTATTTTAAAAAATTTACTTATATAGGGGCAGTGCCTGTAGCTCAGAGAGTAGGGCACTGGGCCATATACCAAGGGTGGCAGGTTCAAACCCAGCCCCGGCCAAACTACAACAAAAAAATAGCCGGGTGTTTTGGCGGGCGCCTGTAGTCCCAGCTACTAGGGAGGCTGAGGCAAGAGAATCGCCTAAGCCCAAGAGCTGGAGGTTGCTGTGAGCTGTGATACCACAGCACTCTACC
>NW_003852606.1:2038271-2040009 GCF_000181295.1 Otolemur garnettii | reverse complement strand
TGGGCTCAAGCGAGTCTCCTGCCTCCGCCTCCCAAGTAGCTGGGACCACAGGCGCCCGCCACAACGCCCGGCTATTTTTTGGTTGCAGCCGTCGTCATTGTTGTTTGGTGGGTCCGGGCTGGGGATTCGAACCTGCCACCTTAGGTGTACGTGGCTGGTGCCCTAGCACGTTGAGCTATAGGCGCCGAGCCCGAGATCCCCCCCCTTTGAAGCCCTGGCTAGCTGGGCTGAGCCTCATCCAGGTTCCCAGAGTCCTCATGTGACCCAGGCAGAGGACACAAGTCTGCAGCTTATATCCTTTTGCTCCAAGCCTTAACCTAGTCCCTGAAACTCCCCATCCCTGAATCTCCAACACTGGTGGAGGTCTTCAAGAAGAACACCATAACCCCTTGAGCAAATGGGAGCCCTGCATGGGCTTTGGTTTCCTCATCTGTCAACTGGGCAGATGGGAAGGAGCTAACACAAAAGGCCTCTCTGTAAGCCAACAGGATTTTCAATTTAATTAAAAGCAATTTGGGGCTGGTTCAGTGGCCTGTACCTGTAGTCTCAGCATTTTGGGGAGGCTGAGACAGGAGGAGAGCTTGAGTCCTGTGAGCTATGATGATACTACTGCACTACTCAGGGGAACAGAGCAAGACCCTGTCTCGAAAAAATTTTTAAAAGGCCAGGCATAGTTGTTCATACTTGTAATCCTAGCACTCTGGGAGGCTAAGGCGGGAGGATCCCTTGAGGTCAGGAGTTCAAGACCAGCTGGAGCAAGAGTGAGACCCTATCTCTACTAAAAATAGAAAAATCAGCTGGACATGTTAGTGGGTGCCTGTAGTCCCAGCTACTTAGGAGGGTGAGGAAGGAGGATTGCTTGAACTTAGGAGTTGGAGATGGCTGTGAGCTAGGCTGACACAATACTCTAGCCTGGGCAACAGAGTAAAACTCTGTCTCAAAAATATTATAGGCGGCGCTTATGGCTCAGCGAGTAGGGCGCCGGCCCCACATACCGAGGGTGGTGGGTTCAAACCCGGCCCTGGCCAAACTGCAACAAAAAAATAGCCAGGTGTTGTGGCGGGCACCTGCAGTCCCAGCTACTTGGGAGGCTGAGGCAGGAGACTTGCTTGAGCCCAAGAGTTGGAGGTTGCTGTGAGCTGTGATGCCACAGCACTCTACCCAGGAGGACAGCTTGAGGCTCTGTCTCAAAAAACAAAAAACCCTAAGGCACAGAGAAGCTGAGTGACTTGCCCAAAGCCACACAGCTGGTGGGATGTAGAATTCAAACCCCCATAGTCTGCCTCCAGAGCTTATGCCATTAACCAAGGTACTATGCTATTTCTTTTAACCCTGCTTACTACTGAGGAAACTGAGGCAACGAGAGATTTTTTAGCACCTGGCCTCTGCTCAGCTAGAAAGTGGCAAAGCCAGTCTCTGAACTCATGATGTCCAGCTCTAGACCCGAGTTTATATGTGAACCACTTTGGATGCTTAAAATTGTGACCAGCAAAACCCCCAACCCTACACCTCTGAGGAGACTAGTCCATCTGTCCACTGGGAAGCAGCCCCCAGCCAGGGACAAAAGGACCTGTCACCATCAGGGCACAGGCCACGTGCCATTGTCCCCCCACAGACCCTCTCCTGGTCCCCTGGAGATCCTCCCTTTTTTTTTTTTTTTTTTTTTTGGAGACAGAGCCTCAAGCTGTCCCCCTGGGGAGAGTGCCCCCTTGTAATCCAGAATTCCCATCCAAACCAA
>NW_003852606.1:2035046-2038251 GCF_000181295.1 Otolemur garnettii | reverse complement strand
GCCAAACTGCAACAAAAAAATAGCCAGGTGTTGTGGCGGGCACCTGCAGTCCCAGCTACTTGGGAGGCTGAGGCAAGAAAATCACATAAGCCCAAGAGCTGGAGGTTTCTGTGAGCTGTGATGCCACAGCACTCTACCGAGGGCGACAAAGTAAGACTTTGTTTCAAAAACAAACAAAAAAACAAAAACAGGCTGGTCAGACTGGTGGTCAGGCTGGATTTAAACTCCTGAGCTCACGCAAGCCTCCCATGGTGCCAAGATTAGAGGCATGAGCCACCTTGCCTGGCCCACTGAATGCTTTATCTAAGTAAAACTCACATGAGTGCCATTTACAGAGCTTAGTCGATAGTTCAGTGAATTTTGCAAAGTGGGCACTCTGTATAACAGCCCCCCATCTGCCCTCTCAGCCATCCACACTGACAAGGATAACCACCCTCCTGCCCTCTAACGCTGCAGATGACTTTTTCCTGGTTTTGAATTTCTCATAGTTGAAATCCTATTGTGTAGACTCCTGTGTCCTGCATCTCCCACCAACATCATGTTTCTGAGTTTCATCTGTATGGTCTGACCCAAACCTCCTTTATATAACAAATGTTTGTAGCATCCTCTCGACTGTTCTGAAATGAAATTCATAGACAATATAACCTACTTACCCACAATATTTTTTTAAGTTCAGTGTATCGTCCTAAGTGTGCCATAAAGGGACACAAATGGAAAGTAGCACAGCATAGTGGAAAAGACCAGTGATCTGCAATTTGTGAGGCTAAGGCTTATAACATTTGGAGGGAGTTCTCCTTTCAAAAAGACTCATTTCCTGTGACTACAACAGTAGATACAAGGAATGTTTGTTTCAAACAGGAAAGAAACCACAGCAAATTGTTTCATTTTGAAAGCTGACAAATACCTCCAAACATCCCAGAAAAAATAACAAACTCGCTCTGGCTGCACCCACCTCAAATCTATGTCTCCTTTTCCACTGTGTACTTGATGAGGTGTTGGGCTGGGCATGTCCCCAACTTGGTGTCCCTGTGTCCCACAAGTGTTCCTGGAAGCATTTCCTGCACAGTTGGTTTCTGGTAGCTTAACTGTGTACAGAAGTGACTGCAGGCCTTAGAAGTAGCCCACGAAAGCCCAGCAAAAGGTATCCCCAACTTTGCTTACCCTTAGTCAAGTCCCCCAAATCCCTGTCCCTTTCCGAGCCACAGGCAAGAGCCCATGGGGAAGTTGGGGTGGAAAGAGACCACAAACTTAACCAATTGCTTTGGAAATTTTTACTCATCTGGGTATGTGAACACATTGCAGGGCTTTGGAAAGACAGCTCAGGTGAGGGGCTCAGAGCTTCACGCTCATGGTCACTCAGAGTCTGGGAGTCTGGGTTTCATGTGTGGGCTCAGCTGCTCCATAGCTTTGCAGGTGTGACCAGGGACTTTTTGTAAAATGGGTGGTGACTTAGCATCCCCCTTGAGGGCTGGGGTGAAGAGTAAATGGAGGGAAGGTGCAGAGACCCATTCTGCAGATGCAAAGTGTCCAATGCCCCACCCCCTGCATGGCATGGGGAAAGTCACTCAACCTCTCTGTGCCTCACTTTCTTCATCCATAAAATTGGGGTAATAATAACCACCACTGCCTAGCGAGCCATCCCTACTTTGCAGATGAGGACCTGAGGCTCAGAGGGAGGAAGCCCTTTGCCAGGGCTTGAGTGGCATGGCCTGAGTGGGGACCCCTCGTCCACCTCCTTGCTGTCCCTCATGGCATTTCCCTCACCCTCTTACAGCCAGAAGTTGCCAGGTGAATACTTCATGTACAAAGGCATCCTCTTCCCTGTCGGCCTGTACTCACCTGAGAGTGTCAGCTTCGCGGAGAATGCCCCGGATGTGCGAGATGACGACATTTTCATCATCACCTACCCCAAGTCAGGTACCTGCTGGATTGAGAATGAGGGGGACAGGAGGACAGAAGATAAGAAGGGCACTATGAGGAAACAGGGGCAAAGAAGGGGGTCTTGGGAGTGTTCAGAACCCAGGTGAACTTGGCCTTTGCAATGGCCAGTGCCCCTGCCATGGGCACCTTCTCCAGATACTGCCTGGCTCACTCCATACCCTCCTCCTCATGGGGTCTCACAGCACTTCCACCTTCTCTGACCTCCTTGGCTGAGAACTGCCCCCATTCTGTCCCTCCCTGTCCCTTTCGCCCTCTCCTTTCCTTTTCTTCCTTTTTTTTGGTTGCAGCTGTCGTTGTTTGGCAGGCCCAGGCTGGATTTGAACCCACCAGCTCAGGTGTATGTGGCTGGCACCTTAGCTGCTTGAGACACAGGTGCCGAGCCTTTTTTTTCTTTTTGAAACAGAGTCTTACTCTGTCTCATTAGGTAGAGTGCCATGGCATCATGATAGCTCACAGCAACCTTAGCCTATTGGGCTCAGGTGATCCTCTTGCCTCAGCCTCCCAAGAAGCTGAGACTACAGGCATGTGCCACCACACCCAGCTAGTTGTTCTATTTTTAGTAGAGACAGGGTCTCACTCTTGCTCAGGCTAGTCTTAAACTCCTGAGCTCAAGCAATCCACCCACCTTAGCCTCCCAGAGTGCTGGGATTACAAGCCTGAGCCCCCGTGCTTGGCCCGGTCCTCACTTTCCTTCTTAGCATTTATTGCTTTCAGCCACTGTATCATATTTTTATTTGCTGATGTGTTCCCTGGTTTCCCCCACTAGAACATCAGCCCCACAAGAGCAGATATTTCAGTCTGTCTTGAGAGCTACTGTATTCTTTGAGCCTAGAACAATGCCTGGGCCCTAATAAATATTTAATACATATTTGTGGACAGGAGGGAGGGAATAATGCAGGTGGAGAGGAGATAAGGAAGGAGGGAAAGGAAGGAAGGCAGTAAAGGAAAAAAGGAAGGAGAAAGGAATGATCCTCATTTTCCCCATTCAGTCATTTAAGTGCTACTTACTGATGCTCTGTGACCAAGAGCAACAGTCTCTCAATTCTTGGCAGTAAACAGACCTTATTTAACACATTGACTGCCACACTAGAAAAAAAATTTTAATAGCCGGGCGTTGTGGTGGGCACCTGTAGTCCCAGCTACTTGGGAGGCTGAGGCAAGAGAATCGCTTAAGCACAAAAGCTTGAGGTTACTGTGAGCTATGACACCACAGCACTCTATCGAGGGCAACTAGTGAGACTCTGTCTCAATTTAAAAAAATGTT
>NW_003852606.1:2033794-2034828 GCF_000181295.1 Otolemur garnettii | reverse complement strand
GGTTGCAGCCATGATTGTTGTTTGGCGGGTCTGGGCTGGGGATTCGAACCTGCCACCTTAGGTGTACGTGGCTGGCGCCTTAGCTGGCTGAGCTATAGGTGCCGAGCCTAAAAAAATGTTTTTTTCTCCCCTTGGGGTTCTTCTTGGCTCCTAGGGTACCCATGGTAAAGAGGCATGTGAATTATATATGCTTCATGAGGCCCTGGGCTCAAAACTAGCCTGAGTTGAATACAGCTTTCATGACAATTAATGTGTTAAACATATAATCACCAATATTACTATACAACTAGAGTCAAGGTGAGTCCCAACAAGGACACATACAGGGCAGGTTGACAATAGGTGACAACATGGAGCCTGCTACATGAGGGGAAGCTCCCTGGAGAAGATATGTTTGAGACCCTAGAACACAGAGGGGTTTGAGTGATGATGGGGGAGGAAGGGTGCCCTAGATGGAGGGGCAGCACGTGCAAAGGTCCCGAGGTGGGAGGGGCGTGGTGAGTTTACAGGAGCAAGAGAAGGCCAGTGAGCTGGGGTGGAGGGAGCAATGAGCAGGGTGGGGATGAGGCTGGAGGGGAAACATCCCTTTTAAGCCAAGATGAGGATCTGCAGTGACTTTATTCAAAGAGCAGCGAGAACCCTCTGGAAGATTTCAGTGAGAGAAAAGATGGACTTAAGCTTTCTCTTTTCTAAAATGATTGGGTGGCTCATGCCTGCAATCCTAGCACTCTGAAAGGCCAGGGTGGTTATATTGCTTGGGCTCAGGAGTTGGAGACCAGCCTGAGCAAAAGCAAGACCCTATCTCTACTAAAAATAGAAAAACTAGCTGCAGTGGTGGCAGGTGCTGCCCATAGTCCATCTCCCCAGTAGCTGAGGCAAGAGGATCACTCGAGCCCAAGAATTTGATGTTGCTGTGACCTATGATGCCATGGCACTCAACCCAGGGTAACAGAGTGAGACTATGTCTCAAAATAAATAAATAAATAATTGGTTTAATCTGACTTCTTTTATATATATATATATATATATATTTTTTT
>NW_003852606.1:2030741-2032323 GCF_000181295.1 Otolemur garnettii | reverse complement strand
AAAAAAAAAAATACTTTCATCATTCCAACAAGAAACCCCACCCTTGTAAAGCCATCACCTCCACATGCTCACATCCCCTTCCCCCAACTCTGGCAGCCACTACTCTACTTTCTGAGTCTATGAATTTGACTATTCTGCACATTTCGTGTGGTGGAATCATACTGTAGGTGATCTTTTGTGTCTGGCCTCTTTCATTTAGCATGGTGTTTTCAATGTTCATCTGTGTTGTAGCATACATCAGAGTTTCATTCCTTTTTATAGGCTGATAATAATCCACAGGATGTATGGATAGGCTGCATTTTGTTTATTTACTCATCAGTTAGACATTTGGGTAGTTTCTACTTTAGAGCTATTATGAATAAAGCTGCTAAGAACATTCACCTACAAGTTATGTGGACACACCTGGGTGTTTTCTTTTTTTCTTTTATTTTTTAAGAGTCTCACTATGTCACTCTTGGTAGAGTGTTGTGGCATCACAGCTCACAGCAACCTCAAACTCTTAGGCTTAAGTGATTCTCTCGCCTCAGCATCCTAAGTGGGATTATAGGCGCCCACCACAACACCCGGCTATTTTCGTTGTTGTTGTTGTTGCAGTTGTCATTGTTTAGGAGGCCCAGGCTGGGTTTGAACCTGCCACCCTTGGTGCATGTGGCCGGCACCATAACCACTGTGCTATGGGCGCCAATCCCACCTGGCTAATATTAGAAATGGGGTCTTGATCCTGCTCAGGCTGGTATTGAACTCATGAGTTTAAGCAATCCACCTGCCTCCACCTCTCAAGAGTTTTAGGATTACAGGCATGAGCCACCATGCCTGGCCCATCTACCGTTTTTTTGGAGATAGAGTCTTGCTCCATTGTTCAGGCTGAAGTTCAGTGGTTCCATCATAGCGCCACTGCAGTTTCCAACTCCTGGGCTCAAGCAATCCTCCTGCCTCCACCTCCCAAGTAGCTGGTACTACAAGCACCTGCCACCCGACTTGGACAAATATGTCCATTCCCTTGCAGTCCTCTGAGTTTCCACCTGTATAGACATGTCACCTCCATCATAATAAAGATATAGAACAGCTCCTTTACCTGCCCACCCACCCCTGAATTTCCTCATAACCTGTTAACATTAACTCCACTCTCAACTCCAGCCTCTTGCAATCAGGGATCTGTGCACTGGCCCTATAGTTTTTCCTGACTGTCACATAAATGAACTCATACTATATGTAGCTTTTGGAACAGATTTCTTTCACTCAGTATAATGTGCTTTGGGTTTATCTGAGTTACTGCAGGTATTTTGTACCTCTAAGTGGTATTGCATTATATGCATGCACAGTTTGTTTATCTATTCTCTGTTGAAGGACATTTGTGTTGTTTCTAGTTTGAGTTGCTTATTGCAGAGTGAGTATGAATTCAGCTGCTCTTAAGCTTTTTGCACAAGTCTATGCATGAAAGGCTCGGCGCCTATAGCTCAACCGGCTAAGGCGCCAGCCACGTACACCTAAGGTGGCGGGTTCGAGTCCCCAGCCCGGACCCGCCAAACAACAATGACGGCTGCAACCAAAAAATGGCCAGGCGTTGTGGTGGGCGCCTGTG
>NW_003852606.1:2028963-2030496 GCF_000181295.1 Otolemur garnettii | reverse complement strand
TTTTTTTTTTTTTTTTTGTCTTTTCAATCTCTTATTAGTATCTTCTCGGATCTTAAGTTCTCTTATCGTGGATGAAATCCAATTTGTCCAGTGCTGTCAAGAATCACAGTAACCTCAAACTCTTGGGCTCAAACAATCCTTTCCTCAGCCTTCTAAGTAGCTTAGACTACGGGTGCCTGCCACCAGGCCCAGCTAGTTTTTCTATTTTTGGTAGGGGCAGGGTCTCGCTCTTGCTCAGGCTGCTCTTGAACTCCTGAGCTCTAGTGATCCTCTACTTTGGCCTTCCAGAGTGCCTAGATTACAAGTGTGAGCCACCATGGCTGGCTTCTCAATTTGTTCTTTTACGGATCATGCTCTGATGCTGTGTCTAAGAATCTTTGCTAGGCCAGCACCTATGACTCAGTGAGTAGGGTGCCAGCCCCATATACCGAGGGTGGTAGGTTCAAACCCAGCCCCAGCCAAACTGCAACAAATAGCCAGGCCTTGTGAGGGGTGCCTGTACTCCCAGCTACTTGGAAGGCTGAGGCAAGAGAATCACCTAAGCCCAGGAGTTGGAGGTTGCTGTGACACCACAGCACTCTACCGAGGGTGATAAAGTAAGACTCTGTCTCTAAAAAAAAAAAAAAAGAAAGAAAGAAATCTTTGCTTAACCCCTGGATGTCCTACACATTTTCTTCTGGAAGCTTTATAATTTTAGATTTACATTTTACATTTAAATCTATAATCTATTTTAAGCTAGTTTTTAAATATGGTATTGAGAATAGATCCTAGTTCTTTTTGTTTGCATATGGATGTCCAATTCTCCCAGCTTCTCTTTAAAATTTAAAATGTATTAATTTCTTGCTTAAAAAGCATTTATAGTTAAAATTCAAGAAGTATGAAAGATTTACAATGAAAGATTTCTCTCCTCTGCACCAACAGCTCCTGTGTATCTTTCCAGAATTTGCATATACAAGACAAAACACACATAAAATTTTTTAAAATGGGCAGCACCTGTGGCTCAGTCAGTAGAGCACCAACCCCATATACTGAGGGTGGTAGGTTCAAACCCGGCCCTGGCCAAACTGCAACAACAATTAAAAAAATAGCTGGGCGTTGTGGTGGGTGCCTGTAGTCCCAGCTACTTGGGAGGCTGAGGCAGGAGACTTGCCTAAGCCCAAGAGCTGGAGGTTGCTGTGAGCTGTGACGTTACAGCACTCTACCAAGTGCAACAAAATGAGACTCCGTCTCTAAAAAAAAAAAAGAAGTTAAAAAATTAAAAAAAAATTTTTTTTAAACATTTTTTTCCCTCAGAAGTTAACATGTATACACGGCAGTCTGCATCTTGGTTTTGTTTATGCTTTCTTTTTTTTTGCAGTTTTTGGCTGGGGCCGGGCTTGAACCCACCACTTCCCATATATGGGGCCAGTGCCCTACTCCTTGAGCAGTAGGCACCACCCTTGTTTACGCTTTCTTTTTCCTTGTACCTTGATATCATCCCATTTTAGAACTATAAGCAAAGGGCTTCCTAGTTTATTTTTATTTTTTTTTTTT
>NW_003852606.1:2024681-2027874 GCF_000181295.1 Otolemur garnettii | reverse complement strand
TGTTGTTTGGCGGGTCCGGGCTGGGGATTCGAACCCGCCACCTTAGGTGTACGTGGCTGGCGCCTTAGCCGGTTGAGCTATAGGCGCTGAGCCTCTGATTGTATTTTTAATAGGGTAGACTATGATCACTGGGGACATTAGTGCCCAATCTTTTGTGATGCTTAAGGGCTATCCAGGCAGTATTTCATAGTGAAACACTTGTCTCCTCGGTTATTCCTAGATGGACTCTAATTCTTATAGCTCCCTTAGGAAATGTGGAAAGGCCCTAGAATATCTCCAAGCCCTAATTTTCTCATCTCTAATTTATTTAATTTCCTCTAGGATGACATCAGTTCCTACCTATATTTGTTAGGTATAAGTTAAGCTGCTGTAGAAAAGAAACCCCAAGAAATAAGCTTATTTTTCTCTCTCATAACAGTTTCTATAAAGGTGGGTCATGCAGGTATCGATGCGATGTCCTTGCTGGCTTCTAGTACAGTGTTGCTCCCTTTAGTAACACCACCTATGTAATCCTGCCAGCAGTGAAGGGAAAAGAACTGCTGGAGGGCAAGCAGGCCCCATTCACTTCCACTCACATCTCATAGGCCAGAACTCCATCATATGATCTCATCAGCTGCTAAGGAGTCTGGGATATGTAGTCTCCACCTGGATGTCAGCGCACCCAGGTAAACATTAAGGGTTCCCATACCAAGCAGAGATGGGAGGCACCTGTGGCTCAGTGGGTAGGGCACCGGCCCCATATACCGAGGGTGGTGGGTTCAAACCCAGCCCCAGCCAAACTGCAACAAGAAAACAGCCAGGTATTGTGGCGGGCACCTATAGTCCCAGCTACTTGGGAGACTGAGGCAAGAGAAATGCCTACTCCCAGGAGTTGAAGGTTGCTGTGAACCTATGGAGGGCAATAGAGTGAGACTCTGTCTCTACAAAAAAAAAAAAGAGGAGGAAGAGATTGTGAAGGGCATCTCTACTAAACCACCTCATGGTCCTTACAGACAGGAGACTGAAACTACACAGTAATTTGTATAGGAGAAGTTTAATGTAAAGAATTACTTGCACCCATTAGGTGACTATTATTTAGAAAATGACAAGTGTTGGCAAGGATGTGGAGAAACTGGAACTCATGTGCACTGTTGAGGGGAATGTAGAAAGATGCAGTTACTATGGAAAACAGTTTGGCAGTTCCTCAAACAAGCAAACATAGAATTACTATATAAAATTACCGTATAACCCAACAATTCTACTTCTGGGTACACACCCAAAGGAAATGAAAGTAGTGATTCAAACAGATGTTTATACACCAAAATTCATAACTCAATTATTCACAGTGGCCAAAAGGTGAAGACAATCTAAACATTTACTGACGAATAAATGGATAAACAAATTGTGCTATCTCCATACGATGGAATATTATTCAGCCTTTAAAAGGAAGGAAATACTGATATAGGCTACAATATGGTGAACCTTGAAGACATTATGCTAATTGAATAAGCCAGACACAAAAGGACAAATACTGTATGGTTCTGCTTATATGAAGTAGCTAGAATAGCTGATTCATAGAGAAAGTAGGATAGTGGTTACTGGGGGCTAGAAGAGGTGGGAAATGAAGATGAAAGTGTTGGAGGTGGATTGTGATGAGTGTCGTACAACAATGTGACTGTATGTACATAATGCTACTGAAGTGCACACTTAAAAATGCTTAAAATGGCTCGGCGCCCATAGCACAGTGGTTACGGTGCCAGCCACATACACAGAGGGTGGCGGGTTTTAACCCAGCCCAAGCTAGCTAAATAACAATGACAACTGTAACAACAAATAGCTGGGCATTGTGGCTACTTGGGAGGCCAAGGCAAAAAAAATCTCTTGAGCCCAAGAGTTTGAGGTTGCTGTGAGCTATGACGCCACGGCTCTCTACCAAGGGCAACATAGCGAGATTCTGTCTCAACAACAACAACAAAAAAGCTTAAAATGGTAAGTTTTATGTTACATTTTTTTTAAGACAGAGTCTCACTGTGTCACCCTCTGTAAAGTGTGCTAATGTCACAGCTCACAGCAACCTCAAACTCTTGGGCCCAAGCCATCCTCTCACCTCAGCCTCCCAAATAGCTGGGACTACAGGTGCCCACCACAATGCCCCACCATTGTTTTGTTGCAGTTGTCATTGTTGTTCAGCTGGCCTGGGCCAGGTTTGAACCTGCCTCGATATGTGTGGCTGGTGCCATAACCACTGTGCTACAGGTGCTGAGCCTATGTTACATTTATTTTAACAGGGTTTGTTAACTAATAGCAGGAATTTAAACTACCAAGGGCAAAGAACTCCAAAGAACACAGAAATAGCTAATATAAGGAGGAGTAGTCACTTCCCCTAGGGCTGAAACAGATCTCAAAGAAGGAATAAAATTGCAAGTGGGACTCCCCTACCCCACCTCCAACCCCAAGCTAAGTTAGGATTTCACTGGAGAGGTGTAGCCATGGTGCACTGGATGACTGAGAATTTCACCCAGGTGCTACAGGCTGCTGAAATTTGCTAGGAGGAGGGGTAAGTTTCTCAGGGTGTCCACCAAAGGGCTGGCCTGATGTTCATCCGGCTGAGAGGTCCTATGAGAACCAGGAAGAGAAACCTGGTCCCATTCAGTGTTCCTCTAGCGCCCTCTACTGACCAAAATTAATGTTGTGCCAACTGGTGAAGGAGAGACGTTTAGAGTCCAGCTCCAATACCACAAAACAGGGAAAAGAAGAGTGAATTTGGAGCTGAGAGGCTATAAATTGCTAACTGGCACAAGGTAGTTGTTAGAATGCAATGAAATGAACACTAATAATAAAATAGTGTGAGAATCATTATTATTTCTCATCTGACCTGCCTGTGCTCTCCTGGGATCCAAACCTGTGAACTGGGTAATTGATGAGGTCCCTTTCTGTGGCTCCCTACAGAAATGAAATGGTGATTCTCAAAAGGGGACAATGAAGCTACTGAGGAGGCTGGGGCAAAAAAATCGCTTAAGCCCAGGAGTTTGAGATTGCTGTGAGCTGTGAAGCCACAGCACTCTACCAAAGGGTGACAAAGTGAGACTCTGTCTCAAAAAAGAAAAAGGGTGGCGGACAATGAAAAGAGATGATATTTTATGTCCAAACACCTGGATTAAATTCCAGCTTCCTCCGAGGAGTAGAGGAGTGTTGGCTGGGTGCAGTGGCTCAC
>NW_003852606.1:2015459-2023752 GCF_000181295.1 Otolemur garnettii | reverse complement strand
GAGGCAGGAGACTCGCTTGAGCCCAGGAGTTGGATGTTGCTGTGAGCGTGATGCCATGGCACTCTACCCAGGGGGATAGCTTGAGGCTCCGTCTCAAAATAAATAAATAAATAAAAGAATCAGCATGATAAAAATAGGTGGCAAATTGCTTAGTAAATACTGTCATTATTAATCTGATCATACCTCCCTTATTTGGCCCTTCCCACTCCTGATTAACCTACCTGATGTCTCCTGACAGGCACTACCTGGATGATCGAGATCCTCTCCTTAATCCTGAAAGACGGGGATCCCTCCTGGATTCGCTCGGTGCCCATCTGGGAGCGGGCACCCTGGTGTGAGACCATCATGAGTGCCTTCAGCCTCCCAGACCAGGCCAGCCCCCGCCTCATGAGCTCCCATCTTCCCATCCAGATCTTCACTAAGGCTTTCTTCAGCTCCAAGGCCAAGGTGCGGGAGGCGGAGAATATGTGTGTGTGTGTCTGTCTGTCTGCTTGGGTGGGGGTATGGAGAGAGGGAGCATAACTAATTGAGTCTTTCAGAACCTGGTTATTGGGCACCTACTAGGTGCCTGACCCTGATCTAGCACAGAAATGCCCGCTCTTGTGAGCCCATATTCTAAAGGGACCAGGTAGATAATAGAAGGAACAAGAAAACTCTTTAGTATGTCTGATGGGATAAATTTACATCAGGAGTGAGAAGATTGGAGATAGAGTTGGGGAGGGGGGTTGCAATTATACATAGGGTGGCCAAGACCCCAGTGAGTAAAGACCATGAGGTGTCTAGGGAAGAGTATTCCAGCTAGAGGGAAGAAAAATGCCAAGAGTCTGAGGTTAGTGTGACGTGTCTGACGAGCAGCAGGGAGGCCAGTGTGGCTGGGAACATCTCATGTGAGATGGGAACAGAGGAGTGGCAATGAGGGGGGGTAGGGGTCAAATGTCAGAGCCACCTGGGCCATAGTGAGGACTTTAACTTTCACCTAACTGAGCTGGAAGCGTCAGGAGGGCTCTGAGTGGAGGAGGGGCAGAACCCACTCAGGTTTCTCAGGTCCCCTGAGTTGCCACACAGGGGACAGCCTGGCAGAAGCAAGGAGGAGGCACCTGCCACAGTCCAGGTAGAAGATGGCAGTGGTTGGACCAGGGTGAAGGGAAGGGGCAGGGACTGGGATCCATTTGCAGGTAGCACCAGGATTTTCTGACAGATTGGGTGGGTGTGAGAGAAAGGGATGAGTTAAGGGTGACTCTAAGGCTTTGGCAGGTCAGTGGCAGGATTGGGCTGCCATCACCTAAGACAGAGAGGAGGGGGAGGCACAGGCTTGGGAGGAAGATGGAGACTCTGCATTGGCCCCTGAGAAACCAGGTAGAGGCTGCCTGGTTTCAGAGATGTACAGCTCTGGGTCCAAGAGGAGGTACCTGGGCTGCCATATTCATTTGTGATTCCTCGGTATATATTTTGTGCTAATTAAAGCCAGGAGACTGGGTGGAACCACCAAGGAAGTGCATGTAGACACAGCAGAGAGGGGCCTGCGATCCGGAGGTCCCCAGGACCAGTCCTGACTTGCTAAAAGGACTCACAGCTCAGCAAAGCTGTTATCCTCACAGTCATGCCATATTACAGTGAAAAAATACAGATGAAAATTAGCTAAGGGTAGGGGCACAAGGGACAGGGCCCAGAAGACACCAGGAGCGAGTGCAGCCATATGGACAGCACTTATTTCTCCCAGTAATGATGAGTGACAACATGCAAGGAGGGTTGCCAATCAGGGAAGCCCTCCCAAGCCTTGGTGACTAGAGTTTTTATTTTATTTATTTATTTATTTCATATTTATCTTTTGTTATAGAGACAGACTCACTCTGTTGTCCAGGCTGGAGTACAGTAGTGCAATCACAGCTTACTGCATCCTCCAGCTCCTGGACTCAAGTGATCCTCCTACCTCAGCCTCCTGAGGGTGTCCAGAGCCTTTATTGGTCTGACCACTATGTGGCTGTCCTTATTCTTCAGTCCTTCCAGAGGCCAAGCTAATACCATGTGGCCCAAGGCCCCCAAACACAAATCACAGTGTTAGCCCAAACTCTCTGGCATGGCCCAAGGCCCCAGGTCCCAAATAAATAGATTCTCCCATAAAGCAGGATGTCCCATCGGCTTACAGGGTATGTCCCAGGATGTAGGAGCAAGGGCCACAATTTTTGCTGGGCAAAGTAAATCTTCACTGCATAGGGATCAGGCTGGAGCCCTGGGATACACCAACATAACAAGGCCTGATGTCAGAAGCTACTTTTGTCTGAGTCTTTCTGTGCCTGCCCACCCTTACTCCCTTTAGGCCTTTGCATTCCCTAAAAGAATTTCCAGAGCTAATAGCCAGGCATTGTGGCGCCTGTAGTCCCAGCTACTAGGGAGACTGAGGCAAGAGAATCACTTAAGTCCAAGAGTTGGAGGTTGCTGTGAGCTGTGATGCCACATCACTCTACCAAGGACAACAAAATAAGACTCTGTCTCTAAAAAAAAAAGAAAGAAAAAAAAGAATTTCCAGAGCCTTCTGTGTGCAGGGCTCTGGGATGAGTAAGACCCCACCCTGTCCTTAAGGGGACCCCAACCCTGTGAGTGGAGACACAGGCTGTAAACAGATCATGAGAAGGAAATGATGACGTGCACAAGTGGAGGTGGCTGAGGACTCAGAGGTCCCAGCAAAGGAGTCTCCAGGAGACCTGGAAGTGGTCTGGAGTAGTTGTTAGCGCTGGGCCTTAGAGGAGGAGACAGTGTCCTGGGGAAGGACCTGCCTGAAGGGCAGGTGGAAGGGGAGGAGGAGGGAGACTGTGGAATATGAAGCTGGTAAAGAGATTGCGGCCAATAATCAGGTTATCAGGGCCTTGAATGCCAGGCCCAGGGCATGGGACTCTGTCCAGGGGCACTGGGGAGCCACAGAGGGCTACAAGCAAGGAGGGTAGGGTTGTAGAAAGACCATCTGGAGCCATGTGGAGGTTGGGAAGTTGAGGAGGAGGCTGGGGCTTCAGCTGTGGGAATGGAAAGGGGAGGCCAGCTTCTCTCTTCTTGGTCGACACCTCTCACCCTGACTCCCTCATCCTGAATCCCCTGCCTTCCTCTTCTACTCTTTGTTCCCTGAAACCAAACCGTCCCTCCACCTGGCCCAGAAACAGTCCCTCCTCCTCAAATGTGGCTAAGCTCTCTGTGTCCTCTCGGATGAAACGAGCTGAGCTGAGCTGAGCTACCATCAACTGGGAGGTCCTCTGGGAAGTCTGCCCCAAGTCCTTCCTGCTGCAGGGTTAGAAGAGGGGGAGTCAGGGCAGGCATCTTCTGGGGCCAGGGTCCTAACTGTGCCTAACATTTTTTCCCTTTCTCCATCATCCGTACACAGGTGATTTACCTGGGCCGGGACCCCCGGGACGTTGTGGTCTCCCTCTATCATTATTCCAAGATTGCTGGGCATTTGAAGGACCCTGGCACGCCCGACCAGTTCCTGCAAAACTTCCTCAAAGGGGAAGGTGAGGACTAGGACAAAGCAAGGTGGGAGGGGTGGGGTGCAAGCCAAGGTCCCTGGGGAAAGGAGCCCCCAGAGGACCTGGATGGCAGAACAACAGAGGAGGGAGGAGAGAGGCAGAGAGGCAGGGCATCATAGTGAGTGATGGAGCTGGTCCCAGTGGCTGGCTCCCGTAGTCCCAGCTACTTGGGAGGCCAGGGCTGGAAGATTGCTTGAGCCCAAGAGTTCAAGGCCAGTCTGGGCAACATAATGAGCCTTTGTCTCTGAAAAGTAAAAAAAGAGTAATGGAGACAGCAAGACAAAGAGAAAGAGAGAAAGAGGGAGAAATGGAGACCAAGACACTGAGAGACAAAATGAAAGACATGAGAGATACAGACATGGGGACAGAGAGTCTGAGAGCCACAAGTAAGCAAGAGACAGAGAACCAGGCGGGATCAGCCTGAGCTAGATTGAGACCCCCATCTCCAAAAATAGCCAGGTGATGTGGCAGGCGCCTATAGTCCCAGCTACTTGGGAGGCTGAGGCAAGAGAATCGCTTGAGCCCAAGAGTTTGAGGTTGCTGTGAGCTGTGATGCTACGGCACTCTACCGAGGGCAACATAGTAAGACTCTGTCTCAAAAAAAAAAAAAAAAAAAAAAAAGAGAGAAACAGAAAAAAAGAGACAGACATGGACACAGAATCAGAGACAGACTGAGAGACAGACAGGGAAAGACAAGGAAGGGACAGGGGGCACCAGATGCCAAGAAGCTACATTTTGGGGACCTTCTCTGCTCCTGTTAGAGACCCTGACTTTGAGGGGTAATTCAAGTGTGTTTGTGTGTGTGTGTGTGGGGGGGCGGGTAACCAGACTGCTGATGGATGGACAGACAAAAACTGCCCAAGATTGTCAACCAGGGGAGGGGCAGGTTGGGAGAGACTTTGAACTTGGCAGAGACGTGGGAGGCTTGGGGGAGGATGTCAGCTCTGAGGGCCAGACATGGGGATGTTAGGGAACTAATTAGACCCCCTTAGCCAAGTGGGTGGGGGTGGCCCTCTGCAGGGCCTCATATAGCACCTGCCCCTCCTCCTGCAGTGCAGTTTGGCTCCTGGTTCGACCACATTAAGGGCTGGATTCGGATGCAGGGCAAAGAGAACTTTCTGTTCATCACCTACGAGGAGCTACAGCAGGTGAGTCCGCACCTCCACCTCAGCCCAGCATCCCTCAGACTCCTGCTCACTCCCACCCTCTTCCCTTCCCGTGGGCCTAAGAACACCTGGCTTCCCAGTGCTCCAGGTACTGGGGATACAGCAGGGAACAGAGTCCCTGAATACATGAGTGGGAGACGGACTGTGACAGACCCATAAAATGCACAGCAGGTCAGCTGGTGAGAAGCACTTAGGGGAAAGGCAGGCAGGGACGGAAGCCAAGGAACGTGTGTAATGATTTCAAATAGGGTATTAGGGGAGGCCTCACGGAAAAGGTGACACTTGGGCAAAGATCCAAAGGAGAAAGAAAGGGAGCCACGGAGATATTTGGGGGAAGTGTCCCAGGAAGCAGGAACAGCCAGTGCAAAGGTCCTGCGGTGGCTTTTTCCTTATGTGTTCTAGGGACAGTGAAGACACTGGTGTGGCCAGAGACAAGTGAGGGAAGGGGAGGGCTGGGAGAGGAGGGCAGAGAAGGACTGGGGCACTATGAGGACTCTGGCTTTGTTCTGAGCAGGTGGGAGCCTGTGTCCCATGGGGGCACATGGGAAATGAGCCTCAGTGATGGTCATATGACTTGAGAAGCAGAAGAAAACAGTGGAAGGAAATAGCCCTTGGAGTTTGGACTGGGATCCTCACTGGACTCCATCAAACATCCTCAGGGCAGGCATGAGGGAGACTCTTCTAGGACCATCAAGGAAGGGTCTTTGGAACAAGGAGCCTTGCAATGGCCATGGCTTTACTCAGCTACAAAAAACAATGCTGGGCTTCTAGAAGGAACTGTCCTTGGTCAATATGCCCAACCATTGTAGGTTCTTAACCAAGATCTGTTCTGAGAGTCTGGGAGCCAGAGAGGCTTCCGGTAAGTTCCCTTCATGAGTCGCCCAGGTTGGAGTGCAATGGTACAATCATATTTCACTACAGACTTGAACTTCTGGGCTTAAGTGATCCTCCCACCTCTGCCTCCCAAGTGGCTAAGACTACAGATATGTGTCACCATGCCCTTTTTTTTTTTTTTGAGACAGAGTCTCACTATGTTGCCCTTGGTAGAGTGCCATGGCGTCACATTTCACAGCAACCTTAAACTTTTGGGCTTAAGAGATTCTCTTGCCTTAGCCACCCAAGTAGTATAGTCACCCAAGCTGGGACTATAGGTGCCTGCCACAATGCCCAGCTATTTTTGGGTTGCAGTTGTCCTTGTTGTTTAGCTGACCCAGGCCGGGTTCGAACACACCAGCCTCAGCGTATGTGGCCAGCACCCTACCCGCTGAGCTATGGGCGCCGAGCCAATGCCCATTTTTAGAGACAGGGTTTCACTACATTGCCTAGTCTAGTCTTGGACTTCTTCTTTTTTTTTTTTTTTTGAGACAGAGCCTCAAGCTGTCCCCCTGGGCAGAGTGCCATGGCATTACAGCTCACAGCAACCTCCAACTCCTGAGCTCAAGCGAGTCTCTTGTCTCTGCCTCCCAAGTAGCTGGGACCACAGGCGCCCGCCACAACGCCCGGCTATTTTTTGGTTGCAGCCATCGTTGTTTGGTGGGTCCAGGCTGGGGATTCGAACCCGCCACCTTAGGTGTACGTGGCTGGCGCCTTAGCCGGTTGAGCTATAGGCGCCGAGCCAAGTCTTGGACTTCTGAGCTCAGGCAATCCAACCAACTTAGCCTCCCAGAGTACTGGGTTTACAGGCATGAACCACTGCAGGTGGCCACAGTCCTTTCTTGTGTGTTTCACATATTTTTTGTATTCTTTCTGTCAGTACTTTTTGCAGTAGAGAGTCAGGACTCTGGTGTCAACGCTATTAAAATTCTCTTAAATAACCAGTCTGGCAGAGTGGCTCATACCAGAATTCTAGCATTCTGGGAGGCCAAGAAGGGAGGATCACTTGAGATTAGATGTTCAAAAGCAGCCTGAGCAACAGTGAGACCCCATCTCTGCTAAAAATAGAAAAACTAGTCAGGCACAGTGGTGGGCACCTGTAGTCCCAGCTACTTGAGAGGCTGAGGCAGGAGGATCTCTTGAACCCAGGAGTTTGAGGTTGCCATGAGCTAGGCTAATGATATAGCAACTCTAGCCTGGGCAACAGAATGAGACTCTGGCTTAGAAAAAAAAAATTCTCTTAAAACCTCTGGGGGTAGGCGGCACCTGTGGCTCAGTGAGTAGGGCACTGGCCCCATATACCGAAGGTGGAAGGTTCAAACCCGGCCCTGGCCAAACTGCAAACAAAAAATAGCCAGGCGCTGTGGCAGGCACCTGCAGTCCCAGCTACTCAGGAGACTGAGGCAAAAGAATCGCCTAAGCCCAGGAGTTGGAGGTTGCTGTGAGCTGTGATGCTACAGCACTCTACTGAGGGTGATAAAGTGAGATTCTGTCTCTAAAAAAAAAAAAACAAACAAACCTCTGGGGACCCCCAGAAGTCTCATCCTTAAAGTAGGTGGAAGGGAAAAAGGCAACCCAGAATTGTGAGGAGCACAGTACCTGGCACTGGCATGTTGTAACCACCTGGTAAGGGACATCACTGTGTTAACATGCTATCTAAAGTAAGATTGATTAGATTCTGAGCCGGGGCCTATCTGATTAGCAATGACAGCGATCAAAGCAAATGCTGTCACTGGCTGCCAAATGTCAGGCAGCAAATGCTGAGCATGAATCACCTTATTTCACACTCACAAAGTCTACACAGGTGAAGCACATATAAAATTGAACCACATGAAATGCCAATATTCAACCAATTTTGACTTTCAAGATGGCAATTTTATACCGTTCTCCTTAACGTTATTACCCCTATGTTATAGAAGAGGAAACAGGGTTTGTAACTTAAGGTTGATAATTTGCCCAAGGCATACAGCTCTTCAATGCCAACTCCATGGTTATTTTTTTCTACCCTGGTAAATGTCTTTTGATGGAAAGTTCCGAAAAGGTTCCTGCATCACTCCCTGCCTCCCCCCTCCATTTTCCAGCAAGCTTTCTTCTCCAAACCCAAAACTGGGCCACGTAGCCTAACAGAGCTTCTGGGCAGCCCCTGGGTGTGAGGCGCCGCCCACATTAGAATTTCTGGGACACGTCAGTGGTTCAAGAGGATACAGGGATGGGAGGTTATGAAACCAAGAACGACCTGTAAAATCAGGGTTGCGGGGTTGGTGGCACTGACCGGAGAGTTGTGGGGTGCTGTGCATCAGAAGGCAGTGAGATAGAGGGGAGACTGTGGGCTTTGGGACCTGAACCTGACCTACTCCCTAGCTGTGTGGGCTCAAGTGGCTAAGGTGCCAGCCACATATACCTAAGGTGGCGGGTTCGAATCCAGCCTGGGCCCGCCAAACAACGATGATGGCTGCAACCAAAAAAAATAACTAGACATTGTGGCAGGCACCTGTGGTCCCAGCTACTTGGGAGGCGGAGGCAGGAGACTCACTTGAGCCCAGGAGTTGGGGGTTGCTGTGAGTTGTGATGCCACGGCACTCTACCCAGGGGACAGCTTGAGGCTCTGTCTCAAAAAAAAAAAAAAAAAGAAAAGCCACCTTTAAAAGGCATGTTGATATCGCACAATAGGTTAGGAAGTTTGAGAAGCCAAAAAGCCTGATAGGCATGTGCACACATGTATCTTTAAAACAAATTCTCTCC
>NW_003852606.1:1999320-2015340 GCF_000181295.1 Otolemur garnettii | reverse complement strand
AAAAAAAAAAAAAATTAAAAAAAAAAAAAAGCTAATGGCAGGATAGGCGCAAATCTCTATGCAGGGGCCTGGATCAGAGCTTGGTATACAGTAGGCACTCAGTCTATAGTGACTTGAACCATCACTGTCATGTGGAAGTTAATATTTGAGCTGTAGCAATGCCAAAGGGCCTTTCTGATAGCCCCATGTGAAGATCAGACCATACCTGTCCCTGATAGTCAGGCCTGACAGCTGGACTATATCCCGGGGCACTGGGGAGCCATGGAAGAATTGGGAGCTGGGATAGCAGGGTTGGTGTGGGTATGCAGAATGAGTTTGATGAGGAAGGAGATTGGAGGCAGAGAGGTTGGGGAGCAGGCTAGGCTGAGGGTCCAAGAAGGAGAGGACACAGCCTGAGCCAGTGCTAAGGCTGTGGGGACACAGAGAAGGGAATGTGGCAGGGAGGACGGTGAAGGCAGGAAGGCCAGGGCTAATGACAGGGGCGGGGGCTTGGGTGAGGGGAACAACCAGGGAAGGCAGGCCCAGGAGTCTGGCCCTGTGAATGGATGAATCATGGGGACTCCTTGAGACAGAGCCCCAGGGGAGCAGGAGGTTTGAGGCACTGACCAGCCAATGTCTGTTTCTAACTTGAACAAGGTGCCAAACTGGCCTCTGTCCCCACTCTACCCTGGCCCTCCCACCCATGGAACCCTCTGACAACCCTTGAGCTGTAGTCTAGTCTCTCAGCTTAGAAATGGGAAGATAAAGAGGCACAGTCCCCCAGTCAACCCTGGGTTGGAACCAGGACATCCAGACTCTGGGTCCTGTGCTCCTTCCTGGGTCAGGTGCCCACCCCTTGCTGATGCCTCTCCCCTAACCCCCACCCAGGACTTTCGAAGCTCTGTGCAGCACATCTGTGAATTTCTGGGACGGCCACTGAGCGAGGAGGCACTGGACTCCGTTGTGGCACACTCAACCTTCGGTGTCATGAAGGCCAACACCATGTCCAACTATACACTGCTGCCCCCCAGCCTGCTGGACCACCGCCATGGGGCCTTCCTTCGGAAAGGTGTGGAGCCCACTAGGTCACTACCTGGCTATGTGACAAGGGCCAGTTACTTAACCTTGGTGGGCCTCAGTGTCTCCAACTATAACAAGGTCACTGTGGACTCAGGGTTCACTCCACATACAGGGCTTAGCACCAACTGGACACATGTGCCTGCCATTTAAGGTTTTCCTTGTCCATCCAGAGAGCTCACACCTGCAATCCTAGCACTTTGGGAGGCCAAGGCTGGAGGATCACTTGAGCTCAGGAGTTTGAGTCCGGCTTAAGCAAGAGTGATACCCTGTCTCCACTAAAATAGAAAAATTAGCCAAGCTACTCAGAAGGCTGAGTGAGGAAGGATGATCACTTGGGCCCAGGAATTTGAAGTTGCTGTGACGTATGATGATGCCCTGGCACTCTACCCAGGGTGTGACAGAGTGAGTCTCCATCACAAAAAAAGGGGGGGGGGCCACAGTTCTGGGTGCAGTGGCTCATGCCTGTAATCCCCAGGCTTTGGGAGGCCAAGGCAGGAGTATCGCTTGAGCCCAGGAATTTGAGACTACCCTGAGCAAGATAGTGAGACCCTAACTCTATTTTTTTTTTGAGAAGGAGCCTCAAGCTATCCCCCTGGGTAGAGTGCCATGGCATCACAGCTCATAGCAACCTCCAACTTCTGGGCTCAAGCGAGTCTCCTGCCTCAGTCTCCCAAATAGCTGGGACCACAGGCACCCACCACAACGCCCAGCCATTGTTTAGTTGCAGCCATGATTGTTGTTTGGCGTGCCTGGGCTGGGGATTCGAACCCACCACCTTAGGTGTATGTGGCTGGCGCCGAGACCCTAACGCTAAAAAAAAGAAAAAAAGAAAGCCACAAACTTTGTGGTTCAAAACAACATGGTATTTTTTTTATACTTCTGGAGGTCAAAAGTTGGACATCAGTCTCAATGGGTTAAAATTAAGGTGTCAAAAGGAACATTTTCCTTCCAGAAGCTAAAGGAGACGCCCTGCATTTTCAGTTTCTGACCCACCTGGAGTCCAGGGCCTGGGGCCTCTTCCTCAGTCTGCAAAGCATCTTCTAATCCCTGACACTGGTTCTCCTGCCTCCCTCTTATGAGAACCCTTGTGATGTCACTGGGCCTGGACAATCCAGGCCAACCTCCTCCTCTAAAGATCTTTAGCTTAATCATGCTAAATCTAAATCTGCTAAATCCTTTTGGCCATGTCAGGTCACACATTCACAGGTTCTGGGATTAGCATGTGGAAGCAGAGGGGCTTGATACTCAGCCCACCACTGGGAGCCCCTCCCCAGGACTTCCCTGAGAGTGTCATGTAGTGTCTGGCATGAGCATTTGTTAAGTACCACTGGCCCAGGTTTCCAGGTGATGATGCCCCAGATGGATGCTGGGTGATAAGACTGGGTCTGGGAGGATCTCTATGCTCGCCCAGGGCACACAGCTGGGAACTAGCTCACTGGCATGAGGGTATCCATGCAGCCTGGCACCCGGGGCCTGTGGGGAGACTAGTCATGGAGGTGGTGCAAGGCGTCTGGGAGCCCTAAGTGAGGAAGCCCTGTCCTAGCAGGGGATGTTAGGGAGTGGTCACAGAGAAGGTGACCTGAGAAAAATACTGAGGGAATGAAGTGGTGAAGGATAAGAGGACTGGTTCGGTGCCTGTGGCTCAAGTGGCTAAGACGCCAGCCACATACACCGAAGGTGGCGGGTTCGAATCCAGCCCAGGCCCGCCAAACAATGACGGCTGCAACCAAAAAATAGCCGGGCCAGGAGACTCACTTGAGCCCAGGAGTTGAAGGTTGCTGTGAGCTGTGATGCCACAGCACTCTACCCAGTGGGACAGCTTGAGGCTCTGTCTCAAAAAAAAAAAAAAAAGGATAAGAGGACTGGCAAAAGGTCTGCTGGAGCCAGGCATGGTGGTTCATGCCAGTAATTCTAGCACTCTAGGGAGGGCGAAGCAGGTGGATTGCTTGAGCTCAGGGGTTTGAGACCAGCCTGAGCAAAAGCAAGACCCCATCTCTTAAAAAAAACTAGTTGGGCATTGTGGCGGGTGTCTGTAGTCCTAGCTACTCCAGAGACTGAGACAAGAGGATCTCTTGAGCCCAGGAGTTTGAGGTTGCTATGAGCTAGGCTGATGCCATGGCACTCTACTGAGGGCAACAAACTGAGACTCTGTCTCAAAGAAAAAGAAAAAAAGAGGTGTACTTGGGAGTGAAGAGGGAGTCAGGGTTGGGAAGGGGTGAGAATGATGCCAGGACTCAGGCCAGGTCAAGGTGGAGTCATCACAGGTGGCAAAGGGGGCAAAATGGAAGTGGAGGGAGAGGGAGGCAGGAATGTGTGTGCTTCTGGCAAAGGCCAGGAAGTGGGGTGCTGGGTGGGGATGATGCTCACCCGTGTCCCTCCCCTCTCCAGGGGTCTCTGGTGACTGGAAGAACCACTTCACGGTAGCACAGAGCGAAGCCTTCAATCGGGTCTACCGTGAGAAGATGCAGGGAATGCCAACCTTCCCCTGGGACAAGGAACCCAACGACGATGAGGATAGCCAGGACCCAGAGCCTGAGCCCAAGCCCAAGCCCAGCCCCATACCCAGCTCCAAGTCCAACCAGGCCTCGGAGTCTTCCCACCAGTGACCCTGAGAATAAACACTCTGTTCCAGCCCTGGCTCCTTGATGCTCTGTGGAGGTGGCATTGGGGTCAGGGGGGTAGGAGCTGGGGTGGGGACCCCATAGTCTCACTGGGGGCCTCTTCCTGATAGGGCACCATGGCTAGAGATCAGGAGCCCCACCCAGAGACAAAGGTGCTATGGGAGCCCAGCCCTGGGCATCTGACTTCCTAGCAAGAAGGCTGGGCCAACTCCCAGGTCTGAGGGAAGCGGTGCTGGGACACTCGCAGTCCAAGGGAGAAGGGGCTGGGACCCCTGGGACCAGGGGAGGGGGGACCGAGGACTCCCAAGTAAGGGAGGGGGCAGGGTCTGGGGGCCCAAACTCTTGGTTTGTTGGTCAGGCTGGTCATTTTCATGGCAAATGCATACTTTTGGCATGAAGCAGTTTATTCTGAGAAGAAGGAAAGAGAAGCTCCTGCAGACCCACCTTCTTAGCACCCACAAAAAGTTCCACTGGCTACCCAGTCCCCCACCATGGCCCATCCCCCACCAGTTATGTCCCCACAAGTTTGCAGCCCCTCTGTTAAGTAAGCTCCTTGACTCAGTTTACCCAGCTCCAGAACATGGTGGGCACCATGAGTTTTGTCCTAGGGTTCCACATTGTAACTGCACAAGATTCCAGCAGAGGATGGGCACTCAGCCAGGCCTCTCCTCAGAGAAGTCTTGACCCCCCAGTAGGACATGGGCTGTTTGGGATCCACAGCTGGTGGAGACTTCCTGCCCATTTTCCATTTTCTGGACTGTGACACTGAGGTCCAGGATGGGCACTGTGTTTGCCCAAGTTCTAGAACAAGTGGGAAAAACCTTTCCATTTCCCAGATAAAGAGGCCAGAGTCCTTGCTCAAGGCCCAACAATAAGGCCAAGGCTGGGACACTGAACTGACTCATCATCCAGCTCTCCTCTGGTGGGCAGCCAGATTTGGCTTGGGCTCCTATCAGGGTTGCCCCCCAGGTCCTGTGAAGGAAGCCCAGTCTGGCTGCTGGATGCCTCTGGCCTCTGGGGGTTTGGATGCAGCATCTTCACCAAACCTCCTTTGGGCTGGGGACAGATAGCAGAAGTGGCGGGCAGGGATGAAGGGCAGAGGACCGCCCCAGGGCTGGGACCAGGCCAGAGGGAGCGGACGGGAGTCAGCCTCAGCCCAGGGGCCCCCTCCAGTGCCCCGCTGCCTCATCAGGGCCTTGGCTGGGGTGTCCTTGGAGCCCCAAGACTTCTGAAGCTGTGGAAGGAAAGAGAGAGGTGAGAGGAGAGTCCTGTGGGGCCTCAGGGGTGGGAGTGTGGGTTGAAAGCACATAGAGTGATAGAGTGGGCAAGAAAGCTGGAGAGAAAGGATGTAAGACAGAAGGGAGAGAAGAGAGAGGTAAGGAGGTGAGAGATGGAGAGGTAAGGGAGGAGGTTAGAAGAGAGGAAATGGGGTGGGGAGGAGAAAGAGGGGAGAGAAGTGAGAGGAGAGAAGAGAGGAGGTGAAAGGGGAGGGAGGAGGAAAGGTAGGGAAGAGGTGAGATGGGAGGAGAGTTTCAGAGGAGGGAGGCAGGGGAGGAGAATGGGGCCAGAAAACTCTGAAGGGAGATGAAAACCTGAGCCTCCAGAACCTGGAGGGAAGTGAGAGAGGTGGCCTGCGACCCCCAAACCTACAGAGGCAGGGAGGATCCATGTTCCCACCTGTAGCTGGGAGGAACCGGAAGCAGCTGGCAGCTACCTGGGGAGGAGCAAATATTTGCCCAGGGAGGGGAAGCCAGGTGAGGGTGGCTCAGGAGCAGGTGCAGGCAAGGACCTTGCCCCTACCCATCCCCCCAGGGAGCTGGTGTCTTCCCTACCTGGGACCAGGAAGGCAGTTCTCTGGAATTTCTCACTCACCCTCAGGATGAGTCCTACTTAGCAATGGGGAGACTGAGGCTGCTAGGGGACACAGCTCACAGAGAACTGTACCCTGGTTGGCCTGCATCCTGGCAAGTCCACCTGTTTCCCCCACATGGCTCTGCTCTTGCCCTTGCAATAGCCCACTTTACAACTGATGAAACTGAGACTAGGAGAGAAAAAATCAACCTGCCAGGGACACCCCCTGCCCACAAAGTGAACTAGAACAGGCTCTGCCAGAACCCCTTCTCTAAACAGATGGGGAAGTGGGCATAGGAGATCCCATTGAGCTCTCCCTAATCCTCTCCCACTCCCCAACACCCTCATGGCACTCAAATCTGGGGAGCAGGGCATTTAAATGCAGCCAGGGTCGAGTTCCAATCACTCTCTGACATTTCAGTTTCCCAATCTGTGAAACAGGTGGGTGGAGGACTGTAATAACACTTCACAGGGCTAAGGCAAAGGTTTTAACGCCCTCTGTGCAAGTGCTTGAGCTGGGGCCTGGCCCATGGCAAGATGCCTAGAAGAGAGACTGTGTCTACCTTGGGCATGTTACTTGGCCTCTTTTTTTTTTTTTTTTTTTTTTGCAGTTTTTGGCCTGGGCTGGGTTTGAACCCACCACCTCCAGTATATGGGGCTGGTGCCTTACTCCTTTCAGCCACAGGCACCACCCAACTTGGCCTCTTTAAGCCTCTGCTTCCCCATCCATAAACATGGGCATAATAAGAGGGTGGCCTCCTAGCCCAGAATGAGGATGTGATGAAGTAAATTAAAATAAATTCCACAAGGGGAATTTATTATTACAATCATTTTCTTTCACTTATCCTCATGGAATTCCTCCTCCTAACCAAACCGAGACTGAACAGACCTCAGCCCCATGCCATCCCTCACATGCCTGTCCAGCACACAGTGGAGGTACAGGAAGTGGAGGCGCAGCTGTGAATTTCAGAAAGCAGGCCCTCAGCTTCCTACTCTCATGGCTGCTCTCATGGTGGAGAGCAGAGCCCCCATGGGAGCACCACTGTATGACTGTGGGCAAGTGCCTGACCTTTCTGGGCATAAGCTGCCTCCATTTTCTTCTGGCAGCAGCCACCAGATCTTACCTTGTCATCATCGCTGGAGCCGGACAGCTGGGACAGGCGGCTCAGGTCCCATAGGGAGCGACTGGGCCGGGCTGCGGGGCCGCTGGTGGGCCGGGCATGTTGAATGTTCCTTAAGATGTCACTGAGTGCTGGGCCTGGAGGTGCGGGAAACTCCTTCCTGTCCCCCTTGAAGATGCGGCAGGCAGCCAGGCGATGGGCCAGAGGGCCATCAGGTGGTGGGGGTGACGCAGGGGCCACAGACCGGCGGCGGGACACATGATGTGGGCTGCGGGGCAGCTGCAGGCCCCCCAAGACACTGCCCATGGGGCCCTGAGTGGATGCAGGTGGGAGAGGCCAAGAGGCTGCATACAGCGTCCGGAATTCAAGGCTGAAGGCATCAACTATTTCACCCGTCAGCAGAGTCACCAGGCCTCGGTGAAGGCGTGCATCACTCCACGTGAAGCTGGTGGCCACAGAGTGTGGGGGGGAGAGGTCAGGGTTTCTGCGAAGCCCCAGAGGCCCAACCTAGTCCCCAGATGGATCCTGGGGCAGGCTGCCTGACCTCAGGCAAGTGCTGACCTCTTGAGCCTCAGCTTCTCCCTCCGTAAAATGCGAACAACAGAAGTACCTTCCCCCGAGAGTTGACGTAAGGACATGATTTAAGATACTTTTATCAGCTGGGTGTGATGGTTCAAGCCTCTAATGCTAGAACTGTGAGAGGTCAAGGTGCGTGGATCTCTTGAGCTCAGGAGTTAGCCTGAGCAAGAGTGAGACCCCCATCTCTACAAAAAATAGCAAAACTAACCAGGCATTTTGGGAGGTGCCTATAGTCCCACCTACTTGGGAAGCTGAGGCAGGAGGATCGCTGGAGCCCAACAGTTTGAGGTTGCTGTGACCCAGGGTCACAGAGTAAGACTCTGTCTCCCCCCCCGCCCCACCCCGCCACCGCAAAAAAAAAAAACTTGTCATCATCTGGAATCAGACCACAGTTCAGACCTGGATTCTGCCCAGTCCTCACCAAGGCTTGCCTCAGTACCTTAGTTTCCTTCTCTAGAAAGAGATAGGGTTAGTTTCCTAATAGTCATAGGAACTAAGACTCTGCTATCCTCAGACTTTTGGGGTGGAGGAAGATTCTGCTATTTCCTAGAATGACTGCCATTTATTAAGCACTTGCTGTGTGCCAAATTCTGGCCATTCCCACCCTGTGCCTCAGTTTTCTCACCTGTGATATGGAGCTAAAACACAGGAAGGTTCAAATGGGAGCAAACTCTCTGCATGTAGA
Source organism: Otolemur garnettii (assembly GCF_000181295.1). Lineage (NCBI taxonomy): Eukaryota > Metazoa > Chordata > Mammalia > Primates > Galagidae > Otolemur > Otolemur garnettii. Next base: position 2,007,424 of record NW_003852606.1, on the reverse strand, counting down.
GGAGCTACAAGCTTTGCCTTTTTGTCCCTGTTACCACTGTGATTTAAAGCATTGAGCATAGATCTTAGCTCATACATCTTTGGTAAGTGCTCAGTAAATGTTCCATTCTCTCCCAGTTTCTTTGGGACTGAATGTACCCAAGCCTTAATCCTGGCTCAAGGACTTCAGACACATCACTCTCCCTTCCTGAGCCTCAGTTTGTCCATCTGGAAAACAGGGTTGCCATGGAAAGTGTGAGGCTGAAGTCAAGCCCTCAGAAGGGAGGCATACAAGAGAGTGTGCAAGGGAGGCACACAAGAGTGTACAAGCTCTCAGCCCGCATCGTTGGTGTTGTTCAGAGCATCTTTACCTTGGCAGGGTGGCAGAGTCATCTGGATTGTGACATCCCTCCTCCCACCTATGACCTCACCCCCCAGAGTGGCCAGTGGGAACTCTGAAGGATCTGTGAGGTCATCTCATTCCACTCTACAAGACTGTTGTTGGGCAGCGGCTGCTGGCTTAACTCCACCTCAAGGACTCCAAAAAGGACACAGAGCATTGGGAACTGAGGACATTCCATGTGCTGACCTTGGGAGGCCAGAATACGGGGCAAAAGTTGTGTGGCAGGGGGTTTCAGGAAGTCACTCATTCAGCAGTTCCGGGAGGTCCAGGAAGCCCAAGGCCTGGCTCAGGCACTATCTCTGCCACCAGGCCACCATGGTCCTTGGCTGGCTGCTGCTTCTGGTGATGGTTCTGCCCCCAGGCACGATGGGTATCAAGGACTGCATCTACTGTGAGCCAACTGATTCCCAGTACTGTGCCGGCACCCGCATGCGCTGTGGCGACGATGAGGACTGTTTCATAGGCCATGGGGTTGCCCAAGGCACTGGTCCAATCATCAGCAAGGGCTGTGTGCAGGCCACTAAATGTGGCCGGGAGGAACCTGTCACCTACAAGGGCGTCACCTACACCCTCGCCTCCAAGTGCTGTACTGGCAACCTGTGTAACAATGCCCCTGGCCCTGCAGGCAGTCGGACAGCAGGGACTGTTGTCGGTCTGGTGCTGGGGCTGGGCTTGCTGCTTCCTCAACATTTGCTGTGACCAACAGGGAGGGCAGGGCCTGGGACTGGTCTCTCAGCTCCACTGTTCCTTGTGCCCCCCCTTCCCCCATTAAATGGCCAGAGGCCCTGGACAACCTCTTGTGGCCCTAGCTTCATCCATTCTGGGGCTGTCCACCAGGAGCCCAGTGCTTGGTGAAGCATACTCAGGCCTGATTTAACAGTGGGGGACACTAATGTATTTCATTGGTTCTTAGATGCAGAGCTTTCCACATTTTGATCAGGATGTTTCTTTCCACAGGTTGTACCTTAGAGTTGATGAAATATGGTAAAAAGCAAACAAACAAAAAATATATATATATATATATATAAGATAATAATTATAATAAATGACAGCTGAGACATTTATGGAGCACTTCTTATGTTACGTGCCAGGCACCATCATCCCACCGAATCCTCACGGGAAGCTGGGAAGGTAGATACTCTCCAAAATATTCCAGTCCTTGGCAGGGCTCAGTAGCTCATGCCTGTAATCCTAGTATTCTGGGAGGCTGAGGTGGGTGGATTTCTTGAGCTCAGGAGTTCAAGACCAGCCTGAGCAAGAGTGAGACCCTGTCTCTACTAAAAATGGAAAAAAAACTAGCTAGGCATCATGAAGGGTGCCTGTAGTCCCAGCTACTTGGGAGGCTGAGGCAGAAGGATTACTCAAGCCCAAGAGTTTGAGGTTGCTGTGAGTTATGATGCCACAGCACTCTCTTCTGAGACTCTGTCTCAAAAAACAAAAAAACTTCCCAAAATAATCCAGTCTTAACCACTAGCAGTTCTCAGAGTGTGGTCCTCAGACTGGCAGTATCAGTATCACTTGTGAACTCCCAACAAATGCCAATTCTTGGGCTCTGTCCTAGACTCCATGAATGGGCATGAGGCCCCACAGCTGTGTTCTAATAAGTCCCCTGGTGGTTCTGGTGCACACTCGAGGTTGAAGTGCTCGAGTACTTCACCTCTCAGCTGGCCACCTCTGCTCTCTAGGGCACATCGGGCAATGTCTGGAGACTTTGGGGGTTGTCATAATTGTCAGAGAGGGTTGTGGCAGGTGGGGGATGTGATGCAACCATCTTGTAGGCTGAGGCTGTATTCAGCCTCACTGTATTCACTGTCCCACTGTGCATACAGTGGCCCCCATGACAAACAAACATTCAGTCCAAAATGTCTGTTGAGAAACCTTCTCCTAGAGGCACTAACCAAATCAGCCCATTCTCTAGAAGGGGAAACTGAGGCATAGACAGGTAAAGTATGTTGCCCAAGTCACACAGTAACTGGTGGAACCAGGATCTGAATCCAGGCCATCTAGCCCCAGAGTCCATGCCCCCAACTCCCCACAGTGCTGTGACCCAGTGAGGTAGATGATGTTATTAACTGCACCTTCCAGAGGGGGAAACTGACATTGAGAGTGGGGGAGGAACCAGCTCAGTATCAGAGGGTGTAGCTGAGCTAGGGTTTGGGGTCAATTGGATCCCAAGGAAAGGAAAGAAGGAATGTGAGCCCTGTGGGCCAGGACATTTGCACACTGGCTCTTACTTTTTTTACACTCAGGTAAAGTTACTAACACAGGCAGAACTCTGACTCCAATTCAGGTCCTCCTGGTTTTGAATCCTCCTATCCCCAAATTGTGGCCCCAGTTTTCCACATGAGGAAACACAGGTCAGAGAGAAAAACTTTCCTAAGGCCACCATGGGCCAGCAGCAAGCCTGGCTTCCACCTCAAGTCCACTCTGCCTCATAGTACCTCCTCACTAGAAAAGGGCGATTTGGACCCATTTTACAGATGAGTAAAGAGAGGCTAGGAGAGAGAGTGGCAGCTGTTCTCTGAGCACACTGAGGGGGGCTGGGTACAGAATCCTGGGCAGCATTATAGGGGGCCATACCTGTAGGATCCTGAGATGACCCTGTCACCATCAAGCAGCACAAACTTCTCCCGCATGTTGCCTCTCACCTGCCGTCGCCAGCGGCTCTGGAAACTACAGCCCCCCACGATGCGGATGTCCAGGTTCTGGTGAGGAGTGGGTGAGGAGGGCACATCTTGCTCTGGGGTCTTTCCAGGCTGGTTCTAACTCAGTGACCAAAGACTCTGAAGAAGTGTCTGTCCCAGCTTCCCCAGAGCCTCAGGCATCTCTTAAAGATACCCCAAACTCAGTGGCTCAAGACCTCATGTGAACAACTGATCACCCCCCATCGGCATGGAGGTCAGATCTTGGGGACCATCTAGACTGGTATCCATCTCTACGATTCAGGACCCCCCAGGAGGGCTCACCCCCATGCCAGGGGACTCACGAGGCCCTCTGGCCTGGCCCTACCTCTGTGGCCCAAGGATTCAGCCCCAGCTGCTGGGCCAAGGCCAGGAAAGCAGCCAGCCGCTGGTGGTCCAGGAGCAGGTAGACAGGTACCCAGTGGCGTGTGGCAGCATCCACCAAGTCCAAAAGCAGGTCTGGGTCAGTGAAGACATCCATGACCACAGCCACCAGCTGGGAGTGAGGAGAGGGGATGCAGACATGTAGACAGAGCCTGGAGTTTGGGGACAATCAGGGGTCTGGGAGAGGGCTGACATTAGGGACTGGGCTGTGGTGCTTTGAGGGGCTCTGAGTTTAAGGGCCTGAACTCCCTGGGTTGTTTGAGGGGCAAAGAGGAGACAGTGCCCGTGCTTGGATGAGGAAGAGGGACCCTTCCTCAAAACCCCCAGCCCCTGACTTCTGGAAAATTGTCACTGTACATGTCTACATTGGGCTATGAGCTATGGCACTGAGGTCCCCAAATGTTCATGGCAGCCTGGCCCTGAGGTTAGAGGCCGGATGCCTTTGAAGGGCACTGTGGGTAAGCGATTGCACTTCTGGGTTGTCTGGAATGACTTGGTTGCTGGGGGTAGGAGGGGTGACCTGCTAGACCAGAGGCGAGCTTTGGGGACCCAGAGGTGCTGAAAACCCAGATCTTACAGGCGGAGTAAGTAGTGGTGACAAACCCTGACTCACTAGCCAGATGGCCTGGGTTCAAATCCCATCTTGGACACTTATAGGCAATAAATTTAACCATGCCTTGCCTCAGTGGCCTAATAGTCCCTCCCTCCCAGGGTCCTTGGGCATTATGCACATACACTGTTACTGAGACTGAGGAGATAAGAACCAGGGCTGCAGGGAGATGGAGACCCCAGCCTGGTGTGGAAGATAAAATGGATGATTGACACTGGTGAGGGGGTCATAATTAAGTTCAAGGGGCAGGGACAGCTAGGGGCTGTCCCTGAGAGGGACTTGAGAGGGAAGGATGAGATGTGGGATGTGGACATCTGGTCCTGGGGGGGCTGGAAAGTGTGGCCACCCGGGTGACAGGGGCCTAAGTCTTCGATGATATGAACTCAGGTCCTGAGGGTACTTATAAGTCTCGAGAGGGCAAGGTTGAGGATGCCAGGGTCCCTGTTCCAGGTCTAGGGAATGAACACTAAACTCCAGAGCACCCACCTTGTGGGCAGCCCGGATTTCCTGGCGCAACAGTCCCTTGATGGGTGGGTGGCCTTCTGCAGGGGGTTGGGTATAAAGCTGCGCCCGGGTGATGCCCTTCCAGGCTGAGTCCACTGGCCAGCCCAGGCGCAGGATGGGTGCTGGCTGCTCCGACTGCCCAGGCCAGTAGGTCAGGCTGCCCACATCCTCCTCAGTGATGGTGGCACCCTCTGCTGCCCAGATTGGGTCCTGCTTGGCTACTGTCCAGTCTTCAGCTGCCACTGCCAAGCCCTGGACTTCATCTTCACTCAGGAAGGGCTGCAGCCCCTCGTGCTGCACACATGCCTGGAATGCCTTTGCGCCCTCACTCAGCAGAGCCTCTAGTGCCAGCCGCTGGCCCTCAGAATATAACCAGCCAGGGCTGGCCTCAGTCAGAGGCAGCACCCCAGACCCAGACTCCACTCCTTCTAGCGCAGCCAACTGGGAGGCTGCCATTGGGGCCACTCAGGGGTGGTTCCCTGAGGGTCAGTCTGTCTTTGAGGGACAGATCATCTGGGGTCTCCTGACAGGCAGATTCTTATGTGGCCATCAGAGGCCTCCAGGGTGGCCCTGTAGAAGTCCAAATGGTTCCCTGTGGCTGTCCCTGGACTCACTGTCCTGATAATCAGACTACCCACAGGACTAACCACCTGATACCTCAGGCTCAGACCAACTCCCTGCTGTCTCCAGCTAACACCATGCCTGGCTGGCCAGCTCTGACCTTTCTGTTAGCTGGTCCTGCCGGTCAGGCTGACCTCCTGACACTGTCTCCAACTGTGTGACCCTTCCAGTCTGCTGATCATGAAGTGTTCCCATACCTTCCACTGTCCTGAACTTGGTCAGGCTGACTACCTACCTGCTCAGGCTGAAGACCCAGCTGACTGACCATTTCCATGCAACAGACTGGCTGTCTTCAACCACTCAAATGTCTCCTAACAAGGGGCTAGCCGATAGCAACACTGACTCTTCCACTGTCTGGCAAACGCCAGCTGCTTCTGTCTACTTATCTACCTGCAGGGTGGAGTGCCCAGCTGTCTCCTGAATTTGTTTGCCTGGAGCAACTGGCTCGCTGGCTCACTAGCTCTCACTGGCTGACCCTCCACAATGCCTGCCTTGGAGGAAGGAGCTCCAGCCTCAAGTCCCTCCCATCAATCAGGAACCCTGGTCCCAGGACCCACCAGCCTCCCTTGGGCTGCTGCAGTGGAGCGATGCACTTCATGGGGGGTTTCATTACTACAAGTCAAACCTGTGATCTTGACAGCCCATCTTGATTTCAAGGCACTAACCACCGTCCCCAGGTTGGCTGCCCGCTGCCTGTGTCCCAGCCCTTGGACCTGTTTGGAGTTGTCCTCTGATCTGTGCTCAGCCCTGGCCAAGCTGACCCTAGCCTAGATTTCTGCCTAAATCCTGCCAGCTGTCGGTCCACTTTTTGAACAGTAGGCCATTCTATATCCTGTCCTCCCTCCCAAGTCCCAGCTCCCCCTTTGAGGCTCCTAACCCAACCTCGGGGACTCTGGATCCCTGCAAACCAGTAGCTCCTCCTAATCTCAGCAACCCAGGCAGCTGCCTTCTTCCAGACCACAGCAAGACCTGCAAAAAGGAAAGAAGGAATAAGGCCAGGCCGGTGGCAGCAGGCCCCCATCTACACACACACCAGCTGCTTTGTCTGGGTCTCCATCTCCATTCTTCCTTCTCTTGCCTTTCCAGAGGACAGTGACTACCAGGCACTGGAAACCTTTTACTTCTCTGGCTCTTCTGGAAGTCCCTCTTGCCTTACTGATCATGCTGCAAGCAACCTGGGATCTGGAGAACTCAGCCCCTTGTGTCAACATAGGAGGGCCAACCCAGGTCTTTGGGAGGCAGGGGGTGTGGCTCCATGGAACACACATCCACTGGGCACTCACCCAGGAGTCTTACCACCCACCCCACCCATACTTCCTTGTCCATGCCCTGCCCACCCTCCCTAGCACCAGGGAAGGGTGCAGGGTCTTTTAAGGGATGAGGTGGGACTGAGTAGTAAACACCTGACACCTGGCTCTAAGGGAGGAGCCCACGTTTTGATGCCAAGAGTCAGGAAGAGTCTAACAGAGGTGGTGAGGGCCGGATTCCCCCACAAGCAAACCTACCAGAGGGTACTTTCAGTCCCTTGGAAACAAGGAAGCACAGCTGTTCCCAGAGGTTGGTCATCTCTGGTGCTGCCAGCAGTCCCCAAAGCATTCTCACCCACAGGAGTCAATCCCCCAACCTGTTGCCCAAAAAGCACACAGAAGGCCATCTGCATCCAAAATCTTTTTAATAAAACAGTAGGTTCCAGTGCTAGTTTTTGTAGCCTCGGCTGGCCCGTCGGCCTCTGGCACGCTCGAACTTCCGGCCCTTGGAACGGACATAGGGTCTGTGGGGAAAAGGAGATTAGGTGAGAGGGTACCTATTGTACAGTGGCAGGCAGTGATGCTTGGGCTAACTAAGTAGTGCAAGGACCCCCAAAAGGCACCTTGCTCAACTTGAGAAGGCTGTAGGCTGCTACAAAAGCTTGGCAGTGCAGGAAACCAAGATGCAAAGAAGGGCAGATAAAGTGCCCCCCAAGACCTGGAAAGTCCCAACTTGAGCACACAAGACCTGGGTAAAATGCAGGGCCCAGGCTCCCCCAAGCAAATGCCCACTCAGCCTGAGAGCCTACATTTCAATACTACCTGCCCACAGAGCCCAACACCACTCTGAGTTGAAGGAAAAACTGGGTAAGATGATGTGGAAAGCCATTATAGGGAGCCTGAGGCTGACTGGTATGAGGAAGAGAAGCAGCTGGAAGGGTGGATGAGCCTGGACCTGCAGGATGGGGTCCCAATACTCACTTGGTATGGCTGTGCGGGGTTCCTGGGGCCTTGCCGAAATGCCGGTATACCTCCCGGCCCTTGCGAGGACCTGGAGAAGGGAGAACTGGATCAGACAGAGACCTGGCCTTCAGCTCCTACAGGAAGCCACTCTCCAACTGGCCCTTACAGGGCTGAGAATGATTTGGGGTGGGAGATGGGTATATGAACTAGACACGAGAGGGTAAAGGACTGCCAGTAGCCACATAACTCCTCTGACCCCCCCCCTCCACTGAGAACCACTAAACATCACTCACCAGAAAGCAGGACGGTGCCACGGCCCTTGGGGGAGTCCAGGGCCAGCTGGTCGAAGGTGAGGATTTTGCCCCCAGCCTTGAGGATTCGGGTGCGGGCCCGGCTACTCACGCGCAAAGCACACACCTAGAGGGACATGGCAGATGGGGTTAAGAATCCCAGCCACAGAGGGGGTGCTGGGACCACCCACTGCCCAGCCCAGCAAAGTCCCAGCTGCTTGCTGGGTATGATTCCACCACTGTTTATTACCAGGAGCTCCTTGGTTAATAGCAGCTGCTCTTAACCCTTCAGGTCTAGAAACTCCTTTAAGACCACAACCCTGGCTCGGTGCCTGTGGCTCAAGCGGCTAAGGCGCCAGCCACATACACCTAAGGTGGCGGGTTCAAATCCCCAGCCCGGGCCCGCCAAACAACAATGATGGC
>NW_003852606.1:1972958-1998798 GCF_000181295.1 Otolemur garnettii | reverse complement strand
CACCTTCAGTTTGGGCACTTCCTGAACCCGCACATCATCAGTTATGGTCCCCACAACCACAGCTGTTTTGTTTTCCCGGCCAGGAAGTTTCATCTTCCGGATCTTGGGGGGGGGGGGGACAGAGGAGGATGCACATAAATGCCCCCAAACCAGGATAGTTGTATCCCCTAAATAGGCTAAACACACTCACATCCCTCAAACTACAACAGGCCTTATCTCAGGACTAGCTTGGGAAAATCTCCAGATTATAAAATGCAAGCACAGACTGTTCAACATATATTACCTATAAAAGGCTTTTAACATGTAAAACTCCTCTTGCATGCCTTGAAGCCTTAAAGCAGTCTCATGAAGCCACTGCGACCACTCCCACCTCCTGGCCCAGGATCCAGCAGACACTCAGATTGTTACTGCAGTGCTCTAAGTCTATCCCCTCCCTTCCAGACAGAGAAGGCCCACTGGCTCCCCAGGTCCTCCTATGCTGCCTGCACCTGCCACTTACCATCCGGGAAAGAGACAGTGGTGGCCGATTGGTGCGACTCATAAACAACCTCTTTAGCACAACCTGGTTGAAGGTAGAGTTAGTTCGTCTGGCCAGAAACCTGTACAACTGGAAAGGAAAGGAAAAGTAAGGAGAACCTGGGACAGCCCATTCCCCTTACAACTTTGTAATTGAAGGGCAAACACGGTTTGGGGACTACAAGGTTTATCACTTTCTCCCCATCCCAAGGAACTCAAGGGAGAGTATTTGTGGGCCAAGTCTTTCCTGGTCAAGGACTACAAAGCCCGCTCCCCATTTGTATATAGCCTAGAAGCTAAAAACACTGGCACTCTGGAACAGACCAGACGTGGAAGCCTGCCCTGCAGGCCCCTAAGAAAAGACTGGTACCAACACTGAATGGAGAATCTGAGTCACAGATCTGGGGTGATCCTATCTAAACACCTGAAGCCCCAAACTCACCTTGACCAACAGCCTTAGGTAAATGTCCTGGCTCTTAGGCTCCTTGCGACGAACCTTTCGGTCCTTGTTGTGGCGAATATCGACTCCCTGCAAGGATGAAAGGGTAACCACAGATGCAATTTTGAATCAGGCCAATTACCCCACAAATGGTCACAATTACTACTTATCTCCAAGACTGAGCTGGGCCCCAAACTCTTGACACACCAGCTCTAATCCCAGATCCACCACTGGGAGACCTTGGACCACGAATGATCCATCCATGGAAAGGGGGGATACATGCAAAGTATTTCTGCACATGGCACACAGTACCCTCAAACACTTTAATGAAGTAGCTGTATTAAATAATGCCAACAAATATTTATAAGCGAACAATACAGACAGTTTGTTATCTCCACTTTAACGTTGAGAAGCCCATGATTCTCACCCTCATTTTCTAAGTAACTTAAGTTTTTTAGATTGTGTAGTATTAACAGCTGAGCACTTTCTACTATTTCTTTCTAAGCTCACAAACCTCTAAGAGAAGATTACTACTTCCTTCGTGAAATCATAAACACAAGTGGGTCGAGATCTGATACTCACAGGCCCGCCTGGCTCTAAAACCCCGAGTATTTAACTCTAGATCATGCCCCCAAGAATCCAACTTTCCAGACTAAGAAGTGACAGGTCTGAGCGCCGGCAGCAAAGGCAAGTTGTCAAGAATGGCTGCGGAGCCAACCATCTGGGGACGAATCCTGGCTCAACCACTTCCTTTGTGACCCCCCAATCATATCACTCAGCCTCCCAGATGATTATAACATTACAGGAAGAACCAGAGGCTAACTCGGACCCATCCCTGGTCTCTGGGCTCCCAGAGTAGCCCCCCACTTCGGGAGCTGACTCCTTCGGACATTCACGGAACCCTTGTCTCCTTCCGGCATGGTCCCAGCTCGAGACCACGGCGGATGGTGGCGGATGGCCAGAACCCGAAAGCCATAAAGCTAGCTCACCATGATGGCGACACCCTCTCAGCCAGGTCCGGAAAGAGAGAAAGAAGTTGAAATGGGCGGGGAAAACCTACAGAGCTGGTCGCTGTGGTGACGTCACATGAGCGCGACACGGCGCTCTACCACTAGGGGGGGGGGCTTCTCTGTGATGAATTGGAGGACTGGCTAGATAGGCGAAAGCAAAATAAGGCGGAGAAACCACCAAAGAGGAAGAAGCGCAAAGAGGGAAGGGCCAGTACGTCAGGGGCCTCTCTGGCCCTATCCAGTACCTATTCTCTATAGCTTTCCGGAAGAAAGGGATTTGGGAGCGACAGAGATGCGTGGAGCTAGGAGGACTCGTCGCGGGGTGACGCTCTGCCCGACCCCGACAGTCTCTCGGTGGCTGCTGGAGGACCCGGCTGGCCGAGTATTGGAGGTGAGGAGGCGGAGCTGGCCGCGCTAGTCCGGGCCTGGGAATACTTTTGACCCCACATGAGCGTTTCCTTATCAGGTTCACCTCTGCCTTATCTCGCGCTTCACTTTCTAGGCGCAGCCCAGGCTTCGGAAGTCCTTCTTGAGGTCTAGCCCGAGACCATCTTGCTGCAGTTCATTTTATAGCACCCTGTGTTTCCACCTTTTTGGTTCATTTTTTTTCTCCTATACCCAGATGACTCCTCCTTGGCCCCTCCTCAGCCTCCTTCATCGGTGGGCTGCCTTTTCCAGCCAGAGAGTTTCAACTGGCCCAGCAGTTTTGGTGTGAGGGATGTGCATGGTATTGTAGCTCAGAGAAGGCACACTAAAGCCCTCCTGGGGAGATGGAGTAGAGGGGAGAATGGATAAACAGCTCCTGAAAGAGAAGGGAAGACAGACCTAGAGGGAGAGAGACGTTTATGAGAGGAGGAAGAATGGAGACCCAGTGGATAGGGGAAATGGAGGCCCAGGGGGTGGGAAGGAGCTTTAGAAAGAGGTGAGGGATAGAGACCCGAGTAGAAGCAGAGACATAGAGAGATAGTAAGATATAGCCTTGCAAGGCTGCAACCATATTCAAATCCTGCTATTTAACTATGCTGTGACCTTGGGCCTTTTCTTATCCACAAAAGGGGGGTGATAATAATAGGTCTGGCAGCCAGGCTGGTGGCTCATGCCTGTAATCCTAGGACTTTGGGAGGCTATAGCAGGAGGATTGCTTGAACCAGGGGTATGAGACCAGCCTGAGCAAATCCAGACCCCGTTTCTACTAAAATTAGAAAAATTAGCCTGGCATGCTGGTGTGAGCCTGTAGTCCCAGCTACTCTAGAGGCTGAGGCAGAAGGATTGCTTGAGCACAAGAGTTTGAGGTTGCTGTGAGCTAGGCTGAGGCCATGGCACTCTAGCTGGGTGACAAAATAAGACTGTCTTAAAAAAAAAAATATGCCTGGCATGTAGGGTGTTTTCCAGGATTATGTAAGTTAATAAAAATGCTTGGGTCAGTGTTTTGCACATAATAAGTACTTGATAAAAATTAGCCCTCACTCTTGTTAATAGCGCTTAATGGAGGCCAGTTGCAGTGGCTCACACCTGTAATCCTAACACTCCGGGCAGCTGAGGTAGGTAGATTGCTTGAGCTCAGGAGTTCCAGACCAGCAGGAGCAAGAGGGAGACTGTGTCTGTACTAAAAATAGAAAAATTAGCCAGGTGTGATGGCTTACACCTGTAGTCCCAGCTACTCAGGAGACTGAGGCCAGAGGATTGCTTCAGCCTAGGAGTTTGAGGTTGCTGTGAGCTATGATGCCATGGTACTTTAACCCGGGCAACAGTGTGACTGTCTCAGGAAAAAAAAAACCCAAACAAACAAAAACAAGCACTTATTGGGTGCAACCAGATGGACTGGATGGGGCAGTGAAGTAGCTCTCTTGTCTTTTTCTTTCTCAGGGAAGTCATTGCCTCTTGATCCTCAGGCACATTAAGCCTGTCAGGATCTCCTGCAGTTGGCTTTCAATACTCCTATGTATTTACCTCTCCTTCACAGAGACGAAGGCCAGGCCTAGACAGCAAGGCCTAACTCCTTGCCTGTGCCACCCTCCTATGGCATAAGATCCAGGGGCTACAATCCTGCTGATGTAGCAGAGCAAAGAGCCAACAAATGAATGGAAACCTTGAAGGAGAGGAACAGCAGGACTAGGTAAGTGTCCATTTGAAAGCCAAGATCATGAGACTGTGGGAATACCTTTTATCTGAGGCATTCTATCTGTGATCTCAGATCTTGTCTCTCTATTTTGCAGACAGGGTAGCTGAGGTAAAGAATTCAGGGGCTTCCCAGGGGTCATAGTCTTTCTAGCCTAGAGGTCCCCTTCTTTTCCACCTCCTCCTTCCCATTCCCTCATCTCTGATTTCGTTTCTGTGTTTGAGTCTTAGCCTTTTTGGTGAGTGTCTCTGCCTTTTTTCTTCCAGGGTCCCAAGCTCAGGTGGTGTGTCCCCATTTTTCCCTGCATCATTCTTTGGCACATATTATCTGATGCTGTTGCTACTTGGGTTGTATGCAAGTTATGCTGTTTGGCAATAAGTGAACTTTTCCCCACATTTGTCTCTAGTGACTCCTTCTCTCTCTGCAATTCTGTTTCTAGGTTTCCTTATATATCTTTTTTTTTTTTTTTTGAGACAGAGTCTCACTTTGTCACCCTAGACAATAGAGTGCTGTGGAGTTATAGCTCCATAGCAACTCAAACTCTTGACCTCCAGCAATCCTCTTGCCTCATCCTCCCAAGTAGCTGGGACTACAGGCACCCACCACAACACCAGGCTATTTTTTAAACACTGGGGTCTTGCTCTTGCGTAGCGTAGTCTTGAACTCCTGAGCTCAGGCAATCCGCCTGCCTCAGCCTCCCAAAGTGCTGATTACAGGCATGAGCCACTGCAGCCAGCCTTCCTAGATCTTTACCTTACTTTCTTTTCTTTTCTTTTTTTTTTTTTTTTGAGACAGTCTCACTGTGTTGCCCTCGGTAGAATGCTGTGGCATCATGGCTCACAGCAACCTCAAACTCTTGGGCTTATGCAATTCTCTTGCCTCAGATTCCCAAGTAGGTGGGACTATAGGCACCCGACACTTGCCGGCTAATTTTTTTTTTGTAGTTGTTGTTGTTTGGCAGGCCAGGGCAGGGTTCGAACCCAGTGTATGTGGCTGGCGTTCTAGCTGCTGAGCTACAGGTGCCAAGCCATTTACCTTACTTTATTTAAATTTCACTGTGTCTTTGCCTCTGTGTATCTGTCAACATCTTCACTTTCTCTTTGTCTCAGTTCCTCTCAACCTCTGGGCTTCCAACATTTTCTCCCTCCCTTACGTTTAACCTAGAGGTCTCTCTCTTTGTGTCTCAGACTTGTCATGTGATGGGGTCATTCACTGGGCAGATGTTTATCTCATGCTGTCTCCACTCTGGTTTGAGCTTGTGAATTAATGAGTCTCTCCTTCCTTATTTTCATTACAGAAGTGTCTTTCTCCATCTGTCTCTATGTCTGTCATTTTCTGGGTTTTCTGTGTCTTTACCTTGCACATTTTCAATCCCACTATTTTGGTCTTTTTGACTGTATATCTTCTTTTCTTTGTGTCTTTCTGATTCTGTAACTGCCTGAAAAATAAGCACTTCTTTTTTTCTCCCCTGACCCCAACTCTCTTATTTAATCTGTACCTTTAGTACCCTTGCATGTCTCTGGGCCTTTGTGGTAGGATCTCTGCCTCTGCAGTTAAGGACCTCCTCCCCCACACCTCTTTTCTTTTTTGAACACAATGGATGGGTCGGAACCACATGCCCTCAACAAAGATGGTGGAAATAACGCTGCCTTCGGGGTTGCGATGCCTCCTCTGCTGCGTGTCTGCCCTAACCTACGATGGCGCCCAGTGTCACTGAGTGCGATGCCCCGCCCAGTTGCCGGCTCTTTCGCTGCAGGCCCCTGCGCCAAGCTCGCGATTTGGCTGGCCCAACCCCCTTGTGCTCTTATTGGTGTGACTCAGGCCGATCGCACGGCCATTGGCTGAGTGGATGCACACCCTCCCCCCACCCCTGGGTGTAATGGGGGCGGTTGGTGCGGACTTGAGGGGCTTCCTGGAGGAGGACCTGGCGTGTGAGGCGGGTGCGGGGGTCGGTACAGGGACCAGAGTCGGAAGACTAAGGGACCGAGAGGAGCAGAGACGCAGACCTGGGACTGGGGTACCACGGGTGGGAGATGGAAATGGAAAACGAGAACTGGGATTGAGGGATCGAGGGATGGAATTCCAGGCCTGGGACTGGGTTCTGGAAATAGAGTGGCAATGGAGGCTCGGGACCGAGGGACCCAGGCACAAAGACTCAGGCGTTTGGATTGGGGACCAATGGATGGAGACCCAGGCTCAGACCTCGGATACCCAGGGACAAACCCAGGCCCAGGACTGGAGGACATATAGGGCTCGGTGCTTGAGTCTGATTTGAGGGAGCCAGTGCAAGTCAGGGGGTGGAGCAGACACCCTGGGCTTGCAGGAGCTGCCCAGGACAGGGGGCAGAGGTAATTCTGGAAGGCGAGTCCACAGATGGGGGTGTGTTTGGGCTGTTCTGGGCCTGGGGAAGGTAAGGGGCAGGAGTTGGTAGTTAGCTGGGCGGGGCAGTGAGGAACAAAGGTGAGCAGAAAGGAGGAGGCAGAAGCTGGGCAGAGGGCAGGGGAGAGCCTTTGGGGAAGGGACCTCAGTCCCAGCTCCCACCCCCTCCCTGGAGAGCAGGCGGCCAGACACCCAGGTCAGTGCTCAGGGACCAGCTCTTGGCCCCTATCCGTTGCAGGTGCTTGCATGTAGCTCCTCTCTGACCCCTTAGTCCCTCTGTGTCACATCCGTTTTCTCTAGCTGTCTGCATTCCTACTTCCTGCCTCTCCTCCCTGCTCTTCTTCTGTTAAGTTTCTCTCTGGGGTGAGAAACTCTTATTCTCAAGTATCTTCTTATCCCAGCTGTTTGTCTTCTCCCAGTGTTTCTCTGGCTGTCAGACCTTCCCCTCTTTTGTTTGTGTGTAACCTGTTCACTACACCTGGAGGTGATTCCATATGTGGTGTCTCAGTGGTTGCATATCTATCTCTGCTTAGGTCTCCATCATCCAGTCCTCCTCCTGTGCCTTAATTTTCTCCAAAGAAAATTTACCACACTGTATATTTTACTCCTTTATCTTGTTTTTCTGTTTTCTGATTCGAATATAAACCCCATGAAGGCAGGGATTGTTGTCTGTTTTGTTCCCTGCTGTGTTTGCAGGGCCACTAGCATTACAATTGCACATAGAGGGAAGTAAATACTTATTTGGAGAATAAATGAACATTTAGATTCCTGGGTCTCTGGGCCCTTCAGGATGTTGGCCTTCCTGCCCAGCTCATCTCTGCCCTGCATCCTCAGGCTCTCCCCACACTTGTCTGGGCCTGTCTGTCTTTGGTGTTGCTGTCTCACCTGCCACCTCCCCCTCATTGTCTCCTCTCCACAGGCCCTTCCCCTCCTACACTCACCATGGGGGTCCTGAACTCTGACCCCTGCCCTCCTACCTTCCCACAGAGGCCGGACCAGGAGCTGACTGGGAGCTGGGGCCACAGGCCTAGGAGCACCCTGGACAAGGCTGAGGCCATGGCCCCGCCACCACCGCCATTGTCTGCCATCACTCCGCTCCTACATGGCGAGTTTGGCTCCTACCCAGCCCGTGGCCCACGCTTCGCCCTCACTCTCACATCACAGGCCCTGCACATACAGCGGCTGCGTCCAAAACCTGAAGCCCGGCCTCGTGGTGGCCTGGTCCCACTGGCTGAGGTCTCAGGCTGCTGCACCCTGCGAAGCCGCAGCCCCTCAGACTCAGCAGCCTACTTCTGCATCTACACCTACCCTCGGGGCCGGCGTGGGGGCCGGCGCAGAGCCACCCGCACCTTCCAGGCAGATGGGGCAGCCACTTATGAAGAGAATCGAGCTGAGGCCCAGCGCTGGGCCATTGCCCTCACATGTCTGCTCCGAGGACTGCCGCTGCCTGGGGATGGGGGTGAGGTTCTGGGCAACTGTTCTGTCCTAGAGCCACCTTGCTATCTCTGCATAACTCCCTCTATGGACATATCTGTCTCTATTTTCCTGTGTGTCTGTCTGTGTGATATGTTTCTCTGGGTCTATGAAAGAGTGATACATACACAGGGATGGGCTACAGAAGGAACAAAAACACAGTCAGAGAAAATGATTCATATCTGCTGCTCTGGCTAGATTTCTGTCTCTGTCCCCTACCCCTTTCTGTGAGTCTTGACTACAGGTGAGTCAGCTCCCAGGCTGGTGAGAGCAGCAAGCTGAGACATGATCAAGCACCCACCCAGAGAGATAGGTACAACAGAGGTCTCCTAGGGCATCTCAGGAACCACAAGGGGGCTCTAATCCAGCCTGTAGAAGGTCAGAGAAGGCTTTCAGATAGAGCCTTCTGCCTCCAGGGTCCTCAGTTGGCTCTAGGGAGACCTCTTTGGTACTCCAAGGACCTGCTGGCTTCCTAGGGCCCCCTAACAGACAGATGGTAACAGTGAGGGAACCTCCCACCCCAAAGTAACCTGACCATGGCTAACAGGTGTTTGGGTGAGGAAAGTGGGAGCCACAGCTTCTGTGCCTTCGTCCCACACATAGGTCCAGAGGGCATTTGGTTTCACACCCAAGCTCTGCCTTTGTCTTAGCACCTGGGCGGCGGCGGGTTGGGGGGGGGGCTGTATACCTGGGTCTGGCCAGCCAGGTGAGGGCAAGGAGAGGGAAAGTCCCAGTATACTCCAGATACCAGCCCTCCACCAATTCCATTAGGGGCTGTTTGAAGGGACTGTTTCCAAGGTGAGGGGCTAGGTTTCTGGCCTATGTAGACTGTACCCTCTCTCTGCAGAGATCACTCCTGAGCTTCTGCCGAGGCCACCTCGATTGCTCCTGCTGGTCAATCCGGCTGGGGGGCGGGGCCTGGCCTGGCAGTGGTGTAGGAACCACGTGCTGCCCATGATTTCTGAAGCTGGACTATCTTTCAACCTCATACAGACAGGTAAGGGCCGTGTCAGGATGGGAGGTAAGGGGCTGGGGTTAGGACTCCTGAGTCCCAGGAGAGCAGAGTGGTGGGTGGGACAGCATGCTTAACTGCCTGGTTTCCCATATTAGAACGACAGAACCACGCCCGGGAGCTGGTCCAGGGACTGTGCCTGAGTGAGTGGGATGGCATTGTCACGGTCTCAGGAGATGGGCTGCTCTATGAGGTACAGCAGGAGAACCCTAGCTGTGAGCTCTGGGGGGACTGTCTAGCCTGGGACCAGGACCCAGGTAGCTGGTCTCTCCCAACTCTAGGTGCTGAACGGGCTCCTAGATCGCCCCGACTGGGAAGAGGCTGTGAAGATGCCTGTTGGTATTCTCCCTTGTGGCTCAGGCAATGCGCTGGCCGGAGCAGTGAACCAGCGTGGGGGGTAAGTTGGATGCTCTTGCTGGAGAGGCTGAGGATACTACAAGGGAGGGGTGAACCCTTCTGGAGTAACAGAGACCTCCTATCTCTCTCCCTCAGCCAAAGCCACTGTCAGTCAAGTAAGCCAGTTTGGCTGTGGGATGCCCCCACAGCTCCTGGGCATTTTTAGCTGGCTTATGTCCAGCTGTATCCCTAGAGCAGTGTTTTTCAACCTTTTTTGTGTCACGGCACACTTGAACCTACAGTTAAACTTTCGTGGCACACTTAATTTATGTTAATCAAAAAAAAGTAAAAGGTGGCTCAGCACGTATGGTTCAAGTGACTAAGGCGCCAGCCACATACACCTAAGGTGGCGGGTTCGAATCCAGCCCGGGCCCGACAAACAGCAATGACGGCTGCAACCAAAAAATAGCCGGGCGTTGTGGCAGGCACCTGTGGTCCCAGGTACTTGGGAGGCTGAGGCATGAGACTCGCTTGAGCCCAGGAGTTGGAGGTTGCTGTGAGCTGTGATGCCAAGGCACTCTACCCAGGGTGACAGCTTGAGGCTCTGTCTCAAAAAAAAAAGTAAAAGGAATATACTTACTGTGCTTTGAACTTCTTTCAAAAATAATTTACTTAATGATCTTCATAACAATTTTCACAGCACACCAGTTGAAAACCACTGCCCTAGAATCTAGAACTGAGCCTAGTACACAGAAAGCACTCAGTGCTTATGGAATGAACGAACTATCAGGGAGGCTGGGCGCAGTGGCTCACACCTGTAATCCTAGCACTTTAGGAGGCCAAGGCAGGTGGATTGCCCGAACTCACAGGTTTGAGACCAGCCTGAGCCAGAGTGGGACCTCATCTCTAAAAATAGCCAGGTGTTGTGGTGGGCACCTGTAGTCCCAGCTACTCAGGAGGCTGAGGCAAGAGAATCGCTTGAGCCTAAGAGTTTGAGGTTTCTGTGAGCTACGATGTCATGGAACTCTACTGAGGGCCACATAGTGAGGCTCCATCTCAAAAAAAAAAAGAACTGACAGGGAGTCTAGCCCAGTAAAAAGAGTCTACCTGGAGGGGACCAGACAGCTGTGGTAGGCTCAGGGCCCAGGCCTCCCTGGTCTCTGCCTGTTTCTCCCCTGCCTATGTCTTTCTCCTGCCCTGTGTTCTGCTCTCACCAAATCCCATCTGCTCTTTTCCACGGTGTCCATCCTTTTCTGGCTGTGAAGGTTTGAGCCAGCCCTGGGTCTCGACTTGCTGCTCAATTGCTCACTGCTGCTCTGCCGGGGTGGTGGCCACCCACTGGACCTGCTCTCCGTGACACTGGCCTCAGGCTCCCGCTGTTTCTCCTTCCTGTCTGTGGCCTGGGGCTTCGTATCTGATGTGGATATCCAAAGCGAGCGCTTCAGGGCCCTAGGTAGTGCCCGTTTCACACTGGGCACAGTGCTGGGCCTTGCCACCCTGCATACCTACCGTGGACGCCTCTCCTATCTCCCTGCCACTGGGGAGCCTGCCTCACCCACCTCCACCCATGGCCTGCCCCGAGCCAAGTCAGAGCTGACCCTGGCCCCAGACTCAGCCCCACCTGTGGCCCACTCACCCCTGCATCGCTCAGTTTCTGACCTGCCCCTGCCCCTGCCTCAGCCTGCCCTAGCTTCCCCTGACTCTCCTGAACCCCTGCCCATCCTGTCCCTCAATGGTGGGGGCCCAGAGCTAGCTGGGGACTGGGGTGGGGCTGGGGATGCTCCACTGTCCCCAGATCCTCTGCTGTCCTCACCCAAGGCAGCTCTACTCTCACCTATTAACAAAGATCCTCCAGAAACCCCCCCATCTTCTGGCCTCCCGCCTCCCAACCCTGATGCCCCAGTAGCAGTCTCTACCTGGGGCCCACCCGACCACTTGCTGCCTCCACTGGGCACTCCGCTGCCCCAAAACTGGGTGACCCTGGAAGGAGACTTTGTGCTCATGCTGGCCATATCCCCTAGCCACCTGGGCGCAGACCTAGTAGCGGCTCCCCACGCACGTTTTGACGATGGCCTGGTGCATCTGTGTTGGGTGCGAAGTGGCATCTCACGGGCCACATTACTGCGCCTTTTCCTGGCCATGGAGCGTGGTAGCCACTTCACCATGGGCTGTCCGCAGCTGGGCTACGCTGCAGCCCGTGCCTTCCGCCTCGAGCCGCTCACCCCTCGCGGTGTGCTTACAGTGGACGGGGAGCAGGTGGAGTATGGGCCACTGCAGGCGCAGATGCATCCTGGCCTCGGTACACTGCTCACTGGGCCTCCTGGTTGTCTTGAGCGGGAGCCCTGAACCTAATCAAACTTGGGGCCCGCCAGAGGCGGGCCTACATTCCAGGAGAGCAGAGCCTGCGCTGGGGGCTTAGGCCAGGCTGCCAAATTTGGGATAGTGGTTCCCTTGTGCAAGGGCTCTCGCCCTATCTCAGGATTGCACCCGCCCTCAGGTTACTGGATGTGATGCTGGAGGGTGGTCTGAATTTCATGGGTTGGTGTCATCAAGGTTAGATGTAAATGGCCTCATCCCAAGAGTAGTGCCTGACTAGGAGGGTGGGGCCTGGCGTTCAAAGATTTGGCCGCCCTTAGTGGGTGGAGTTAATTCAGACCCTAGCAACCAGATGGATAGAAGCCCGGGCGGCTGAGGGCGGAGCCTATCTTACGTGTTGCCCATTGACGGTGCCTGGAATGTACGAGCCTAAGGGTAGGCCTTAGTTAACTGGCCAGTCAGGGCCCGGGTCTCGGCCTGTCCACTCCCGTGCCTCCACTTAACTGGCCGATCAGCCCAGAAAGGGCAGGTTCCCTGGGGCCGGCGTTCGGATTTGCACTAATGTTCCTCCTCCGCGAGTGAGGGTTAGAAAATTCACATCCCCTGTTCTGTCTCACGTGCGTCCTCAATTCCCAATCTAAAAAGCAATTGAAAAGGTCTATGCAATAAAGACAGTCGCTTCATTCCTCCCAGACCTTCTACGCTTTCTCCACACGACGGCAGCTCCTGCCTTCTATGGAAGCAGCTCAGATCTGCCCTCGGGCTATAGCCAGTAAGACCTGCTGGCGTTGAACTGGGGCCAGGGAGCTGCCGCCGCCTCCACAACAACTGGCTCTGGGGTTCTCAAGATTTATTCAGGGTCGTTAACGTGTTAACGGAGGCGTGGGAGGATGGGCTCCCCCACGTGCCGGGGGCACACAGATACCCTCCCCACCCCCACGAGGGAGGGGGGGAGGCTTGCTTTTTCTTAAAAATATAAATGTATTTTATCTGCATCACGTCCCTGGGGCACAGGGCAGAGGGAACAGGGTTAGGGAACTAGTCAGAGAGGTGGAGAAGACTTCCACCAGATAGGGGTGGGGGTCACCCTCACAGGGCCCCGTGCTGGGCCTGGTAGCGCGACAGCACAGCGCGGTAGTGGGACAGCTCCTGGCGCACAGCTACCACCTCTTGCCGCAGCAGGGCGTTCTCCTTCTCCAGGAAGGCCGCCCGCACGGATATCTGGTTCTCCTTGAGCCGCCGGGCATCGCGGGACCTCTTGGCTGCTTCATTGTTCTTGTACCGCCGGCTCCAATACTTTTCGTCCTAGGGGTGGAGAAATGAAAGGGACCCAGGCCTCAGCAAGAGTGAAAGGGAACAGTAGTTTCTAACAGACCCTCAGGGCTGATTCTTGCCCAGCGGGGGGCCTAAAGGATAATGGTCTCTGCTGGTATGAGTACCCAAGGTCTCCCCTGCAGGGCCCTTGAAACAGCTAAGGCATGAGATAAACCCTACTCCCAGCAACTGGGCTTCAAGTCTTCAAGCAGACCCAGGCCCTCTGCATTTGACAAAAGGCCTGCAATTAGCTCCTGGTTGCCAAGGATGCTTGTTTCCTGGTAACAAGGCCTTCACAGTCTGAGAGCTTCTCCCAGTGAAAAGCACTGCCCTATGCATCATTACCTTTCCAGATCCTAGTTGTTAAGGAAAGCTTAGGTCCTCTAAGTGATGGGGTTTGATGTCCCATAAAATCTTCCCAGAGTTGGGACCCTTTTGACCTGGTTGCCAAGGCAACCTCATCCTTCCTCAGCAAACAAAAGTGAAGTCTAAGTGGTCCTAATAACTATGGCCAGTCTCTGACCTGCTTGGTCTTGAACTGAGGCCAGAAAAGTGCCTCCTCCCTAACAGAACCTGGTTGAAAGAAGAGTTATCTCTTAGCAAAGAGGACTGTCCCAAAACCTTACTAGAGGATTATACCTATGTTCCTCCAATCCTGGAATTTGGTTATTCCTTAGTAAAAAGGACCACCCAGCTCACAGTGACACTCCCTTCTCCCACATTTAATTCAAGTCTAGTACCTGTTCGTTAGGGCAAATCCAGTCCCTAGTAACAGGGCCCTATAGCAGAGGAAACCACTGATCTAGATTTTGCTTACAGGCCAGTCCTAGCGGCTTCAAGTTCTTATGTCTTGCACAAGGGCACAGCAAAGTCTTGCAAAAGAAGCTGAGGGATAGCTTGCTGGGGAAGACTCCGGCAATGGCAAAATCAGAATGCTACAAAGATGCAGTGATTGCCCAAAACGTCTCAGGTCAGAATGTGGCACTGACTGCTAATGGTGAATGAAGCCTTCTGCCAGTGAGAAGTCCAGGCCCAGGAAACAAGGCCCAGCAAGGCTGGCAAAGTGTGCATCCTAGGCAGATACAAACACTAGACAGATGAACCAAGTCCGAGTTCAAAGGCCCAGGCACAGCCGGGCTGGCTGCTAAAGAGAGATGGTCCACAGTCTGATATGGAGCCTAAGGCCTTCCCCATTTGAAGTTCTGGGTCCAAGTCATAAGAGAAGCTCTGAGCCTGCACAACCATAGTCAGGCTGGTTAAGTCTGTATCCCAAATAATCCTGGCTTCATAAATCTCAGACCCAAACCCCTTCCCCCATGGCCAATGAGGACTAATCCTTGGCTGGGTCAGGAGAGGCTGAGAGCTAATCCTAGTGAGAAGCCCAGACCTGACTGTGAATAAAGGCCATTACTAGCTGTGGAACCTGCCTCTGACCAAGCCAGTGTCCCACATCTGGTGGTGCTCACCTTCTGCTCCTCTGGCACCTGGATTTTCCTTGCCTTCTTCATGATTGGCTGGGGCTTAAGTTCCTCCTCTGAGAAGCGATGTCTACGAGGGTCAAAGGTCTCATGGCCAGGAATGCTTGACAGGGCAAGATCTGCTGGATCGGGTTCAAAGGTCATCAGCACCTCCACCGTGTCTGGGTCCACAGGACTGGGTGTGTCCCGAGAGGTTAAGCCTTGAGGAAACAAATATGTAAGCTGAGTATTTATTTTGGGAAGAGGGCTCCCAGAACGTACCCTCTGCCCAGGTATTATATTTGCCCATGGATGGTCCTTGTAGAACCTAGCATAAAGACTACAAGGGATTAACCTCCCCCAAAATGAAGGTTCCCTAAGCCATAAAGATGCTTAGACATCATGGAGGCAACTCTACATTTACAAACAGGAAAACTGAGACCCGGTCATAACAGACTTTCTCTACACAACACATAAATCAGACCTGAGGCTGTCCAAAGAAAAGAATCTACCGCATTGAAAGAATTAGACTCTAAGAGTACTGGATTTGAAGGGTTAGGGAAGAGAAGCGGAAAGGGCTCGGAGGTTCCATAAGACTGGTTCCGAAGGAGGCGCCTGTGCCTTTAAGCGAGAGCTAGCAGGGGCCAGCTGAGGACACAGGTTCAGGGCTGAGTCACGTGCCGACGCCTGCTTTCCTTGCCCCCTTCCGCCCTCCCCCTCCTCCCCACGGGCGCCCTCACGTTCCCCAGGCCCCGCCCCCTCGCGCGTGACGGCGCGTGCGCGAAGCACAGGAGAAGGACGGGAGGACTCACGTGGCGCGGGAATGTGCCGACGGGAAGGGGTGGGCCCTGGTTCTGCCCTGAAGCCGCAAGAAGGGCAGGTGGGCCTGGAATCCCAGACCTGTTAGTCCATCCCTGGAAACCCCAATGTGCTCCAAGGGGAAGACCTTTACTCCTGTTTCTTCCGGTGTCTTAGCTCCAACCTCTCAACCTCCAAAGGATCCCGACCCCCTGCTCTCTGGTTGAGCTTCGGCTCCTAAAGGTCTAGCCACGAGGATGCCACGATCTGGGATCTCAGGGCCCTCCTTTCCCAGGAATGTAAGAATCGTGGCCCTCGCCCTAACTGCAGGCCCTAGCATCAAGATCCTGGGACTTGGGGCAGTATCACCGAACACTGGAGCTGCCAGTACAGTCCCCTACGTCCTGGGTAAACAGAAGTCTGTGACCAATCCTCGACTTAGCCCCTGTAAAGGGCCTAGCAATTCTTGTGCTATCCCATTTCCACCGATTCTGGCCCCAGATTCTAGAGCCCGGTCCACTCAGTAAATAACTCCCTTTTTTCTAGTTTGCAGTCCCGGCTCCACTAGTATCCGGACCCTTTCTTTGTTCCCGCGTTCCACAGAAAAATCCACACAATTTATATTCATTGGGCAGACTTCCTAGAATTTGGGGGTCCAAGTCTCTCTATGGATCCAGGGCACCAAGTCCCTGATCCATTAGAGGACACAAGACTACAAGGTCCCTCCCAAGACATCGGTCAAGGAGACTGGGAATAAGGCCAGCAGCCAGCGTCCCACGGTCCCAGACCCTAGCATCGCACAGCCCCGCCCCCTTGGCACTAAGCCCCGCCCCTTCACCGCACCTGCGCGGTGGCCGCTGGCGGCCCCTAGGGCAGCCCGGGCGGGGGCGTGCCCAGGCGAGGAGCGGGGGGAAGCTGAGTCGCAGGAGCCTGGCCCTGGGGAAGGTGCGGGCGTACGCGCGGGCGAGGGCTCCGGCGACGGGCCACCGGGAGGCGGTGGGCTGGGCGGGAGCCCATGCTCCAGGAGGAAGGCGTCCAGGTCCATGTACTCCACGTCGCCGAACGGCAGCGTGCGCTCCCACAGCAGCGGCGCCAACAGGCCCGGGCCAGGCACAGTCCCTGGACGCCCCCGTGGGGACCCGCCGCCCACCACTGCCCCAGCTGGAGCATCTGTCGGGCCTACGGTCTCCAGGCTCGGCCCCGGGACTGTGGCTGCTGGCAGAGCCGCCTTGCGCTCCTTTTCCTTCAGGAGACCTGCGGTCCAGGAAAGAGGGGGTCGGGTAGAGGAGATAGAGACGGAGAAGAGACCCCGAGTCGGAGTCACGGGAGAAAGGGGCATAGAGACCCATATGGCGGAGATCCAGAGAAAGAGGAAACAGGGGCCAGGGGTCGGAGGGAAGAGACCCCAGAGAGAGAAAGGGACCCAGAAGGAAAGAACAGAAACGGGGGCGCCAGAGACAGGTAGACAGAAACTCAGAGAAGAGGGCAGATTCACAGAGATGGGAACAGAGGCCCGGGAAGGTATAGAAACACAGACAGCGACCCAGAGAAACAGGAATGGAAGTTCAGAACCAGGAGACAGGGTAGGTGGAGGGTTGGGTAGGTGAGAGAAAAAAATGACAGCTCTTTAACTCCTCTGTAATTACCACACACCCCGCCCCCTGCGCAGTGCATCCCTTTCTCCTCACCACCTAACTGTAAGGGGCTCTTCCTGGGGCACATTCCTTAACCCTAGACTCCACGTGACTCATGAGGTCCCGCCCAAGCCCAAGTCACCACGGTGAGCATCTGACACACCCCCTCCCTTCTCTCTGGACCCCAGGGGTCCACACTCTCAGACCAAAGGGAAGAGGGGACTAGGGCCTAGACTCCCGTAGCCTCAGGAAGGAGGACGCTGGGGACCAGAGTTTCTGGGTCCTCGGGATGGACGGGCTTGCGAGCTGGCACTTTGGCTTGAGAGGTGGCCCAACGCTTTCTGGATGCTCAGGAATCTGAGGGCCTAAACACCTCAGTAACTGAGTAGCTAAAGGTTGGGAAGGTGGACGCTCCCCCCCTCAACACTTGAATCTCTAAGGAAGTGGATGCCTGTATTGGGTGAAGTGAGGGCTAGAACTCACAGCTGGCTGGCTCTTTGGGCTTGCTGGTCCCCTGCAGAAGGCTTCGCAGCCCAAGCAGCGCTCCCCCGCCAGGAGGGGCCCCGGTCGGGCCGCCCAGCAGCAGGGGGGCCGGGGTCCTGTCGCTCACAGGCCGCGCCATCGCCGGGCACTTGCCCCCAGACTCACGGGCTCATGGAGAAGCGAAGGGCTGGCCTGCCGGTCACCGGCGCACTCCAGTGATTTGGGCGAGTGTCTACCCAGGGACGGGCGAGCGTAGCTTGCAAGCCTCCAGTATCCAGAACGCTGCAAATCCTAAGAGTGACGGGGATTTGCGGCCCCCGGTGCAGAAACGTGCAACTCACAAGGGTCCCAGGAGATCATGCAGTCTGGGCGAGTGGGTGACCAAATCAAGCGGCCGGCTCTTTGCAACCGAGGATGCAAGGGGACACAAGGCGCTTCCTCTACAAGGTGGGCGAGCCTGCTTGGCTCTTGCAAAATCTGCAGCTCTCGAAAGACGCTTTGCAATCTGCACCAAGAGGTGTGTGCGGAGGGGAGGAGGAAGGGGCAGGAGGAGCCTTGAGGCGTGGCCAAAGCAAACTTATTTCGCGGAAAAAAAAATCCAAACCAAAACACCGGACGCCACAGCTCGCGCCCCTCCTCCCAACCCCAGCCCGTGCCCGCGCTGCCCCGCCCGTTTGGTGGGGCATGCACCCCAGCCGCGTGCCTCCCTCCGGCTGCAAGCACGGGCCAATCGTGTCTTGACTCCTTGAGAAGCTCAGCCAATGAAGCCGCTGGATTCGCCAAAGCCCGGGAGGGCTCTAGCGTCGCTCAGCGCGTGAAGTTGCTTTGCCTTTTGGAGGGAGGCGGGACACTGACCTACATAGGCCCAATGGGAGGCGGTGCTGGGGGCGGGACCGTGACCCAGATTGGCCCAATGAGGCAGGCGGCAGGGGGAAGCACATGGCTCTGCGCGTGCTGCCTGATTGCGGAGGGGGGAGGGGATTGGGATGAGCGGTGCGGCTTAAAGGAGCCGCTGTCCAAATGATTGTTTTGGGAAGCAGGAAGCAAAAAAATCGTAGATGATGGAAACAGAAAGAGGGAGATTAGTTGTTTAAAAAACACCGATGTTTTTTAATACTCAAGTGTGTCCCCACCGCGCCTAGAATCAGACCACTGAGAAACATAAGTATCGTGTCCCTTTAATAGCTTTGTTTTTGGGGGTGACTGCCCGCCCCTTGCAGGGAGGCTTGAGAGGGGAGGGCGCAATCCTCGATGGGGTCTCTCAGCGACCATGGGGGGCACCATCCACTGTAAGACAGAGGACACGAGTAAGGGGAGTTAGTACAGAATGGACCATGCAAAAAGCATGCGTGGGCGTGGGCTGAGCTGCGACAGGGTGCTTGTTAAGGGGATTCCCGAAAGTACCAGGTTGGGAAGCTGGAGGAAATAGTCAGATCCTGAACCATTCAGAGGCAACGGAGAGTGGAATGGGGTTGCTGGGCTATACCATCTTTAGAAGCCAGTTGGCTCATTGGGCTGAACCACAGAGAAGCAATAGGGGAGAGAAACGGATTGTAGGTTCTCAGTAAGGGGAGGTCGGCTGTGGTCAGTCCATGGAACAGCACAGGGTTGTACCACAGGGAAACGAGGGTATCCAGACTGTACCATTCTGAAGGACAGAACTAAACTAGTAGAAATTGTACCACTAGGAAACTAGCATGTTCCGGTTATATACCAAGTTACAAAGCAGTGAAGAGGAAAGACAAATCATGGACGAGCAAAGGTCTTTGGCACAGATGTGGACTGCACCACGTTGAGATGTAAGGAGGAGGGAGAAGAAGGGAGTTAAGAGCTCTATAGACAATATAGAAAGCGGGGTGGGTCTGTATTATATTGACACACCATGGGGACACACAGAAACAAGTTAGACCAAGACGTGAAGGGTGTGGAGACTGGACCATACCATGCAGGCGGTAGTTAGGGCCTCGGCAGCGCCTTTCGGGGTGCCGGGGGTCCCTGTTGCCCCTCAGTGCCCTGTGGGCCAAGGGCTGCAGGGGCCGACCGTTGCCGCTGAGGCTCTGGAAGATCTGGGACGGAGGATTCTGGCTCAGGAGTCTTAGGGAGTGCATCTGCGGAGGAAAGAGGGTGGGAAACTCGGAGTGAATAATGAATGGTCCTGGTGACGTCACGCAGATAATCCCGCCTTTGGGGGCGGGTGGGCGGGGCCTGTTTCAGCCACACCCCACTCCAAGGGTTGCCTGTCCCTCTTGCCTCCCTCCCTGTTCCTAGTCAATGAGAAGAGGGTAGGCAAGGCAAGAGAATACACTGGCCAGAGAGGGAACGAAGTACTCAGGCCTGGAGGAGGGGAGTGCGGACAGGTGGTCACCTGGAGGGAGGTGATATTAAGGGGCCGGTCAATGAGGATCCAAGTGACAGTCTCTGAGCAGGGCGGGGTGCTGAGAGAACCCTGATAGGTGATGAAGCCGAAGGATTCGGGGAATAGGAGCTCCAGGCTCAGGTCTTGAAGAAAGTAGGCATCATCTGTGGGATTATCAGGCCAGAGTAAAGAGGGGTGTCCCTCTTGAAGTCCCCTCATGTGTTCCCCTCCCCCAGCACACTAGGAACTTACTCTTGTACGAGATTCGGGTGATAGTGTCACGGTTAAGGAGGCGACTGAGGAATGGGTTTGAGCTACCAGCCACCTGTGTGAAGGTGCGAAGTGAAGAGGCAAGAGCTTTCAATCCCCTCCTCCCCCAGGACCCAGGAGTCTGGGCCACCCAGCCTCCCAGCCCCTCTCTTCCTTCAGATCCTGAATCTCAGGCCCCAGGCTCCTCTCTCCCTCAGAATCTTGCCTCTGCTCACATTGACAAAGAGGCTGAGAATGGCCAGACCATTGGGGCCCCGGGAAGCGGCACTGAGATTCCCATAGAGTTCCTGGTTGAAGTGAATGAGCTGCACCTGGGGGGAAGCACAGAGAGTGGGAGTCCTACAGCAGGAGAGGAGAGAATGACTAGTTTTAGGGGCCAAGGCAGGTTGAGGATTAGTTCTTAGGGTGAGAGGTCAGTTCTGTGGTGGAGAATGGTGAGGTATCAAGAAGAGAGTGAGGTAGGAGGAACTGGGGTGACTCAAGGTAGAGGCCACCACCTCAGCAGAGAATCCCTGGTGGTTGATCTGGTGTTCAGAGCCAGCTCCATCTCGAGTTCCAAACAGCAGCCGCAGTTCACTGAGCCGGTGGCTATAAAGGAGGGGACCGCCAGATACATTGACCACAGGCCGGGGCGCAGGCAGGAAGGAGACATGGCGGCCAGTGTTGTACAGGGTTCCCCGCAGCTGTGGAAGAGACATGAGCTGTCAAGGGGACACAGAGTAAAGATCTTTCCCTTTCATTTCCTGCTCCTACGTTTTTTGTTTTTTTTTTTGAGACAGAGCCTCAAGCTGTCCCCCTGGGTAGAGTGCCATGGCTTCACTGCTCACAGCAACCTCCAACTACTGGGCTCAAGCGAGTCTCCTGCCTTAGCCTCCCAAGTAGCTGGGACCACAGACGCCCGCCACAACGCCCGGCTATTTTTTGGTTGCAGCCATTATTGTTGTTTGGCAGGCCGGGCTGGATTCGAACCCGCCACCTTAGGTGTATGTGGATGGCGCCGTAGCTGCTTGAGCCACAGGCGCTGAGCCTGCTTCTACATTTTCTGAGTGCCAATAGTCATTTACTCATTTAGCACAGTTCGAGCACCATTTTCCAGGCTCTGTGCTGGTCCATTTAGGTGCCCAAGATTGGGGGAATCCATTTAATTAACAAATACCAACTGAGCTGCTACTATGTCCCATAGATGGCAAAATAAAGCAATAAACATGTAGACAAAAATCCTGGGACTCATGAAGCTTATGTTCTTATGGGGGAAAGACAGTAAATAGGGAATCACATAAGAAACTACTTAATTGGGCGGTCCCTGTGGCTCAGTGGGTAAAGCTCTGGCCCCATATACTGAGGGTGGCAGGTTCAAAGCCAGTCCCAGCCAAACTGCAACAAAAAATAGCTGGGCATTGTGGTGGGTGCCTGTGGTCCCAGCTACTCAGGAGGCTGAGGCAAGAGAATCGCCTAAGCCCAGGAGTTGGAGGTTGCTGTGAGCTGTGTGACACGATAAAGTGATAACCTGTCTCTACGAAAAACAAAACAAAACAAAACAAAAAACTGCTTAATTAATTACATCCTGCATTCATGCTGGGAGGAACTGGGAGCTCTGAGAAAGTGTAATAAGGAACTCAGCTTAGATGGGGGTGGTCAGGAAAAGCTTCTCTAAGGAGATGACATTTGAATGGAGACTTGAAGAATAAGCAGGGGTTAGTTGCAAAAGAACTGGGAGAAGGGTATTCCAGGAAGAAGGAAAAGCAAATGCAAAAGCAAGTGCAAAAAGCAGAGTCCAGTGAAGAAAGGAGAGAATGGTAATGGGGGCTAGATGGTGTAGGGTCTTGTTTTGAATTTTTATTTAAATAAGCAATAAATAAATACCACATTTGACAGAGTGTCAAACACATAGTAAGAGCTATTATTACTTAATCTAATAGAAGTGTTTGGAGCAGGAAAGTGATTTGCTCTGGCGTGCATTTTAAACATCTCTATAGCTGTGGGGTGGAGAATTGATTGCAGGAAGCAGAGAAGCAGATTAGCAAGGAGGCAATGTCACCAGTCCAGGTGGGAGATGATGGTGGCATGGATGAGAGTGGGGACAGTGGAAAGGGTAAGAAGTGAAAGGATCTGAATAACATTTAGCAGTAAGGAAATGGCGGTGAAGGAGGGGATGGGACTAGGAATGGCTTTGAGGCTTTTGGCTGAAGGGTGCTGCCAGCTCTTTAAGAAATAATATTGCAAAGTGAGTCCCAGCATGCTGCTGGGACCACACTGTCGGGTTTAATTCCCAGCACTGGCATGCTAGCTACGTGATCTGGCAAGTGACTTAACTTCTCTGTGCTTTGGTTTCTACATCCACAAAATAAGGACAATAATAGTACCTAGTCTATAGAGTTGTTAGGAGGATTAGAGGGCTTATCAGGTTTTTAAAACTGCATGGGAGATGGGAATACTAGGGAGCCATGTTTGGGAAGGAAAGAACAGGTAATCCATTTTAGAATGTAATGAGCCTTCTCTCCACCCAATAGGTATCCCCCTCCTTTCTTGTGGCTGACCTCCCACCCCAACACCCCATGCCCTGACCCCACTAGTATCCACCCCCAGTGGACTCAGCAGCTCCTCCCTTCAGGCCCCTTACCTTCTCTCCTCCAGTGCTGAGTCTTAGTGGGGGCAGAAAGGGGTCATAAAGGACCCGTTTCAGCTCCACATCCACAGGGCTCTGGCGCTTCCCCACGGCACACAGACTCCAGGCTGCATTCACCAGGCCCCAGAAGGGAGGTCCTGAGGACAGGGGTGAGTCAGAAATAAGGATTGGATCCCAAAGCTGGGATCTGTTGAGTTGGGCTGGGATCTTGGGAGGAGGATCTGGAGACCTGGATTCCAAGGTCTACAAGGTGAGGGGGCTGGGATCTAGAATCCTGAGTCCTAGAATAATCTTAGAATAGTTTTCCTAAGACCTACATCTCCAAGCCTCTTTGATCCAACCACCCATCTTAAGTCATTGTGCAAAGAACTACAACTCCCAGCAGGCCTCAGGTCTGCTACACTACCCATCTACTGCCTGCCAGCTCCAGCACCCCATGGGATTTGTAGTTCTTCCAGTCTCCCTTGTCCCACAGCTGGATAATGAATGTATTGGGGGGAGGAATTGCAAGGGAGGGCTGGACAAGGTGGGGGACCGGGCCACCAAGGCTCTGGTTCCCAGCAGGAGCCAGGACCTGCCTCTCTCTGCACATACACACACCACATAATCTCCACCCCCACACTGTCTTTCCTTCCACTCACTCCCACTCACTACTTGAAATGCGCATGTATAATGTCCCATGGTGAGCCCCTGGGGTTGAGAGGCTGTCCCGACTTCTGAGGGAGGGAGGAGGGGGTTGGGACTTTTGGTCCTGGGAGGAGGAGGGGGCTGGGGATCCAGACTCCTGGGTCTGAAGGGGGTGCCTGAGGGCAGGACTGCTGGGTCTCCGCCTTGGCTGCACCTGGCACGAAGTTTCCCTGGAGATTATCCTTGTAGCTCCACCAGTCCTCCGGGTCAGGTGCTGGTCCGATGTGAGCTGGGAAGACAGCAGCCTGAATCCTTCTCCTTGGCACCCCACCCTCACCCCCTCCCTCAGGGGCTCCTTCCCGAAAACCCAGGTCTTACCTGCCGCCCCCAGTGCGGCCCAGAGTACCAGCGCTCGAGGGGCGGTCAGACCAGCTGCAGCCCCCATCCCTAAGAGGCCTCCGAGGGACCCCTTCCCAAAGCCCTGTGCCCCTTCCTCAGCTCTTCTGCCCCCTGGTCCTGGGAACTTGTCCCTCCAGGACTTCTAGCCTTCCTCTACTCCCCGCAGGGAGTCCCAGTTCTCCAAATGCGAAGGCAGCGGGGCCTGAGACCCCCTCCAAGCCCACTCCTCTCCCCTCTCCCTTCTCTCCGTGCCTTTCCCTTTTCCTCGCCTCCTTTCCTGGAACCCTCCAGCCTCCCTCTACCTCCTGATCTTCCTACTCCCTGCCTTCTGCTTCCCCTAAGACTACCTCTTGGTTTCTAACCCACACTCCCCTCTTCGTTCTCTTTTCACTAAGATCTCCCAAGCCACCTAACTCCGGGTCTCCATCCCGCATCTCTCTCCTCCTCCTCCTTCTCGCCCTTCCCAGCTCCTGCCTCTTGGTTCTCCCCTCTCTCCTTCTTCACCTCCTCCCGCCCTCCCACTCTGTCGGTCTCCAGCTTCGCGCTCTCTCCACCTCCTCCTTTCCTGCCTCCTCTCTCAGTTTCTCTGTCTCTCCCTTCTCTCTGGTCCCTTCCTCCCTCTTCCCCCTCCCTCTTCTTTCTCTTGGTGTTTAATTTTGTTGTGTTGTAGGGGGCGGGAGGGAGGGGATCTCGCAGCAGCGCAAACTCCTCGGCCTGGTGGTGGGAGTGCGCTAGGGCGGATGGCTGGTCCCCAGCTTCTAGCGGCGCCGGGGCCGCGCTGGGCGGGGGTGGCCCGGACACCTGGGGCCGGGAAGTGGGTGTTCCCGTCCTCCGCAGAAGGGAGGGGGGGCACTTAAGGTGGAGCCAGGAGAGTCTTCGGTAGTCTCTGTGTTTAGGGCGGCTGGCCTCGGAGGATCTGGGCTTCCCCCGCTCGCGAGGACCCAGGTTGGAGCCGATAGAGCGCCTGCAGCCCCAGCCCAGAACCCCACTCTGTCCTCTGCCAGGAGCTGCCTTAACTGGGCGGGGAGGCGGGGGATCCCCGGGGAGACTGGGGTGCAGTGCGGACCGATGACCGGGAGGGGGAGGCAGAGACCTGGCGAGGTAGACAGAGAAGCTGGGAGCGGGACTCGGGAGAACTGAGGCGAGAGCCAGAGGTGAGGATCGACATCTGCGGAGGTTGGGGAAGGGAAGGGAAGGCCTGAGATAGATGAGAGAGACATGGCGGAGGGACACAGCAGGTTAGAAATGCGAGAGCAAGATGCCAGGCAGGAGGGTGGGGAAGAGAGAGTGAATGAATGATACAGGTAAAGATAGAGAATGAGATACAGAGACATACAGCCGGATAGATACAAAGACGCGTACTTGGAGGCAGAGAGAATCAGGGAGAGACCTACCAGTCCAAAGGGGAGGTGGTGGTGAGAAAGACATCCAAATACAGAGAGAGACATAGAAAGAGACACCCATACAGCAATACAGGCAGAGAGAAATAGAGACATAAACACACATAGAGTTAGAGAGACAGGAATCCATCTATAAATAGAGACACTCATGCAGAGAAAGACAGTTCAACAGAAAGGAACAGATGGACAGAGATAGAGACCGGGAGAGAGGGAAAGAAGCCCAGAAACAGACCAACCAACATAATGGGAGAGACCAGAAAGCAATCAGAAAGAGACGCATTCAGAGATAGAGAGTTAGAATGGACAATCAAAGACTAGAGATGGAAAAGACAGAGACATCTAGAGGGAATCAGAAATGGAGAGAGACACAGAGCATACAGAAAGGTATGTATTAGTTGTCAGTTGCATAACAAATTACTCTAAACTTAGTGGCTTAAAACAAACAAACAAAAAGTGTATTGTCCTAAGTGTCCAAGGGTTAGGAATTTAGGAGTGGCCTAAATGGGTGGCTCTGATCTCTCAGGAGAGTACAGTGAAATTGTTGGGCCAGAGCTGTAGTCATCCAAAGCCTTCTAAGACTTTATCTCCAGAAGTCACACTTTTTTTTTTAATGCCGTTCATTAGAAGTGAGCCCAAAGTCTAACTCATGCTCAGAATGAAAGATATTAGGCTCCCTCACTTGAAGGGAGGAATATCAGAGAATTTGGGGACTTATTTTAAAATCACTACAGGTGCCTGTAGTCCCAGCTACTCAGGAGGCTGAGTTTGCTCCTGCTCAGAGGATTGCTCAAGGCCAAGAGTTTGAGATTGCTGTGAGCTATGATGATATAACACTCTACCCAGGGTGACAGAGTGTCTCAAAAAAAAAAAAAAAAA
>NW_003852606.1:1968651-1971917 GCF_000181295.1 Otolemur garnettii | reverse complement strand
TGCCTCAGCCTCCCAAGTAGCTGGGACCACAAGCGCCCGCCACAACGCCTGGCTATTTTTTGGTTGCAGCCATCATTGTTGTTTTTGGCGGGCCTGGGCTAGATTCGAACCCACCACCTTAGGTGTATATGGCTGGTGCCTTAGCCACTTGAGCCACAGGCGCCAAGCCGAATATAAATGTCTTAACACAACAATTATGAGAAAGACATGATGGTTATGTTAGCCAGTTGGATGAGAGTTTTCCAAACTGCATATGGAAGCAACATACTGTATCCTATGATAGAATTAATGTACACAATTATAATCTAATAAAAAAAAAAAGAAAAGGAAAAAGAAAAGCAAAAACAAAAAAAGAAAAACCCAGCTCTGATGGAGAAATAAATCAGCAAAATGGCATCTCCTCTAGACTGAGAGTTTCTTGGCACTGGAACTGTCCTTACACTCTGTAGCTTAATTTCAGCTGTCAAAGCTGCCCATGAAGTGGGGGTTAGTATTAGCCCCATTCTACAAATAGAAGATTGATGCTCAGAGAGGAAATGATGAGCCTCCCCCCGACAAAGATACAAAGACCTAGAACCTGTGATTAAGATCTTATGTGGCAGGCAGCGCTCATAACTCAGTGGGTAGGGTGCTAGCCACATACACTCAGGCTGGCAGGTTCAAACCTGGCTCAGGCTAGCTAAAATCAACAATGAAAACTGCAACAAAAAAATAGCCGGTTTCACGGCCACCCATGAGTCTAAAAAAAAAAAAAGCAGGGCGTTGTGCTGGTGCCTGTAGTCCTAGCTACTTGGGAGGCTGAGGCAACAGAATCACTTAAGCCCAAGAGTTTGAAGTTGCTGTGAGCTATGACACCACAGCACTCTACCCAGGGCAACATAGTAAGAATCTGCCTCCAAAAATAAAAAAATAAAATAAAATAAAAAGCATTCTCTCTTAAAAAAAAAAAAAAAGACCTTATTTGGTAAAAGGCTCTTCATGGCTGTAATTAACTTATGGATCTTGAGATGAGATTGTTGTGCACCATCTAGGTGGACCCTAAATCCAATGACACATGTATTTATAAAAGAAAGCCATGATGTGCTGTCACCTAAAAGGTACAATGTAAGGGTTTATGGCATACCTTGTGGGTGAAGGCACAACTACATCTTGGACTCTACCTAACAAACGCAAACAATGTAACATAATCATCCATGCCCACATAGTAACCTGAAATTAAAAAAAAGAAAAAGACAGAGGTGCCTGTGGCTCAGTGAGTAGGGTACCAGCCCCATAGTCTGAGGGTGGCGAGTTTGAACCCGGCCCTGGCCAAACTGCAACAAAAAATAGCCAGGCATTGTGGCAGGCACCTGTAGTCCCAGCTACAAGGGAGGCTGAGGCAAGAGAATCGCCTGAGCCCAACAGGTGGAGGTTGCTGTGAACTGTGATGCCATAGCACTCTACCAAGGGTGACAAAATGAAACTCTGTCTCTAAAAAAGAGAGAGAGAGAGCGAAGAAGAAAGCCATAGGGAGATTTAAGACCAAGGAGAAGGCCATGTGAAGATGGGGCAGGGACTGGAGTAATGCAGCCACTAGCCAAGGAATGCCAGAAGCCACAAAAGCTGGAAGAGGCATGAAACAAATTCTCAACATCTTGAATTTGGACTTCTGGCTTCTATAACTGTGAGACAATAAATTTCAGTTGTTTAAGCCACCATATTTGTGGTAATTCCGTATGGCAGATAACTCAGGGGTGGACAGAAATAAGGAGAAAGACATGGAAATGGTGAGAGGCACTAACAATGAAGGAACTAATGATATGCAGAAAGAGAGACAGGCCCACTGGTACTGCAGGAAGAGTAGGCTCTCCTCCTCCAAGAAGCCTTCCCTCACCATCCAGTCTGGGTCAGTGCCTGCTGTGGATGTTCACAATGTCCTATGCTACCTCCATTAAAGCATAGATCTCATTACAGAGGGACTGTCCCTGAGTGTCCTCCCTTTAGTGCCCAAGTCTAACCCACTTCTGAGTCCTCAGCCTCACTGCACACAGGCCATGGCATATGGGGATCCTGGGAAAGAAATCAGGCATGACTGAATGAAACCGTGTCCCTGATGTCTCTCCCTAATGTCTACCTGGTCCTATGTCTTGGAAGATACTTGGATTTTCTGCAATGGCCATGAAGGGGCTCACCTCCTCCAGGAAGTCTTCCCTGAATGCCCAGGCTTGGCCAGGTGCCTCTCTAGAATCCTATAGTACCCTGTGCTGTCTCCATTGTTACATATCACACTGAACATGATTGTACCCAGGTCTCTGGCTTATCCCATCCCCCAGATTGAGAAAGTCCTATATCTGACTTGAGCCTCAGTGCCAGCATTTTTCTAGGAGATCTCAGGAGAATATGTTGAATGAATGAAAAAAGTGAATGAGCAAAGTAAAAATATAGAGACTATGGGATTCATGGATGGGTGGTAAAAGAATTTTTTTGCATGAGGTTTAAGAGGAAGGGTTCCGGGTATAGGTGACATCTAACCTCCTGACTCTTTTTGTCGCCATAATTCCAGCCTCAGCTCAGAACTCATCTTCTCCCACCTGGACCCTCCCTCCAGCAGCCTACCTAGCCTCTCCCCTCTAGTCTCCATCCCTCTGTAGTCCACCCCCTACAGGTCCCAAAGGGTTCTTTTTATATCCAGAGTTGACCCTATCTCTTCCATATTTCCCTGAGATGCCTCCTCCTCAGCCTTTCTTGTCACTATCCAATTCTTTCTTTGAACTGCAAGATCTACCTCTGAGAGAAGATTCCTGACCTCTAGGCTGGGTTTGGGGCCTCCTCTGGGCTCCCCTAGTGAACTGGGCAAATTTGATGGTGGTCATTGCCCATATCATTCTGTTTTGTTGTTGTTATTTTTGAGACAGAGTCTCAAGCTGTCACCCTGGGTATAGTGCTGTGGCATCATAGCTCACAGCAACTTCCAACCTCCAACTTGAGTTCAAGTGATCCTTTTGCCTCAGTTTTTCTTTTTTTTTTCTTTTTTAAATTTAAAGACAGTTACTTTATTGTCCTGAGTAGAGTGCCGTGGCATCATGCAGCTCACAGCAACTTCCAGCTCCTGGGCTTAGGGAATTCTCTTGCCTCAGCCTCCAGAGTAGCTGGGACTATACTGGTGCCTGCCAGAACACCTGGCTTTTTTTTTTTTTAAACAGAGCCTCAAGCTGTCCCCCTGAGTAGAGTGCCGTAGCATCACAGCTCACAGCAACCTCCAACTCCTGGGTTCAAGTGAGTCTCCT
>NW_003852606.1:1966485-1968105 GCF_000181295.1 Otolemur garnettii | reverse complement strand
CTTGAGCCACAAGCACAGAGGCATTGTTTTGTATTTTTGAGATAGAGTCTCACTCTCTTGCCCAGGCTAGAGTGCTGTAGTGTCATAGTTCATGGCGACCTCAAACTGCTGGGCTCAAGTGACCCTCTTGTCTCAGCCTCCCAGGTAGCTGGGACTACAGGCACCCGCCATAACGCCTGGCTACTTTTTGTTGTTGTTGTTGTTGTTGCAGTTTGGCCACCCTCTGTATATGGGGCCGGTGCCCTACCCACTGAACAACAAGCGCCGCCTTTGCTTCAGTTTTTCTATTTTTAGTAGAGATGATGTCTCACTTTTGCTCAGGCTGGTCTTGAACTCTTGAGCTCAAGTAATCCACCTGTCTCGGCCTCCCAGAATGCTAGAATTACAGGCATGAGCCACTGCACCTGGCCTTCATATCATCCTGTTTTAACACTGTGTGCCTCTTGCACAAAGCTGACCCAGCCACTCCTCTGCTCACAAATCCTCCATGGCTCTTCAGCCTCACTGCACACAGGGCCTAGCATATGGGGATCCTGGGAGAGAAACTAGGCATGACTGAATGAAACCATGTCCCGGATGAAACCATGTCCCATGCCCCTGGGAAAATGTCCCAGGTCTTCAGCCTGGCCTTAAAGACCCCACAAGCCCTGTGAATGCTAATCCCCACACCAGGCCCTTGGGTCTCTGACCTTTGCCAAATTGTTCCCACTAATGGGGCTCCCTTCCCCCCTTCTCTGTGGGGCAAATTCCTACTCAAACTTCTATACACTTCAGGAGTCCTCTCCTCTAGGAAGCCATCAGCAATGACATGAGGTGGACAGGGGCCTCCTCTAAGCTCTGGAAGCCACCTGTGCTGCCTTCATTAGAATGCACAGACTGGGCCCAGTGCCCAGAGAGGGAGGGAATGGCCAGGCCGGAGGTGGGTCCCAGATGTGGATTTCACGCCTATTGGTCTCGGGCGCTGGGAACAAAGTTAGGGTCATAAGGAACATATGGGGCTCACTTGGCACCACACTTTCATCTCCCACCTCCCCAGCCCCAGAGTGGGAGGCAGCAGGGCCAGACTTTTCAGGCCTTGGTGGTTCCCACAGTCCCTCTAGGCCTCCTCAGCTCTCTCCCACTGCTCTCAACTCCCACTACCTCCTGGAGCCAATCAAAATCCCCCTGGTTTCTGGGTTCTCTTTTCTGGGGGAAAGAACATGTACTGGACACATACACAAGCAAGAGATAAACTTTTGTTTTACAAGCCAACAGAACCAGCCTAACCTGCTTAATTAGTGTAAGGCCTGGAGGAAATATGGAAACTAGCTTGCTCTTACGTGAGGAAGTATGTTTCAGGAAGAGAAATTGGCAAGTGCAAAGACCCTGGGGCAGAGTGTTCTCAGTTTTTAAAGGAAGATGTGGTTAGGGTAGCTGCAGTGTCATATGTGAGAAAGAGCTATAGGAGATGTAGTCAGTGACTCGGTGGGGGTAGATTATGAAGGGCCTTTTAGGAATGTATTCTGAGAGAGATGAAAGCCATTCCAGAGTTGTTTTTTTTTTGAGACAGAGCCTCAAGCTGTCCCCCTGGGCAGAGTGCCGTGGCATTACAGTTCACAGCAACCTCTAGCTCCTGGGCTC
>NW_003852606.1:1951427-1964918 GCF_000181295.1 Otolemur garnettii | reverse complement strand
AAAAAAAAAAAAAGATTGCCTTCAAGAGCAAAGATAAGGAATATAGAAAACTCCTTAAAGACTCCTGTTTCAGAGATGTCCCCACCCTGGGCTCAGCTGGAAGCTAAAGGCAAATTTCTCCAGATATAAAATTTTATTGTTGGCTTGGGGGTCAAATGCTCACCCTCTGGATGTAATGCCCTTTCTTGTTCAGTCTTACCAAGAGCAAACCCAGAATGTTTGCTGGATGGTACCTTTCTGTCTGCTTAGCATCCTGTGACATAATGCCCCACTCTGATTCCTTATTAGCTGAGAGCCTCAGTTTTCTCTCAGGGAAGGAATTGGGTTGGTCTTCAGGTCCAAAGGACCTTAAATTACATCCCTTTCTCTAAGATTTCTTCAATGTAACCCTTCAGTGACTCTTTTGAAAAGATCACCCCAATTTGAAATTGTGTTGGCTGTGGATTCAAGGGCAGAGGTCAGGGTGACAAGGAGGGTCCTAGGTTGTGACAACCTTCTGTACCATATATGGCATGTAAAGCTTCCTGCCTTTTCAGCTCTACTCCTCTAGCCTATAGGTACCCTGCTGTTGAACAGGGGTACAAATCTGCTTAGCACTAAGTGATGTCATTCAACTCTGTGGCTCCCAATTGGTTATTTTCTCAGGAATGAGTTTACACTGTGCTTCAAGACCAGGTAAACCTACAGAACGCTTTTCAGATAATTGCTCAAAGTCCCTGAGGCCCATCAGGAACCAATAGTTCCTAAGTCTGGAACTATTTTCTGGAAATATGTTATTGCTATTCCTTCCTTCCTTGGATTTCCTGCCTTTTCCAGCCCCGTCCCTTCCACTGGCATTCGGCCTAATCTCAGGCAACACAAATCTGACCAGCACCCAGTGACATCATAGGGCCTCTCATTGGCTCTGCTACTTTGTCACGAGGTTGTAGTCATGACTTCAAGTGCCGCATATTTACTCAAGGCCTTTTCCGTTTGCCCCTAGAGAGGGTCCTAGCACTCATCAGGGGGTCTATAGCTGAAATTCCTCAAGAGTTGAGACTTTATTGTGGGAATAGATCAGAGGCGGGGAATAGGCCACAGAGTAAATGAAGGACTGCTCGATGAAAAGTCCCACTCTCTGTTTGCCACCTTTTGTTAAAAGTCCCTCATGCTTGTGCGGTGCTGGCGCATGCACAGTGTCGCCAGGGGCTCGGCGATGTCTGATTGGCTCTCCACAGACACTCCGGTGTAGGTGGAAGGCCGCTCTTACCGTTACTTTCAAGTTCCTTTGTTGGCGTTCAAGGCAGCCCCAGCTCTGGCCTTGGCCTTGGAGTCTGAGGCCTCAGGTCGTAGCAGCCTCCAGCACGCTCCTTCTGCTGCAGCTGCCGCAACGGCCGGTCCCAGAGCGGCCTCCAGGGAAGAGCAAGGCCGTGGCGGTTGAGAACGAGGCGCGCCGGATCTGGGCTGCGGCTGACGCTGCCCAGCAGCAGGTAGTCGGTGCCTGGCCGCAGGCGCAGGCAGCCACAGGCCAGGTCGACTTGGGGTACCCAGGCGTCCTGGTCGCCACGGCGCACAGGCCGTGCTGGCTGCTTGTACACTGCCAACACACGCACAGCCAGCTGCCGCCACGCCTGGTCTCCCACCTCGGACGCCAGCACATGCGCCCGGAGAACTGTGGGGAGGGGAGGTG
Source organism: Otolemur garnettii (assembly GCF_000181295.1). Classification (NCBI taxonomy): domain Eukaryota; kingdom Metazoa; phylum Chordata; class Mammalia; order Primates; family Galagidae; genus Otolemur; species Otolemur garnettii. The sequence continues at coordinate 1,963,249 of NW_003852606.1, read as the reverse complement.
TAAGGCCTAGGCTGTGGGGAGCCTACCGGGTCCTCTGGGGTCATTCTTGGTGAGGAAGGGCCCAGAACCTGTGGGTGGCCTCCTGGGATTGGGGATCTCATCAAGAAGGAGGGATATCTTGAATCTTTGAGGTTTTAAATCTAAGTCGTGAGGGGTGGGGCCTGCTGAGGGAAACACTGTGTAGGTGAGGTGGAGGATTAGGAGGGTGGGTTTACAGTTCGTGAGGTGGAATTCCAGGATTGTGATCAGGAAGGGCAAGGCTATGCCTTGTCCTCTGAAGGAGCAACATCCAGATAGGGAGAGGAGCCGAGGAGCCTGGATTTGTTGGTCAAGGCTTTGGAGATTGTATTAGGACCAACAGATAGAGGAATTATGGTAAAGAGGTGGGAGTAAGGCAAAAGAGGCAGGTCCAGGGTCTCTAATACATCTGGGTCAGAAGGTGTCAGTACTGGAACCCTTAAGAGAGAGATATTTTCAAGGGAGGTGCTGGGTAGAGTGCTTTGGCATCACAGCTCACAGCAACCTCCAACTCCTGGGCTCAAGCGATTCTCCTGCCTCTGCCTCCCAAGTAGCTGGGGTTATAGGCGCCTGCCCCTTGAACCCCAGGTGCTGCTTTTTTTTTTTTTTTTTGAGACAGAGTCTCACTATGTCGCCCTGGGTAGAGTGCCATGGTGTCACAGCTCATAGCAACCTCAAACTCCTGGGCTTAAGTAATTCTGTTGCCTCAGCCTCCCAAGAAGGTGGGATTACAGGCGCTCTCCACAATGCCCAGCTATTTTTTGGTTGTAGCTGTCATTATTATTTGGCAGGCCTGGGCTGGGTTCAAACCCGCCAGCTTCAGTGTATGTGGCTGGCACCCTAGCCGCTGAGCTACAGGTACCGAGCCAGAAAAATGTACTTTCTAAGGAGGTGAGGTCAGATAGATTTAGGGGCTGGACTCTGGCCAGCAAGCTGGGTCTGCAGGGCAGATCACTGTGGAGGGTGGGAGGAAAACTCTCTACCTTCTAAGGCCTAGTACACTAGTGGCCAGATGACCATCCTGAGAGAGAAAGAATCTGGGGACCTATACATAGAGGGAAGTATCTGGGGCTGGTCTAGATTTGTGGGCTCAGCTGACATCTGAGTGTCTAAGAGAGCCAAGTTACATGAGGTCACAGGCCCCAGGGTCATTGGGCAGGTGTGGACTGACAAGTTAGAAATTGTGGGGCAAGTCTTTGTGGGGGAGTGGGGCTAAGACTCAAATAATCTGGGACCAAGAAGGGTGGCAAAAAGGGTCTAGGAAAGGAAAGGCCCCTATCATTCAACCGCTCCCTCTTTCTCCTATTTCTCAGAGATGTCATGCTGAAGAAGGCAGTGAAACTCCACAGGTCCAAGAATATGGGAGAAGAGCAGATACAGGAAGGTAGTGAATACCTCCTCCGCACTGCCCTTCCCCCATTTATCTTCCAATCAGGAAGTGCCCTTTAGAATCCAACACTCTTTCCTATTTATTTATTTATTTATTTATTTTTGTAGAGACAGAGTCTCACTTTATCACCCTTGGTAGAGGGCCGTGGCATCACACAGCTCACAGCAACCTCCAACTCCTGGGCCTAGGCAATTCTCCTGCCTCAGCCTTCCGAGTAGCTGGGACTACAGGCTCCTGCCAAAACGCCTGGCTATTTTTTTGTTGCAATTTGGCTGGGGCTGGACCTGAACCTGCCACCCTCAGTATATGGGGCTGGCGCCCTACCCACTGACCCACAGGCGCCACCCCACTCTTTCCCATTTAAGATGAGAAAATTGGAGGCCAGAGACCTGGAGGCAGTCACCAGATCATTTTGTGCAGCCTCTGGCTGTTTTTCTCCCCAGCACTCACCATAGTCCTGCTGGCAGTAAGTCCAAAGGCTCATATGCACCCTGGTGTCCGAGATATTGCAGTAGTTTTGACACTGAGGATCTGGGGAGGGTCAGGCTGTCTGCAGTGGGTTCCTAAGGCCTGGACCACAGCATACTACCCCACCTATGCCTGCATCCCATGTTGCTGGCCATCTGAGGTGCCCAAACCCTTGAAACTGGGCTCCCTGGGTGACCCTTGCATCCCATTCAATGTGCTTGACGACATAGCAAGCCCACCCCTAATCCCTCTTGCTGCTAGCCTGTCTTACCTGAGCTGTAAACACCAGCAGTAGTAGCAAGAGTGGTCGTTACCTCTGGAATTCCTGTGAGACCAAAGAAGAAATTTAAACTCTTAGTCACCCCCACCACCAGGAAATCCAGGCAACCAGACTCTAAGTGTTAAGTGCCTTAAAACCCAAAAGTGCAAGAATACTTTGCCTCCTTCTCTAGGATTACAGGCCCCCAGCCCTTCTACCCAAGACTGAGGAGTCTGGAATTTCAGTTGCTACCTTCAGCCTCTGGGTCCCGTCTCCCCAGGCCCTAGTCCTCATAGCCCTTCTTCCCTGGGATGTCTCCTTCCCACCACCCTCAGGACTTATGACCCTGCCCCCGAGGACTCACGCTGGCAGGGCATACTGGGGGAGCGGCTCTGCTGGTAGCCAGGACCACAGCGGTTGCATGTCAGACCTGTGACCCCTAACTTGCAGGAGCACTGCCCACTGGTCTGGTTGCAGTTGCCTCCTGTTGCCCCAATAGGGTGGCACTGGCAGGCTGCATGAGGAGAGGAACTGGGGGCACAGGGTGCCTGGGTCCAAGATGCTTCCTCCCAATTCTACAGCCAACTCCCCTCTCAGGCCCAGGAGTCCAGGTCCCCATTTCCTCCTCCCTCAGACCCAGGAATCCCAGCCCCCAGCCCCATCCTCCCTGAAACCCAGGGGTCCAGGTCCCTAGCCCCGCCTCCCTCAGGCTCTGGAGACTAACCCTGCCTCCTTCATCCCTAGGCAAGATGTTAGACCACACTCACCCCTGCAGGCCTTGCGGCTGGTGATAGGCTGTGAGGGATCCCTCCAGAACCCTGGCTGGCAGTAGTGGCAGTGCCGCCCAGCTGTGTGGTGGCGGCACCGCTCACAAACACCACCACTCAGGCCACCTGACAGCCGGAACAACTCAGAGTTGAACCGGCAGCGTCGGGCGTGCTGGTTGCAGGAGCAGGCTAGGAGCAAGATGGGCGGGGCACCTCAGGACCAGGCTTTCTGTTCCCCAGTCTCCAACTTTCTCCCCACTGCCCTACCCTCATGAAAAGAAATAAAGGGAGAATTTAACATGAAAGAAACTGCCTGGGACTTGGGTAAGCTTGGGTCCCAGAACATCTTTGTTTTCATCTGGAATGAAGCTTATCTAGCTCCAACTCAATGGATACTGGAGCTGGATAAGCCCAATAGGACTTGTGAGGTTCCTGAAGGTCTCTCTGAAACTGTGGGTGCCTAAATAAGAGGAGGGCATGGGCTGTGGAGCCAGACCCCCACATCTACCATTCTGTCTTCCTTCAGCAGGTGATTTCTCCTTTCTGTAGCTCAGTTCATTTGACTGTAAAATGGCATGTGTAGTATTTACTTCAGGAGGCTTAAATGAAATAGAGTAGATATAAAGTGCTCAACCCAGAGCCGGGCCCAGTGCTGTTTTGTGCTTCCACATGCCAGGTGCTTTAGACATTTCACCTACATAGTGGCTCTGTGAGTTTGGGACTCTCATCATCTCTACTTTATAGATAGGGTAAACTGAGGCACAGAGAGGTGAAATCACTTGCTCAAGGTAGTGCAACCAGAGGCCAGATTTTTTTTTTTTGGAGACTGGGTAGAGTACTATGGCGTCATAGCTCACAGCAACCTCCAACTCCTGGGCTTAAGTGATTCTCTCGCCTCAGCCTCCTAAGTAGCTGGGACTACAGGCACCCACCATAACACTCAGTTATTTTTTAGTTGTAGTTGTCATTGTTGTTTGGCAGGCCTGGGCTAGATTCGAACCCATCAGCTCTGGTGTTATGTGGCTGGTGCCTTAGCCTCTGGAGCTACAGGTGCCAACCCACCAGAGGTCAGATTTTAACCCAGGACTTCTGGTCCCAGGGTCTGTGCTCTTAGCAACCACACTTTAGTGCAGCAGTTCTCAACCTGTGGGTCACAACCCACAGGAACTCTATTAAAGGGCCGTGGCATTAGGAAGGTTGAGAACCACTGCTCTAGTAATTCTCAAGCAACTCATGTGAGGATTATTTAGCATTTTCCTGGGAGGATTTATCAGGTTTATTTGTTTCTCTCTCTCTCTCCCTCCCTCCCTTTTTTCTTTGAGACAGGGTCTCACTTTGTTGCCGTGGGTAGAGTACGTAGTGTCATAGCTCACAGCAACCTCTAACTCTTGGGCTAAAGTGATCCTCTTACCTGGGGCCTCCCAAGTAGCTGGGATGACAGGCAGCCACACCACCACCCAGCTATTTTTAGAGACAGGGTCTCACTCTTGCTCAGGCTGGTCTCAGACTCCTGAGGTCAAGCAATCCTCTCTCCCCACCTCCCATTGGCTGTACCTTACTACCCAACAGAATTACTAGGAAAACAATTTTTTTTTTTTTGTTAGCAAAATGACATAGATTCCAGAGCTAGACCCCCAGGGCTTCTGCTGGAGCCAGGATCTATATTTCTTGCAAGCATCTCAGCGTGAGGTACTCATATCAGGTGGGAGGGGGTTGGAGGGATTGTGGGACACTCTTTGAAGAGACCTGGACTTAAGGGGTTTTTGACTCTAAGAGGTTTTAGAAGCCTAGAGTGGCAGGTTCCAGAGACTCCAAAGGAGTCATGGGCTGATCAGGAATCTGAGGCAGCTGTGTATTCTTGGAAACATGACTTTCTTTCTGAGCCTCTTTTCTCCTTATCTAGTGGGGATCTTGACTCTTTTCTCCCAGGATTTTTGTGGGCATTAGAACTGACAGTGCTGCTGGGTGCGGTGGCTCACACCTATAATCCTAGTGCTCTGGGAGGCCAATGTGGGTGTTGAGCTCATGAGTTCGAGACCAGCCTGAGCAAGAATGACACCCCTGTCTCTACCAAAAAAATAGAAAAACTGAGGCAAGAGGCTCACTTGAGTCCAAGAGTTGGAGGTTGCTGTGAGCTATGACACTAAGGCACTCTAGCCAGGACAACAGCTTAAGACTCTGTCTCAAAAAAAGAAAAAAGAAAAAAAAAAGGAACTGGTAGTGCTATGGAGATTATCAGTGGGTAAAGTCAGGCTTTGGAGTCTTCCTAACCCAAGGGTCACCCAACTTCACCTTGCTTTCCCTCTGAAAATCTCAGATAGGGGAGAGACGATGCAGACCACCATGTCTAGAAAGCCCAGCCACAAAAATTCATCACTCCCCACCTTTCTCTACCACAGCACGGTCAGTCTCCTACCCAGTTTTGGAGAGCAGTGCCCAGTTCAGCCTGGGGATGTGTGGTGATCCTCAGAAGGATAGCCTGGCCAGGCCCCAGATGAAACCCACTGCACACTGGGGCCAAGTGAGTATCCCATCCCTGTCTCCCCTACAGGAGAAGGATCTTCAGATTTGGCTGGTGGAAACAGTCTGACTAAGTGGTGACCCTGAGTTAGCAGGGGGGACAAAAAAAGCCTGGACAGTGATAGTCTCTGGGGAAGTCCTGAATAGGGATGAGCCCAGAGTAAGGAGCTAAGGACAGTAGTACAGTCTGTAAGTTAGTCCAGGATGTTCTTTATGTGGGAAGAAAGATGGAGAGTGGCCAGGAATGCAGGAGGTGGAGAGGGAAGGCCAGGGAACTAGTGGGCATGCATGAAAGTGTGTGTGTCTGTGTCTATCTTTGTGCCTGTTGATGGAGTAGAGTTACCTTGTGACACATTCAGACCCTTTACCAAGGGTCACAGGCTAGAGGTGGGAGGGTGGGAGGAGCTGACATTGTCCCTGAGTGGGGGCTGCTGGAGGGAAGTGAGGAGGACCCAGGAAGTGCTAGTCTGGAAGTACAGTGGAGGGGAGAGACCATTGAGCAGGACCTGCCTGGGGGTACCTGTCAAGCTGGATAGCATCTACAAAGGCCTGGCTCCCCAAGTTCGGTCCCTTGATGGCAGTGAGACTTAGAGCAAATGACACTTCCTCTTAGCCCTTACCTCCCAAGGGTATCATGACATTGGCAGGGAACTCTTCCTTCATGTGAGGTGCTACATCAGGCTTTATTTTAAAAACCTTGTGTATATAAACTCATTGAATTTTCACTATAGCCTATATAGGATAGGGGGAGGAAACCAAGGCACAGAGAGGTTCGGTAACTTGCCCAAGGTCACACAGCTGAGGCAGAGGAGGTGGTATTTGAGTTCAGGTAGTCTAGTTGGCTACTGAGTCTGTGCTCCTTCTTGTCTGCTGCTCTCCTGTCTGCTCTAAAGCAACCCACGTGACAGCACCCAACAAGAACTTGGCAGGGACAAGCTAAGAGCCCAGAACTCAGCTTCCCAAGCTCAGATCCTGGCTCTGCCATGACTTATTGTGCAGGGGGGCTTCCCAACACAGTCCCCTCAGTCTTATCTGTAGAATGGGCCTGATGACAATAGTAGCTGATTGATAAATATGTGTTTAATGACTACTTTCCTTGTGTGGTTGGTGTGAGGGGTCGGGAAATGTCCAGCTGTCCTGTTCAATAAGTTACCCGAGAACCTACAACCAGCAAGACCCTGGGCTGGGTGCTTAGGTAATGTCACTAACATCATCATTACCATTGCCACAGGCCAATGAATATTGGGAGGAGATTGGAACCCCTGATGGGCAGACAGGCCCACATGTGGCTGAGATGTGGGCAAGTGGGGAGGGCAGATGGGAGGCTGTGTGGAGGGTGTAGAGAGGGACTTCACCTGCAACAGAGTGGGGAGAGGCAAGGACTTTGCAGTTCTGGGGAGAGAAGGGAGCATCCTGCCCTTGTAGGGATGAGGGTAACAGTGGCATGGGAGGGTGGAGAAAGCAGGGTAGGGAGAGGCCAAGGACTCACGTAGGCAAGGATGGGGGTGCGTTGGTGTGGCAGGCCGCCATGGCCAGTCACGATGGGATGGGCGGCAGCTCTCGCAGCCTGGGCCAGTGGTGTGATGGCGGCAACGGCAGCGGGGGGGCCGGGCCCGGGCGGCGCAGCGGGCCGCGTGTCCGTGGCACTGGCAGCGGCCTCTCAGCCCAGCTGCTGCTAGCTCTGCTCGGCCTCCAAACTCCACTCGGAGGTGGCTGGCTGCCATACTGGCCTTAGGGCCTGGCATGGAGTGGAAGGTCACCCTTTCAGGGCCCCCCAAAGCCCCAGGCCAGGCAGATCTTCGCCACAGCAGCCTCCAGGGACCCCCAGCAGCCCAGGCGGCCGACAGGACTAGGGCTGGGGTTCCTGGAGTACAGAAGCGCAGGCTGACAGATGTCAGGAGGAAGGGGCCACCCAAGGCCAGGGTCAGGCTGCCATTGCAGATGCCCCCAGGGCTAAGGCTGTTCCCTGGGGAGAAGGCGCAGGCCTGAGGACAGGAGGCTGCCATGCTGGCCAGCTGGGTCACTGGTGGGAGGCAGAAGCGAGGGTAGCCCCCTGAATCATAGCATGGGTCAGCAGTGGCCTGGCTCAGGAGGAGCAAGAGAGCAAAGGTCACAGACATGGTCACAGCAGGGCAAGCACCTGGAGAGGAGAGGAGAGGAGGTGTCCTCAGCAGGGGCTGGGGACCTCAGCAGCCATCAGCCTCCATCAGGCTCCTTCCCAGTGGAGCCAGCATTCCACCCCGCCCTGCCCAAGCCCCCTCTAGGCTGCTTGGAAGCGAGGAAAATAGTTCCATCTGGGGAGAATTACTGTTTACATAACCCAAAGGGGAAAGAACGCAAGCAAAATTGAGAATTTTGCCTGAACTAATCCGTAGCTTAACACCCCAGAGTTATCCGTCAGTGTCGAAGGGGCAAGGGTCCCTGGGGAGCGGCGAGGGGGTGGGCAAGAAGCCTTGCAGAAGCCCAACAGATGCACTCATCTAGAGAGGGATGAAACAGAGAATAGGCCTGAGCCAGGCAGGGGGACGGAGGGATGGATGAAGACTCAGTGGTGAAGCAATAGAGGAAGAGATAGAGACAGAGATAGCAAAGCCAGGAGGGAGATGAGCTCAGGCCTAGGGTAAGCATCAAGTACAAAGGGGGAAATTGACACATGGTGGGGCAAACACAGCAGAGGCCAGGAGCTGAGACAGAGAGGGGTCAGGAACCCAGGTAGTGAGGGACCAAAGCTCACAGGGTCTGGGGGTGGGATAGGCAGGCAAGTGAGCCCAGAGACACCTGGGAGGGCCTGAGAACAGTAGCTACCTCACAGGCCCTGTGGAGGGTGGGGGAGGACCAGAGAGCTGGCGGTGGATCAGAAGCAGAGGCTGAGACCCCAGCCCACCAGGATCAGAGAGGCGGAGGCCCTTTCCCACATGGGGCCCTAACCTTGTTTTCCACACCCTGGGCACGGAGGGGGATTATCAACACACAACCTCCAACCTCAGCCTCCCAGCCACCCATCTACCCCCAGCACTCTACTCTTAACCCTTTCCCACCCTGAGTGCAAAGCCCAGAGGGTTGAGCTTAGGAACGGCAGGGGTGGCTGGGGAGTAGGATAGCAGAATCCCTGTAGTGTTGGGAAAGCAGATTCTGGGGTTCCCTTTAGGACTTGGATATGGGGACCTCAAGTCAGATATTGGAGACTTTTGGGTCATTTCAGTCCCCTCCTGCCATTCTAGACCTCGGGGCCTGAGGATCAGAGTCCCCACAATCTTCACCTATGCAAAGGTCCCCAGAGCAGATGGGGGAACAGATACTGGGGGTGGTGGGTAATGAGGGAGGAGAGAGCAGGAGGATGTGACAGGGCCAGTCCCAGATGCCAAAGTACCCAAGGGGGGCAAACTCCAGATACCAGGGATGGCAAGAACTAGGAAGGACTCAGCTCTGAAATGCTCCCCCCCCCCACCTCTTTCACAGCTGGCAAACTCTTGTGAGGAGCTCGCTCTGGACTGGGAATCTTGAAGCCTTCTGGGTGCCCCTGCCCAGGCACCTGCTCCAAATCTGCACCCAGGCCTGCACCTGGGCTGGGAGTCTATAGGGTTCCCTGGGGGTTAGGGGATGGGTCACACCTTCCCCCAGCCTGATTTCATAGCCCCCTGTGTCCCCACTGCTGTTGCCACACGCAGACTCTGCCTCCCCCGCTTCAGATGAGGGGCGTCCCCCTGTGTCCCTCCCAAGGAGCCTGGCGCCATTTTGTGCTGGCTCCTATTCCGGGTGTTTGCCTGGCGCCTCTGCTCCAGCCTCCCTAAGGACCTGGCTCTCAATGTCCCATAGATCTCTTGCTGGATAGTTTGGGGGTACCACCTTCTGGTCCTTAGCACCTTGGGGAATCAGGCTGTGAGTTTCCTCATGGTCCTGAGGGATCCAGAAGGCGGCCCCTGCCTGTGAGGACCCAGATGTCCGATCCCCAGCCCCTATCCCTCAGACAACCCACCCCCACCTCCTTAAGTAGACCCATGGCTAGGCTGTTTGCCTAGGGTCCATCTGGGACCCAGGCTTCCTTTCCCCATATCTTGGCAGCACCCCCACCCCCGATCCTAAGCCCTTAGGCCCCTGATGTTGGCCAAACCTGCACCCAAGAAGACAGCGTCCTGGTCCAGCAGTCGGTTCCCTGCAGGCTCCTCTTCCCGCAGGAGCGGGGAGGGCAGCCCGTGGTGGGCTCTCAGGAGGGAGTGGCGAGTGGCTGCTCTCAGGCCTCAGGCTAGTGGGGGTTCTGGGCGGGAGCTCAGAGCCCGCAGAATCCAACACCACCCCCGCCCCCACCCCGCCCCAATCCCTGCTCTCCCCACAGGGACCCCTGCCAGCCAGGCCACCCGCGACTGTGTGGGATGCCAGAGCTGTCACCCCCAGCAGTCCTGCAGCCCAACAGACCCTAACAGGCTGGCCTAGGAGGCTCAAAGCAGGTAGGAGGAAATGGCTGCAATATGTGGGTCCTGGGTCTGGGGTCCTGCTCCACTCCTACCTGCCCCTGCCCCACTGGCTCAGCTCTGCCATGTGGTGGCAAAGATCCAGGCAGGGGCTGACACTGCAGGTGGTGGGTCAGGTCTGTTTGTGTTGAGGTGGGGCTCCTGCTTTTAGCTGCATGACCCCAAGCCAGCCCCTCCTCTTCCCCCCTCAAACCATCTGTGGGTTAACTGGGCGTTAAGGTCAGTTGTTTTTATCCCTAAAAATCCACATCTTTGGAGTGATCAGATCAACCTTGAGAAACCCAAAAATCTCTGCCACTTTCTTTTTTTAGACAGAGTCTCACTTTGTCACTCTCGGTAGAATGCTGTGGCAACACAGCTCACAGCAACCTCACACTCTTGGACTTAAGTGATTCTCTTGCCTCTCTCCCAAGTAGCTGGGACTACTGGCTCCCGCCACAATGCCCGGCTATATTTTGTTGCAGTTTGACCAGGGTCGGGTTTGAACGTGCTCCCCTTAATATATGGGGCCAACACCCTACTCACTGAGCCACAGACGCCACCCAATCTCAGCCACTTTCTAAGATAGTGAGGAGGGCACCGAAGGAACTGAGATCACCTTGGGCCTCAACAAATCTAGTGGCCAGAGGGAGAATGCGGGCACCCCAGGGAGTAGGGAATTGGGGGGAATAGGGCTCAAAGGCAGCTTCTCTAGCACTAGTGTCTGGCCTCAGTGCTTTCTTTGTTTCTTTCTTTTTTTTGAGACAGAGTCTCACTTTATCACCCTTAGTAGAGTACTGTAGCATCACAGCTCACAGTTCAAAGCAACCTCCAACTCCTGGGCTTAAGTGATTCTCTTGCCTCAGCCTCCTGAGTAGCTGGGACTACAGGTGTCCTCCATAACACCTGGCTATTTTTTTTTTTGTTACAGTTTGGCCAGGGGCCAGGTTCGAACCTGCCACCTTTGGTATATGGGGCCGGCACCCTACCCACTGTGCCCCAAGCGCTGCCCTAAGACCTCAGTGCTTTCATTGGGAAATTGTCATGCAGATGTTGCTGTTGCTGCCAACTCTTCCATATTTGAATGGGTTTGACTAGAAAAAATGTTTTCTGTCACTTCCTACTGAGGAAATCAAGGGTCTTGGGAGGTGGGGGCATGGCCTTTACTGCTGTGCGGCTGTGAGTGCCCCTGACATTTAATGTGGCAGAGTGTAGGGCTAATCCCATAGGGGTTTGTGCCTACTTGCCCTGGGAGGATGGGAGGGAATAGCCAAAGCCATGTGCTACTCTGGTTCCTGGTGACTCTTAGGTGCCACGTTGGAGGGGCCCAACCTACAGGGGCACGGATGTCAGAATGAAAGAAGGGAGAGATTCCAAAAGCTGTAAGGAGTCAGCTGCAGGAGAAAGGAATTGGGAGCCCAGGAACCCCAATATCAAAAGAGGCATGTTAGATGCAAGGCTCGGGTTGTATAAGTCACAGGGTAGAGAACTGGAAGATTCAGGCCCTAACTCACCCTGCTGGTCCTGCCTGAGCTCCCCGTGTAGGACACAAACTCCTGCCCCCGGCAGGCTCACCTTCTGGAAAGGCAGAGACAAAAAACAGCAGCAAGTAATCTAGTTCTCTAGAATGTTAGAAGGTGTCAGGTGCTTTGGAGCAAAAGCAAATAGGGAGGTGAGGGGCAGGGTGCTGCAGATTTAAGGGAGGTGAAGTAGAGAAGACCTTTGGGCTGAGACCTAAAGAAAGCTAGAGAAAATTCAGGAAGAAAGTTTAGGTCTCATTGTATTTTCCTCCCACCCAGGGACAAGAAAATCTCTTAAACTCTTATTCCCTGGAGGGCTGCTTTCTTCCTCACACAGTTTTTTTTTTTTTTTTTTTTTGTAGACACGGAGTCTCACTTTATCACCCTCGGTAGAGTGCCGTAGTGTCACAGCTCACAGCAACCTCCAACTCC
>NW_003852606.1:1947102-1951145 GCF_000181295.1 Otolemur garnettii | reverse complement strand
TTTTTTTTGTTGTTGCAGTTTGGCTGGGGCTGGGTTTGAACCTGCCACTCTTGATATATGGGGCTGGCACCCTACTCCCTGAGCCACAAGTGCCGCCCTGCTCACACAGTTCTTAATAGCCTGAGCTGGACTGAGGGTGGGAGGGGAGAGGGGGATGGAACAGCAATAGTAGTTCTCCAAGCTGGGAAGGAGACTTTATTATTATTTTTTTTTAATGTGAGGGGAAGTTCCTCAAGAGCTAGAAGTACAGGGAGGGCAGGGGCACAGTTCAGAGGTGGACTCAATACAGTACATTTCGACCCACAGCTCTGGGCTTCCATAGACCTTTTATTCCTGCCTCAGTGACCCAGAAAGAACAGTCACCCCATGAGGCAGGGCAGGTCAGATCCATGGGTAACCGGGCAGAGAGTGAGGGCTGGCAGGGACTGCTCTTCCCTGAGACATGCTTTAGAGTCGGGATAGTAATTGACAGCACAGACTCCCCAGCCACATTGCCTAGGTTCAAGTCTAGGCTTCTCCTCCTTCCTAGCTGTGTGACCTAAAGCAAGTTTTTATTTTGTTTTTTGTGGTTGATTTTTATTTATTTTATTTTTATTATTATTATTTTTGGCAGAGGTTGGGTTTGAACCGCCACCTCCGACTTATGGGACCAGTGCCTTACTCCTTTGAGCCACAGGCGCCACCCTTATTTTTATTTTTTTTAGAGATGGGGTCTTGCTCTTGCTCAGGCTTGTCTCAAACTCCTGAGCTCAAGCAATCCTCCTGCTTTGGCCTCTCAGAGTGCTAGGATTACAGGCTAAAGCAATCTTCTTAACCTCTCTATGCCTTAGTTTCCTCATCTGTTAAATGGGATTAAAAAATGTACCTTCCTTGGGTGGTGCCTGTGGCTCAATGGAGTAAGGCACTGACCCCATATGCCGGAGATGGTGGGTTCAAACCCAGGCCTGGCCAAAAACTGCAAAAAAAAAAAATAATAATAATAATAATAAATGTACCTTACCTGGCACGGCACCTGTAGCTCAAGTGGCTAGGGCACCAGTCACATACACCTGAGCTGGCGGGTTCGAATCTAGCCCGGGCCTGCCAAACAACAATGACAACTACAACCAAATAATAGCCAGGCGGTGTGGCGGGTGCCTGTAGTCCCAGCTATTTGGGAGGCTGAGGCAAGAGAATCGCTTAAGCCCAAGAGTTTCAGGTTGCTGTGAGCTGCAGCCACAGCACTCTACCCAGGGTGACAGCTTGAGACTCTGTCTTAAAAAAAAAAACAATTGTACCTTCCTCACTGGGGGAAGGGTCATGAGGAGGAAACGAGCCTAGACCTACGAGTAGTCCCTTATCTGGCAGTCTGGACCAGCTTTAGTTTTTTTGAACCTTCTGCATTTTTGCACAATTGCCAGATATGTAGACCTACACTAAGCTCTGAGACCCAGGCCTGGCCTGCAGCGGCAGAGTAGTCCTGTCAGCCTTCATCCACATTTTCTGTGGCTTTCTGGTTGTCCAGCCTGATGAACAACCACAAGAGGGAGCTCCTGAGACCCCTGGAAATGGAAGACAGCGCCTGCGGTTGATATGCAAAGCCCAAAGCAAAATGCAAACACAGTGCCCCTTGTTCAGAATTTATTAAGAATTGTAAGGCTCAGCGCCTGTACCACAGTGGTTACTACCGCCGGTCACATACACGGAGGCTGGCGGGTTCGAACCTGGCCTGGGCCAGCTAAAATAACAATGGCAACTGCAACCAATAAAAAACCCAGCTGGGCGTTATGGCAGGCACCTGTGGTCCCAGCTACTTGGGATGCTGAGGCAAGAGAATCACTTAAGCCCAAGAGCTGGAGGTTTCTGTGAGCTGTGACACTACAGCACTCTACCGAGGGCAACAGAGTGAGACTCTGTCTCTTAAAAAAAAAAATAAATAAAAGAAAGAAAGAAAGAAAGAAAGAAAGAAAGAAAGCAAGCAAGAAAGCAAAGAAAAAAGAATTTTAAGGTGAGGCCAGGTGCGGTGGCTCATGCCTATAATCTTAACACTCTGGGAGGCCAAGGTGGGTGGATTGCCTGAGCTCACAGGTTCAAGACCAGCTTGAGCTACAGCGAGACCTCACCTCTAAAAATAGCAGGACATTTTAGTGGATGCCTTGTAGTCCCAGCTACTTGGGAGGCTGAGGCAAGAGAATCACTTGAACCCAAGAGTTTGAGGTTGCTGTGAGCTGTGATGGCACCACACTCTACCTACGTGACAGCTTGAGACTGTCTCAAATTAAAAAAAAGAATTTTAAGGTGGTGTGAACAGGGCATTAAATCAAGTGTGGGGATTTGTCTGAGCTTGTGGCCCCATGGGACTAACCCATGAAGGCTGACCCAAGTGGCAAGCACCTTTATCTGAGGTGGCGTCTTCCCAGTGACCCAGGCTCCTATCCCTGTCCTGCTTGCCCACCCTAGCTGTGGGACCTGCCCTGAGTTCTGTCTGGGCTGAGGAATGTGGCTTTTCCTCCACCTGGCAGGACTCTGGGCTGGGTAGGCAGACCTGTCTATTGATTGGGACAAAATTTTCACCAGCTAAATGAAAAGAAGGGCTCAAGTAGATTTCATTTGCTTTTTGAAAATTAAAGTAGCGAAGGAGGCATTTCTCCTTAGCTTTAGTTGGGGGAGTTTGATGTCATAGTCCCATGTGTTAAGACCAGCTGACCTTGCTGGGGACTTACAAGGGACATTCAAGGAGGTTTCCAAAGTGTTCAGATTTCCTAAAAAGGTCACATTAATCAAGTGAGGAGCTCTGGAATATAGGAAGACAAGAGCTGAAGTGGCCTCTGCAGAGGCCCAGGAGAAAGAGAGAGGGATGGGAATAAGGCAGGGGTGAGGCAAAAGCCAGAAAGTTGGGTGGTGGGTCCGTGCAGTCCAATGCTTCAGCGGGGGCAGGGGTGTGGGGGATAATGACTGAATTGTAGCCAGGAGGGGGCACAAGGAAACCAGAGGATGTTGGTCAGAGGAGTGGACCAGGGGAGAAGAGAAAGCAGATCAGGGCGTGGTGGATACTGGTGTGCAAAAGACTTACTGGGAGCCCGTGTGATCACTGGGGGAGAGGCTGACTCAAAAGGAAGCAGCCCCCAAAGAAAAGACCATCTATCCTGTTATGAGGATAAGGGATGGGAGGGGGGCCCTTGAGGGTCACGCTCAAGCCCAGAGGAGGTGTAGCTGCACAGTGAGTTACCTCTGCTGGGCTACCACAGCACTCTAGCCTGGGTAAAAAAAAAAGAGAGACAGGAAATGGTGAGCAGTGGTGGGGATATTGAGGAATAGGGACCCTGGTGCAGTGCTGGCAGGAATAGAAAGTAGGGCAGCTGCTTTGGAAAACAGCCTGAAAGTTCCTAAAATAATTAAATGCAGAATTACCCTGTGACCTCGCAACTCCACTCCTAGGGAAAGGGGAATGCCCAAGAAAATAAAAGCATGTGTCTGTGCAGAACCCTGCATGCATGGGTTTATAGCAGCACTACTTACTGTTAACTAAAAGGTGGAAATGGCCCAAGTGCCACCAGCTGATAAAGAAATAAACCAAATGTGGTCTGTCCAGACAATGGAGTATCATTCATCTGTAAAAGGGAACAAAGCTCAGATACATGCTGCTGTACAGGTGGACGTTTACTTAGGGAAAGGCGCCAGACACAGAAGGCCACATATTGGTTGATTCCATTTATAAACAATATCCAGGTGGCACCTGTAGCTCAGTTGGCAGGGTGCCAGCCACATACACCAAACCCAGCCTGGGCCTGCTAAACAATAATGACAACTGCAACCAAAAAAAAAAAAAAGTAGGCTTGGTGCCTATAGCTCAACCGGCTAAGGTGCCAGCCACGTACACCTAAGGTGGTGGGTTCGAATCCCCAGACCGGACCTGCCAAACAACAATGACGGCTGCAACCAAAAAATAGCCGGGCGTTGTGGTGGGCGACTGTGGTCCCAGCTACTTGGGAGGCGGAGGCAGGAGACTCGCTTGAGCCCAGGAGTTGGAGGTTGCTGTGAGCTGTAATGCCACGGCACTCTAC
>NW_003852606.1:1942040-1946324 GCF_000181295.1 Otolemur garnettii | reverse complement strand
AAAGAAAGAAAGAAAGAAAGAAATATCCAGAATAGGTAAATCCATAGAGACAGAAAATGGACTGGCTGGGAAGACTGCAGGGAAAATGGGTAAAGGGTGAAAGGTTTCTTTTTGGGGTAATGATCACACAGCTCTGTGAATATATGAAAAGCCATTAAACTGCATATTTTTAGTGGGTGAATAGTAGAGTTTATGAATTATATCTCGATAAATTGACCCTCCAAAATGGGCTCATCACAGACTTATATGCAAAAGCTAAAACTATACAGCTTGATGTGTTAGTGAAGAAAGAGTGTTCCCAAGCAGGAAGTGGGAACTGCCAGTCCCTTAAGTCCTGGGGCCAGAAACAAGCACAGAGTCATTTTCTCTGTATTGGATTGTTCAGGCCATCACAGTTCCACCCAGATTCAAGGGAAAGAGAGTCCAGAGTCTGTGGTCAGCCTGAATCTGCCTTGCCCACTAATAGTGACAGGAAACGCCTAGCACTTAACATTGCAGGCACTGTGCTAACCTCAAGGAAACAAGGAGTTAAGTAACATGCCCAAGGTTGCCCAGCCATCAGGTCTGGCCTCTGGGTCTGTGCCTATCACCTCCATGAGGCACCCACTTCTCTGGTGCGAGCAGGAGGACTCTTGTCTCTTTGTTCTCTGGCTTCCTGCCTCTGGCGTGTCAGAAGCACTCTGAAAGTATTTTTTTTTTACAGCACTTAAAGAGCTATTCCTGTGTGCTAGACATTATTCAAAGAACATTAGAGAATTATCACTATAATTCATACAAGCTCAGGAGGCAGTTATGTTAGGCTGAAGCGTAGAAATAGGTGCAAATATAGGCCAAATATGATTGAATTTTGGCACTTTAAAATGGTTCCACCCAATGACCCCCATTTAAACAGTGAGGAAACTAATATTCAGAGAGATTTAGTAACTTGACTAAAGTCACACAGCACTATCAAGAAGTGGAGCTGAGACTCAGACTCAGGCGGAAAGCTCCCAGGGTCTGGGTTGCCACTGTGGCATTCACGAGGCAGATTTGGTTGGATTGAGCAAGTGAGTGAATGGATTTGGGGAGATGAGTGAAGACACTCATATCCCCCTAGCTACCTCTACTGACTGTATCCTCTCTTTCATTCCTGCAGCCATCAAGGGATTCTGGGCCACCTGCCCTCCTCTCTCTACTGTCTACTTCCTCTTTGTCATCTTCATAGTGTCTGTCATCTTCCACTGCCACCAGCGCTTGGCTCTAGTGCCCATGCCCTGGGCATACTCGGCCCGCGTGGTCCTGGCCCCCACACACCTTGCCCAGGAGGGGCTGTTCACCATTAACTCCAAAGGCCGCCTGGGGAATCAGATGGGCCAGTACGCCACGTTGTACGCCCTGGCTAAGATGAACGGGCGGCCCGCCTTCATCCTGCCCCAGATGCACAGCACGCTGGCCCCCATCTTCAGAATCACCCTCCCTGTGCTACATGGAGCCATGGCCCGCAGCATCTCGTGGCAGAACTACCACCTGAACGACTGGATGGAGGAGCAGTACCGCCACATCCAGGGTGACTACGTGCGCCTCACAGGCTACCCCTGCTCCTGGACCTTCTACCACCACCTGCGCCATGAGATCCTCCAGGAGTTCACCCTGCATGACCATGTGCGTGAGGAGGCCCAGACATTCCTCCGGGCCCTGCAGACCAAATGGGCCTGGCAGGCAACCTTCGTGGGGGTCCATGTGCGCAGGGGGGACTATGTCCGTGTCATGCCACAGGTGTGGAAGGGTGTGCTGGCTGACCAGGCCTACCTGCAGCAGGCCATGGACTGGTTCCGGGCCCGCTACCGCACCCCGGTCTTTGTGGTCACCAGTGATGACATGGCCTGGTGCCGGGAGAGCATCAGTAGCTCCCTTGGGGATGTGGTATTCGCGGGCAATGGCCTTCAAGGCTCACCGGCCAAAGACTTCGCGCTGCTCATGCAGTGTAACCATAGCATCATCACTGTGGGCACCTTTGGGATCTGGGCTGCCTACCTGGCAGGCGGGAACACCATCTACCTAGCTAACTTCACCCTGCCCAACTCCCCCTTCCACATGGTCTTCAAGCCGCAAGCGACCTTCCTGCCACAGTGGGTGGGCATTGCTGCCGACCTTAAACAGGCCCTACAAAGTGGCCACTAGCCCTGTGCATATCTGTCCCTCATCCTTGGAGCTTGTGAAGAGGCAACACGTGTCAGGGCAGGGTGCTGACTCAGGATCTGCGTGCAGTTTGAATCCAGGCTGATCCACACCATAGCATAAGCTGAGGGATGTGGGGCAAGTGACTTAACCTCTCTGTGCCTTAGTGTGCTGACTGCAAACTGAACATACTACAGAACTTACCTCAGCAGCAACTCATGAGAACTTCATTAATTCACTTAGAGCTGGTGCTCAGGAAACACAGGGGAGGCACTGGCAGCCACATGCGTATGGCGTGCTGTTTACATTGGAGGGAGGTGTGTTTCAGCCCTCTCCCTCCTTGCAGCACCAGGTATTATAGTCCAGGTATTTTGCACTCATCTTTTGGGAGGGTTTGGCGAGGAAGCCATTCCTTCCCTGAAATAAAGGGGAACTAGGTTTTTGGAGCAGCTAGGAATTCAGGCTTTGGATTTTGGGGGAAAAGAGGATTTGAGAGGCTGCATCTCAAGAGGATGCTCTTGGTGAGGAGGGGAGTCTTCTGCAACAGACAGGGAAAGGGCCTTAGATGCAGGCAGCACCCTGGGGTATGACAATGCTAACCTTGACAGCAGGATGCAACAGCAGGCCTCAGCCTGTGGCTGCAAATACAGCCAGAGCACAGGTGTCATGGAAACAGCAGCCTGACCCCAAGGGGCCAGGAGAATGGATCACAGCCATGTCAGTCAGCAGCCTGTGTGGATAGGGATTGACAGAGACACCTCACACTCTGCCACTGCCTAAGCCCCTAGGACCTAATGGTACTCTGAGAAATCCCAAACACATGGATTAAGTGATTGCAGTGCTGGTGTTCCTGGGTTCAGTGTATTTTAAACTACGGAGATACCAGAATTTTTATTTATTATTTTTTAAAATGTTGTTAACATATTTTTATTGTTCTAAGTTTTTTAATTCTTAGAAACAGGATCTTGCTCTGTTGCCTAGGCTGGAGTGCTGTGGCAGTCATAGCTCACTATAGCCTTGAACTCCTGGGCTCAAGTGATTCTCCCACTCAAGCCTCCCAAGGAGCTGAGACTACAGATGCCCGCCACCATGTATATCTGTTCAGTTGGCTGGGGGACTCAAGATTTTATTTTCGTTCATAATTTATTCCTTTGGCGAAGATCTGGCAGAGTCAGCATCCCTGGCCAAATTTTTATTTTGTCCCTTATTGCCAGGGTGGTATGGCTGCCGATCCTAGGCCCATCCAAGCTTTTGATGGGACCCTTGGGGCCAAGGGGACTTAGGAGCCAAAAAGGGCTCAGAGCCCAATTAAATGTCCTAGGCCAGTCAGGGCTGAAGGTGGACAGCAATCAGCAGCCCTTTAAAAACCTAGGCAACATAAGATTAAAAACCAAAATATGAAAGGCAAGGGTACAAAATTAATTTATCCTTAAGTGTTGAGCTACTATATTCTTAGATTTAGTTGTAGACTTGTAGCAATTTGTTATACAGGGTGTACATAAAGTTTGTGTGTAATTTAAAATAGACAATTATTAAAATAAGCATTGTTAACCATTTAAAGCTAAGAATTTAGAGATTTTTGTTGTACGGCAATATTTTTTGCACTCACTTTGGTAATTTGTCCTAAAGTGGGCCAATAAATTTCTCATTAAATGTCTATTGGTATAAACCACATAACTGGGAACAACTGTACCCAAGAAGCTCTAAGTCTGTTCCCAGCAGGGAATTCTCTATGCTTGAGATGGATGTTTGAGCCATATGGCATGAAAAGGCAAAGTCTCTCATTTAGTATTTTATCCAGGCTTCTATGTGCCCAACCAGAGGGTCGAGTTCCATCCTTCTACATCTGCCCTTATAGTCTCACACAATCACCTCTTCTCTGGTAGTCCCTGGGCCTAAAGGGAGAATGTCTGTAGTGTTAGTAGTACCTCCTTGGCAGTAAACAATAGGTGGAGCCCAGTGGGATTCAATAGTTTTAAATCCTGGAGCTATCAAGTAAACTTGCTGTTTACTTAATACTTGTCTTGACTCTGGGAAACAAACCAAGAAAATCAGTCATGTTTTAAGTAAGAACTCATCAATAATATTTTCATTCTTTCCATGACTTTTTCTTTTTTTTTTTTTTTT
>NW_003852606.1:1939147-1941874 GCF_000181295.1 Otolemur garnettii | reverse complement strand
GGGCCTGGGCTGGGGATTCGAACCCGCCACCTTAGGTGTATGTGGCTGGTGCCTTAGCCGATTGAGCCACAGGCGCCGAGCCTCCATGACTTTTTCTTAAAGAAGCAAATCTTGGATGTAGCTGATTTGTTTGAGAAGAATCAAAGTAAAATAACTGTCAATGAGAAAAGTCTTAGAAAGAGTCATGGTTAAAGACAAAGGAGATTCGGTTATTTCTGTGGCATATGGCAATTTGGCACACTAATTATAATTATTATCAATAACATATACCAATACATATTAGAATTTTAGGAGTTGCATACAATTTGGGAACAGATATTCATAATATATTTATACAAATATAGCCCAAGGAAAGTTAAATGCATTTCATATTTGACAATGCTTTCCATATTGTTTTAACATACCAAACAAACCTAATTAGTTTCTCTTAGATTTTTAAGGGCTCTATTATTAAAAAGCTAGTTTGAGGTTAAAAGGACCAAATTTGGACTTTTGTTTTTGGAAAGTTTGTCAAATATTAAAGGTTTAAAACATTTGTTCAGAATAAAATTACAGGTTACTGTAAAAGAATGGTCATTTACTTAACCAAAGGTGATGGTCATCAAAAGACTTTAAGGACAATATAGTAAGTTATATGGGTATAATACTTAACCCTTTTAAAGTTTAATTTTTCTAGTTAGTCAAAAACCTAAAAAGGACAACACAGGAATTATCTTGATAAAGTGTAAAATCTTTGGGGGCGGCGCCTGTGGCTCAAAGGAGTAGGGCGCCAGCCCCATATGCTGGAGGTGGCAGGTTCAAAACCCAGCCCCAGCCAAAAACTGCAAAAAAAATTTTTTTTAAAGAGTATAAAATTTTTGATTCTTTTAGGCCAGTTCCCCTAAAGGTAAAGAAAAACCCATATTGCAATTGGGTTTTTGTGTGTGTGTGTGAATCCCATTTTGATAACTTGGAAGTTAAACCTGCTGAAAAAGGTATTGAATTAATCAGACGCAACCAGAGTGTCTCCAGGGTCATGGGTATACAATCGATTATAGAGGTAAGTGAATAAGAAAAACTAGTACCTTGAATAGAGGAATAAATGACTCCTAGCAACGGCATGTGAAGTTTTCTGACCATATTGATTAATTTAGACAGACCAGTAAAGGTCTGGTATACTAAAGAGTATAGTATTAAATTGTATTGGAGGAAAACATTGTTTTCTTAAACCTTTAAGGTAAATATCAAGCCCTAACTTGACTTAAGACTTCAACTGTCTTAAACTAGATGGAGGAAAATTTACAAGAGATGACAAAGTTGAAGGTGAAAGTTACTGTCCCTTTTTATTTTTATTTGTTATTTTTTTAGAGACAGATTCTTACTTTGTCACCCTCGGTAGAGTGCTGTGGCATCATAGCTCCCAGCAACCTCCAGCTCTTCGACTTAGGCGATTTGCCTCAGCCCGAGAGCTGGAGTTTGCTGTGAGCTGTGAGTAGCTGGAACTATAGGCACCTGTCACAACACCCGGCTATTTTTTGTAGCAGTTTGGCCGGGGCCGGGTTTGAGCCCACCACCCGGCACCCTACTCACTGAGCCATGGGTGCCGCCCTACTATCCCTTTTTAAAGAGAGAAAAAGCTGAAATCAGTAAAACATAAGCTTTTATGTTTTTAAGCTTGATTTATTAAGGTATTTTAAGTTTTGCTCTGTTCCCCTGGCTAGAGTGCAGTGGAATCATCCTGGCTCACTGTAACCTCTAATTCCTATGCTCAGAAGATCCTCCTGCCTCAGTTTCCTGAGTAGCTGGTATTATAGGCATGAGTCATCACACCCAGCTATTTTTTTTTATTTTTTGTAGAGATAAGGCTTCACTACTTTGCCCTGGCTGGTCTCAAACTCCTGGCCTCAAGCAATTCTTCTGCCTCAGCTTCCCAAAGTACTGGGGTTAGAGGCATGACCCCGCTACACTGGCCTACCTAATTGTACTAATGTATTTAATAAAGACTGATTTAGCCAAGCATTGTGGTGGGCGCCCGTAGTACCAGCTTCTTGGGAGGCTGAGGCAAGAGAATCACTTAAGCCCAAAGAGTTTGAGGTTGCTGGGAGCTGTTAACTAATGCTACAGCACTCTAGCTAGGGGCAACAGAATGAGTCTCTGTCTCAAAACAAAACAAAACAATAAGGACTGATTGAGTTCTGACTGTATTGGGGGTTCCAAAGCAGAAGGTGACAAGTTCTTCCCCACCTGCCCCTGTCTTTCTTTTCTCCCATCTTGCCCCCACCCTAAGTGCTCCCCTCCCTTACTATACAGGGGACAAAAGGAAGCAGAGCAAGATGGGAGCTATTAAGGTAGAGATCTCATATCCCTGCTCCCAAATGGTATCCAGCACACAGTAGGTGCTGAATTAAATATTCATTAAATGGATCAGACAACTCCTAAGCAGAAAGAGCCTTTTGAAGGGCACATGCTGAGGACTATAGTGCACTGGGGACAGAAAGAGTGACAGAGATACTCCCTCACACCTATAATTCTTTGTTTTTTGGTTTGGTTTTTTTTTACAGTTTTTTGCCAGGGCTGGGTTTGAACCCGCCACCTTGGGGCCAGCGCCCTACTCCTTTGAGCCACAGGTACCGCCCTTTGTTTTTTTTTGAGACAGAGACTCAAGCTGTTGCCCTGGGTAGAGTGCTGTGGCATCACAGCTCACAGCAACCTCCAACTCTTGGGCTTAAGTGATTCTCTTGCCTCAGC
>NW_003852606.1:1932501-1938536 GCF_000181295.1 Otolemur garnettii | reverse complement strand
AAGAGTTTCAAGCTGTCACCCTGGGTAGAGTGCTGTGGCATCATAACTCATAGCAACCTTCAACTTGGGCTCAAGCGATCTTCTTGCCTCAGTTTTTCTATTTTTAGTACAGATGGGGGGGTCTCACTTTTGCTCAGGCTGGTCTCAAACTTGTGGCCATTCAGGCTGGAATGCAGGCAATCTACCTGCCTCAGCCACCCAGAGTGCTAGCATTACAGGCAGTGAGGCCACCATGCCCAGCCAATTTTTTTTTCATGTTTGTTTTTAGAGACAGTCTCACTCTTGCTCAGACTGGTCTCAAACTCCTGAGCTCAAGTGATCCACCCACTTTGGCCTCCTAGAGTGCTAGGATTATAGGTGTGAGCCACCATACCCAGCCTCAATTCAATGATGGCATGTTGGCAGCTTGAAACTGGCTGTGGTAGAAATATTTATACCATGGAAATTGCAAGTGCTACTAACCAGGGTTCTTTCCTCCAGAGAGCTAGTTGTTAATGCGTTTACCAGCACACCTGTGAGAGAGCAAAGATCTTAGGACACAAGTCCTGGGGGGGGGGGGGGGAGTGCTGTCCCCCTCAGGGAATGTCGGGAATCTGTGAGGCTGTTATGTGAAGATGCTAACAAAGCATTTTAGGAGTCTGGGGGCAAGGAGGCTAGAAGTCACATAAATGAACAATTGTCCTGCATCCTCATGACTTTGGAACATCTGTCAAACATTCATGGAGGGGTGAGATCTGCCTTGCATCTTTTATAATGCTCCTCCTGTGTCTTTTTTTTCCATGTCACTGAATCACTGGAGAAACCAGGTCATTTCACCCATAGACTGTCCCACATTCTGGACTTGGCTGATTGCATCCTCATGGTGTCAATTCACTAGCAACTTTATCCTCCTGTTTTTCTGAAAGCTGGTGTTTAGAGAGAGCAGCTTTGATCTGATATGGGGGGCGGGGGTGTTTGTTTAGCAGAGACAGGGTCTTACTCTGACTCCCAGGCTGGAATGCAAGCATGCAGTCATAACTCACTGCAGCTTCACTCCTGGGCTCCAGCGACCCTCTTGCCTCAGCTTCCCAAGTAGCTGGAACTATTGCCATGTGGCACTATGCCCAGCTAATTTTTCTACTTTTGTAGAGACGAGGTCTCACTGTTGCCCAGGCTGGTCTCAAAGCCCTGACCTCAGATATTCTCCTTAGCCTCTCGAGTAGCTGGGACTACAGGTGCACACCACCAAGCCCGGCTAATTTTGTTTCTTTTTTTGTGCATAGAAATGGGGTCTTGCTAGGTTGCCCAGGCTTTGGAGTTTTTTTTAAGGGAGCTTCCTAGGTGGAGTGAATCTTCTGCTGCTTCACTCAGGGCTCAGAGGGGCTCCTTGTCTCCTTCTCAGTGTTGGGATTGTTGGGCCCATTGTTCTTCCCTCCTCAGAAAAAAACTCAACAGGGCGGCGCCTGCGGCTCAAAGGAGGAGGGTGCCAGCCCCATATGCCGGAGGTGGTGGGTTCAAACCCAGCCCCAACCAAAAACTGCAAAAAAAAAAAAAATCATCAATCTTGTACATGATTTTGGCAGCCATAGATGGGCACTGCTTATCATAATACCATGATACCATGAGTAGACGCAAAATGGTGAATTCCTGACACCTTTTTTTTTTTGAGACAGAGCCTCATTTTGTCGCCCTCAGTAGAGTGCTGTGGTGTCACAGTTCAGAGCAACCTCTAACTCTTGGGCTCAAGTGATCCTCTTGCCTCAGGCTCCTAAGTAGCTGGGACTACAGGTGCCCGCTGCCACAATGTCCAGTTATTTTTAGAGACAGGGTCTCACTCTGGCTCAGCTGGTCTCCAACCTGTGAGCTTAGGTGATCTACTCACCTCAGCTTCCCAGAGTGCTAGGATTACAGGCGTGAGCCACGGCACCCGGCCTCCTGGCAGCAGTCTTGAAATAAGGGAAATTGGGAAGAGTTGGTATTTGCCAGGTTATTTTCCAAGATTCAACCAGCTTGTTTTCAAATCCCAGGTTCTATGACTCTCTAGCTTACTGTTTTTCAACTTTTTCTATCTCACAGCACACTTGAACCTATAGTTAAACATCTGGCCAGGTAAGGTGGCTCACTCCATCTGGGTACTGTGGGGGTCTTCCTTGGGGGACTATAGTAGCCCTATAATCTACCCTCTGGGCCTGTAATCCTAGCACTCTGGGAGGCTGAGGCAGGAGGATTGCTTCAGCTCAGGAGTTCAAGACCAACCTGAGCAAGAGTGAGACCCCCCCATCTCTGCTAAAAGAAAGAAAAAGAAAAGAAAATTATTGCTCTACCCGAATATTCTTCGACAAGGTACTTGGCCTCTCTGTGCTTTGGTTTCCCCTGCATACCACAGTGTGTACAAATGCCTATCTCACAGGATTGTGAAGACTGAAGTCAGTGGATAAGGGTCTGACACAGCTGTTTGCCAAAATAACTTAGAGTTCTAGGGGCTCAGACTCAGGAAAGAGCCTGGCACAACTGGACTTTGTCCCCTCCTCCAGGCTGTCTTCTTGGCAGAAGTGGGGACCCTTTTCTGTTCTGGCTACTATAGTCCCCCAAGGAAGACCCCCCAGGGTACCCAGATGGAGGAAGGAACCTTGACTATGCCTCTTTCCCCTCCCTACTCCTGCGGCCAGGCCTGAGATGCCTGATGCAGCTGTAGGAATTGAGGACCAACAAGATGGGCTTCCTGGCTCTGTACCTGTAGCTCAGTGGCTAGGGCACCAGCCACATACACCAGGGCTGGCAGGTTGGAACCCAGCCTAGCCCTGCTAAACAACAACAACTACAACCAAAAAATAGCGGGCCTTGTGGTGGGTGCCTATAGTTCTAGCTACTTGGGAGGCTGAGGCAAGAGAATAACTTAAGCCCAAGATTTAAAGTTGCTGTGAGCTGTGACGTTACAGTACTCTACAGAAGGCGACATAGTGAAACTCTGTCTTATAAAAAAAAAAAAGATGGACTTCCTGGCAGGCACCAGTGTGGGAGGAGGGGCTCTGGGTCACCTCTCACTGCGGCCCAGCCACACCCAAGCTGGGAAGGCTCATAGATCCTGGGCGGAGTTTCCAGTCACGGATGCTAGAAAGCTCAGAAGGTTTCACTGGGCCTGAGTCAAGAGACCTGGAAGAAGCGGGAGCACTCAGCTGCCTGCAGAGTGACCCTGTCACCAAGTCCCCAATTTCTTCAGCCAGAATCAGGTGAGAGAGGGCAAGCGGGAGTGTCTTCCTACCCAGCAGCACACACCAGTGGGGACAGGGACACATGTGCATGTATACCCACCTGCACACTTTGCCCCTCAGACAGCAAGGATTTGGGAAGTGGAGACCCAGCTGTGCCCTTGCTGATCTCTGGTCCCCTCTGAATGCATCCCCATCTCAAGGCTTTCGGGAGAGGAGGGTTCACCCCCGGGGGCAACAAAGCCCCTGCCCTCTGAAGCTCCCATCCACCCAGCTCCCCTCCCTGCTGCTTAAGTTCCACCCCTCCACCCCCCACCTCAGGTCACCAGTTCACTCCTCCCTCCTGCAGTCACAGTCATCAGGAACCACCTAGTATTAAAGGTAATAAATGCTGAGAGAAAGCCTAGGGCACAGCTGGTGGGAACCGGCTTTTCCTGTCCTCCCCCCCCCCCCCCCCCCCCCCCCCCCCACCCCCGTTGCTAACTACAGGACTGTGGTCCTTAGAGGCCTCATAAATCCCTGGCCCCAAGCCCCCACTCCAGCCTAGCCCCACCCAGGAAGTGCTTTGTCCCCCACCTACTCTGGGCCTGAAAGTAAAGTAGAGATGGCCCCACATTTTTGTTTTAAACTCCCATCTCTTCCCCAACGTTGGAATAGCCATGATGACACCAAGCAGAGGAGCCACAGGGAGTACTGGAGGGAGGGGAGAGCAGGGCACTGAGCTCACCTTGGAGAAGCAGGTAGGGAAGGGCTTCCTGAGCTGAGGTGACAAGAGGGAGCTGGGCCAGAGGCTGGGATTCTGTCTTGAGAGTGGGGAGCCCTGGCAGGGCTCAGGCCAGCAGGGAGGGTGGGGCAGGGAAGAGATTGAAGGCTGGGAGGGGGCAGGAGCCTGGGTCCAGGCAGGAGTGGATGAGCCCTGGCCTGGAATAGAAAGAAGTGAATGATGGCTGGGTCCCCATAGCTTAGTGGTCAGGGCTCTGGCCACATGTACCTGGCCCAGGCCTGCTAAAAAAACAAAAAACAAACAAACAAAAATATCCCGGTGTTATACTAGGCACCTATAGGCCCAGCAAACTAGGGAGGCTGAGGCAAGAGAATCACTTGAGCCCAAGAGTTTGAGGTTGCTGTGAGCTATGATGTCACAGCACTCTACCAAGGGCAACAAAGTGAGACTCTGTCTCAAAGAAAAGAAAGAAAGAAGTGGATGAGACAAGGAGAATTCAAAAGAAGTCATCTGCAGATACCAGGACCCCATTCCCCTGGGAGAATTGGAGGCTGGTTTCCTCCTTCAAAGTGAGGTCCCTTTTAGCTCTGGTTACCTACTGTCATCTCCCCGGGAAGACCCTCAGGGGACGGGATGGAGGAAGAGACCCTGACAGTACTACCCAGCCTGGGGTATGTGTGTGTACATGAAGTGACACAGCTGTAGCAATTGAAAGCTAATAACCAGTTGGACTTCTTGACCTCAGAGGACTAGGGAAAACCCAGGCTCCTCCCCATTACCAGGAACAGCACAGCCCCAGGAGCTGTGGCCAGCTGCTTTTGCATTCTCCCCCTACCATAAGGTGACCAGATTTTAACATTGGTAAAGCGGGACATCATTGACCGCTGGAGGGGGGGGTGGTTCTTAATTAAAAATGGAGCAAGAAAAATTTTCATAGAACGTAAAAATAGTATTGTAATATATATATATTTAATTTCAACATAAGTACAATTTACAAATATAATACATTTTAAAAAATAATGTATAGGGTGGCACCTGTGGCTCAAAGAAGTAGGGTGCCATCCACCTGGGTGACCTTGCCCAGGAGGGGAGTAGAGAGTTTACATTAGCCTTTTCATTTTCAAATGAAGTTACATTAACCTCTTCATTCTCAAATGGAGTTACATTAACCTTTTCAAGCAGCCGAAAACCGTATATTCCCTTCCCGTTGTCCCTCCATTCCCTAGCTTGTCATGCATTCTTTCCAAAAATCGGGACTTTTTAAAAACGCTGTGGAACATGGGACAAATTGTTAAAAATCAGGACTGTCCCGCCAAAAGGGGGGCATCTGTTCACCTTACCCTACCATCCCAGTCCAGGTCATTCCAACCTCTGCTATAGCCAGAATCTCTTTGTCCAGAGTTCTTAAGCTCCAGGTTTGAAGAATGAAAACATAGACCACACCAGTAAGTGACAGGGTAAGCTACAGAGTTTGTTGAAAGATAAAAGAGATAGATAAGCAAAAGAGGGGAAATAGAATCTCTGGCAGTGGAGCGGGGAACTCGGGTGGAAAGCTGCTGTGGGCCTTCTGTCCAGGACATTATATACTGCTTTTCCTACCCTGCAGGCAGGGGATTTTGAAGATGTATGCCTGGAACAAGTCACAATTGGCCAGAAGCCTGCAGGCAGAAATAATCCTAAAATTAGCAAAGGAGTTCAGGCCTTCCAGTCCTAGCCCCAGGTGAGGCAGTAGGATAGGGAGGAACTGCACAGATGAGATACTGATCAGGCTGCTTTTTCCCTGACCTTGCTTGAGCCCAGAGAATGTGGCCTGGAAAGGTCATGTTTGTACCTAGAGAAGGAAGTCTGTGATGAGATTGATTTTTGAGCTCACCCAGGCCTAGAAAATGGGAGTCCTTGTTCAGCTCTGAATGGGGTAACCTTGTATCACTTGCCATCCCAGCCTCTGCCATGTCAGTTCCACCACATCCTGGGTCTTCTCCACGCTCAGCACCTCTCTTAGCTCTGTAGCCCTAGACCAGTCTCAGAGCCTCAGTTTTCTTTTCTTTTTTTTTTGAGACAGAGCCTCAAGCTTTCCCCCTGGATAGAGTGCTGTGGCATCACAGCTCACAGCAACCTCCAAC
>NW_003852606.1:1928126-1929460 GCF_000181295.1 Otolemur garnettii | reverse complement strand
AGAATCGCTTGAGCCCAGGAGGTAGAGGTTGCTGTGAGCTGTGGTGCCACGGCACTCTACCCAGGGCAACAGCTTGAAGCTCTGTCTCAAAAAAAAGAAAGAAAGAAAGAAAAAGGTGGTGAGGTGCACTGGCTCACACCTGGAATCCCAGCACTTTGGGAGGTCAAGGCAGGAGGGTCACTTGAGGCCAGAAGTTTGAAACCAGCCTGGGCAACATAGTGAGATCTCCATCTCTACGAAACATTTTTTTTTTTAATTAGCTGAGCATGGGGGCATGTACCTGTACTCTAAGCTACTAGGAAGGCTGAGGTGGGAGGATCCTTCAAGTCTGCAGAGTTGGTACCACTGCACTCCAGCCTGGATGATACATTGAGATCCTCTCTCAAAAACAAAAGAAATGAAGACCCAAAGAAATGGGGAAACCTATGTTTTAATATTTTTATGCTGAGGCTTGATGAGGCATGGACTGTTCACAAGGATGGGCAACCGGACAAAGGGGGTGTGATCTAATGGGAATAAACTGGAGAGAACTTAGCAAGGCCTGTCTGAGTCCTTGTGTTTTCAGAGATGAGGATACTCCTTTCCTCCAGGTATAGGAAGGGTAACTTGGGATGAGTATCCCGTGACCTACTTCAGCAGAGAAGGTGCTGAAGAAAGTCAGGGAGACCCTCCTCCTGCTGTTTTCTCAAATGCCCAGGTGCCATAATTTGGAGGGGAATGTGGTGAATCTCGTTGATTCTCCCTTCTCCCTCCTTCCCTCCATCTGTGCACCCTCCCCCAAGCTTTTCCCTAGATGTCCCGTGTCCTCTGTTGACAAATCTGGAGCCAGACAGAAGATGCAAGTTTCCTCCATGTCCTCGCAGTGCTCTCAAACTAGTTGGAGAAAGGAAGAGAGAAACACCCAGATGAAGTGGGAAGAAAACACGAGGCTGCTCCACAGAGAGTAAGCCAAGCAAGACAGCTCCCCGACCCCTGCCTGGGACCCCCCACTCCCCTCCCCCCGCCTCACCCCAGCTCCCAGAGAGTGCCTTTCCTCCAGAGCCAGGGCTGGGGTTTGACATCCCTTTAGGGTCTAGACAAGGATTAAAATGCAGCACAGTTGCCTTGGCTTGGGACTCAGAAGCCAATAGCACCACAGTGACATTTTCCATCTCTCCCTCCCGATAGTTTAACTCAGTTTTTTCTGTTTGTTTGTTTTTGAGACAGCGTCTCACTCTACCCTCAGTAAAGTACTCTAGCCTCATCATAGCTCTCAGCAACCTTAAACTCCTGGGCTCAAGAGATCCTCTTGCCTCAGCCTCCAGAGTAGCTGGGTCTACAGGCACCCTCCACAA
>NW_003852606.1:1924889-1928015 GCF_000181295.1 Otolemur garnettii | reverse complement strand
GGTTGCTGTGAACTATGACAGCATAGCATTCTACCCAGGGTGACAGCTTGAGACTCTGTCTCAAGGAAAAAAAAAAGCTATTGCACTAGCTGGGCCCTTCAGACCCACCGTACCCTGGCTACCCTTTGTGTGCTTCTAATTTCAAATTCCCAAAGGAGACAATCCTGTTTGATCCCACCTGTCTTTTTATTTTTTTGTTTTTGTTTTTTTGTTTTTAGACTCTGTCGCCCTGGATTGAGTTGCTCACAGCAACCTCCAACTCCTGGGCTCAAGTGAATTCTTGCCTCAGCCTCCCAAATAGCTGAAGTACAGGTGGCCACCACAATGCCTGGCTAGGTTTTTCCGTTTGTAGTAGAGGTGGGGTTTTGCTCTTGTTTAGGCTGGTCTTGAACTCCTGAGCTCAGGCAATCCACCTGCCTCTGCCTCCCAGAGTGCTAGGATTACAGGTGTGAGCCACTGTACCCAGCCTCTACTTGTCCTTTGAACCAGCACCCACCCCACATACCATGGACTGGCCAAAGGAGGGGTCACTTTGGGGCCAGTGTCACATAGGCTGTTTATGATTGGTTCCTCCTAACAACATCAGTCATTGAATTAGGGCCCATCTACTGCTACATGTGCATTTGATACTACTCAGCTACCTTAGCTGGTCTCAGAAGTCACAATCTACAAATGAGATTGATTCTGGCTTCAAGTTTGCTTCCTTCTGTTTCATGTCTGACTCCTCCCACTTCTATGATCTACGGTCTAAATGTCACCTCCAGGCCCAGCTCGGTGATTCACTCCTGTAATCCTGGCACTCTGAGAGAGTGGATTGCCTGAGCTCAGAAGTCGAAAATCAGCCTGAGCAAGAGTGAGACACCATCTCTATTAAAAACATGGTTGCGGGTACCTATAGTCCTAGCTACTCTGGAGGCTCAGGCAAGAGGATGGCTTGAGCCCAGGAGTTTGAGGTTGCTGTGAGCTATGATGCCACAGCACTCTATCCAGGGCAACAAAGTAAGTCTCTGTCTCAAAAAAAAAAAAAAAAATGACCTCCATCAATGCATCCATTATAAGAAGTGAAAACCCGCTGATCTTTGGCCTGATGCCAATACAAAACAGCTTTTCATGAGCATTAGCCTGGCTATGAAGTAATCCCAGGCTCCCCCCCACCCAACTCCTTCATCCAACTCAAGAAGGAAGGCCAGGCGTGGTGGCTCACGCCTGTAATCCTAGCACTTCGAGAGGCCAAGATGGATGCATTGCTTGAACTCAGGAATTTGAGACCAGCCTGGGCAAGAGCAAGACCCCATCTCTAAAAATAGTCGGGCATCGTGGTGGGCACCTGTAATCCCAGCTACTCAGGAGGCTGAGGCAAAAGAATCACTAGAAACCAGGAGTTTGAGGTTGCTGTGAGCTATCTACCCAGGGTGACAGAAATAAATAAACAAAACAAATCAAAAAGGAAGAGAGGGTGTGCTATTCCAAAGTCTGGTTGGGGTCAACACCTGAGAAGAATGCAAGCGGCCTGGACCCTAAACTGGTCAATTCAATTCAGATCCAGGGATCTAGTTGATGAGGCTGAGTTGCTTCTGGTTACTCTCAGGTGATCTTAATGGGCTCTAAGGGTTCAGCATCTTATAAATTGAAAGCAGGGGTACTGCAGTGTTTCATCCTAAGCTGACTTTGTTAGCTTAGAGGACCACACCTGCATAGTTCTGGCATCTTCCCAGGTTCAACAAAGTCACACCCAGATTGATTTAGCCTCAGTATTGGCTTCCTGGAAACGTCAGTTCATACTCTGACAGAGAACACAGGCCTTGGACCAAGTCAGCTGGAAACCTTTTGTCTCTAACTTACCTTTGTGCAGAGCCCTCTAGGATGTGCTGCTACTCATGTCTGCTCATGAGGAAGTTTTAAAAAGAAACTCCCAGTCACTAGGGAGGAGGCAGCAAATCCTTCAGGAAATCTCAGAGGGTTGGAGCCGTCACTCCTTTGACTCCTTCCAGATATCCTTGTCCCCAGAGTTCAGAGTCTAATCTTAATCAGTGGCCACACTTGGACTCTGACTGTGGCAACATACCACAGACGGTCCAGTCCAGCCTGTAGGACAAGAAGGTCCATAGTTACTTCAGCAATAATAAAGTGTTAACTGTGACAATGCTATGTGATAATTGTTCTCCTTTTACTTACCGACTTCTAACCACATAATGTGACGTTAGAACTTAATTATTGGCTGGGCACAGAGGCTCACGCCTGTAATCTTAGAACTCTCTGGGAGGCCAATGCAGGATGAACAGTTTAATAACTGCTTTGCTCTACAAATCACTAGCTCAAGATTTCTTTAAGGGGTTGGGAAATTCTCGTTGCCCTTCACTTCTGGTGGTACTATACACATTTTCTGATTGTTGGTTCTATGCAGCCACCCAATTACTGGAACTAATTTCTGTTGTAACTAGAGTTGAAAAGAATGGATTGTATATGTGCTCGTATATAAGTTGGGATTTCTTGGCCAGGTCTGAAGTACTCTTTAGTACTCAGATTTATCAGAGTCTCAATCCGTAGCCCTGGATAGAATGCCATGGCATCATCATAGCTCATGGCAACCTGAAATCCCTGGGCTCAAGTGATCCTCTTGCCTCAGCCTCTTGAGAAGCTGAGACTACCAGTGCCCATCACCACATCCAGCTAATTTTTCCATTTTTAGTAGAGACTGAATCTCAGTCTTGCTCAGGGTGGTCTCAAACTCCTGAGCTCAAGTGATCCACCTGCCTTGGTCTCCCACAGTGCTAGAATTATAGGTGGGAGCCACTTCCCTAAGCCTTGAATACTCTGCATGTCTGTTCAGATTATCTTCTGGTTACCAGGGGTCACTGGCTCCCCTTCAGCCTCCATCTCACCCATTGCAGCTGCTCCAACCCCTACTGTCTTTTCCTTTCTTCCTCCCTCCCTCTCTCCCTCCCCTCCCCCTTCCTTTCTTCATCTTTCTTTCTCTTTCTTTTGTTTGTTTTTTAAAACAGGGTCTTACTCTGTTGCATGGGCTAGAGTATAGTGATGTCATCATAGCTCACAGCAACCTCACACTCCTGGGCTTCAGCAATCCTCCTGCCTCACCCTCCTGAGCAGCTGGGACTACAGGCACAT
>NW_003852606.1:1922970-1924198 GCF_000181295.1 Otolemur garnettii | reverse complement strand
CACAGCAACCTCAAACTCTTAGGCTTCAGTGATTCTCTTGCCTCAGCCTCCCAAGTAGCTGGAACTACAGGTGCCCACCACAATGCCTGGCTATTTTTTATTACAGTTGTCGTTGTTTAGCTGGCCCGGGTCAGGTTCAAACCCTCCAGCCTTGGTGTTTGTGGCTGGCACCATAACCACTGTGCTATGGGTGCCGAGCCTAATTTTTCTATTTTTTTGTAAACACAGGATCTCATTCATGCTCAGACTGGTCTCAAAGTCCTAAACTCAAGCCACCTCAAATTCTTGAATTCAAACGCTCTTGTTGGCCATCCACAGTGCTAGGATTACAGGTGTGAGCCACTGCACCCAGCCTCTATTCTCTCTCTCTTTTTTTAATTGTTGGGGATTCATTGAGGGTACAAAGAACCAGGTTACAGTGATTGCGTTTGTTAGATAAAATATCTCTTATAATTGTGTCCTGTCCCCCTTATTCTCTTTTTCAATATTACCTGCCAACTGCCTTCAGGGCCTTCTAATAAAGATACCCAAGGTAATTTAATTGACACAACTCATTTCTTAGAGCCAGCCATGTCAAAAGCCATGGCCAGTGAATGGACAGGCCACCATGGAGCTACATATCCATGTCAGGCTCATTTAGCTGTAGCCAAGTCAGGTAATTGAGTCCTTGATGTCCAGGACAATTTTCCTCCAAAGGGGATGTATGGGGCAGCACCTGTGGCTTAAAGGAGTAAGGCGCTGGTCCCATATACTGGAGGTGGTGGGTTCAAACCCAGCCCTGCCAAAAACAAAAAACAAAAAACAAAGGGGATGTATGCAGGGTATGCAGAAGATGAATATCTATGGACACTGGATCCCCAGTAAATACTAAGTACGTACACTTGTACTCACTGTCTATAGACACCTGTGTATGTACACCTACAATCTAAACACCTACATTTGGGCCAGGGGCTCATGCTTGTAATCATAGTACTCTGGGAAGCTGAGGCAGGAGGCTTGCTTGAGCTGAGGAGTTGGAAACCAACCTGAACAAGAGCAAGACTCTATCTCTACCAAAAATAGAAAAATTAGTGGAGCACAGTGATGTACACCTATAGTCCCAGCTACTCAGGAGGCTGAGACAGGAGGATCACTTGAGACCAAGAGTTTGAGATTGCTGTGAGCTTCGATGACTCCACTGCACTCCAGCCTGGGCAACAGAGCAAGACTCTGTCTTGAAATAAATAAA
>NW_003852606.1:1918334-1922094 GCF_000181295.1 Otolemur garnettii | reverse complement strand
TAGAGACAGAGCCTCAAGCTGTCACCCTGGGTAGAGTGCTGTGGCATCACAGCTCACAGCAACCTCCAACTCCTGGGCTCAAGCGAATCTCCTGCCTCAGCCTCCCAAGTGGGACCACAGGTGCCCACCACAACTCCCAGCTATTTTTTGGTTGCGGCCATCATTGTTGTTTGGCGGGCCCGGGCTGGATTCAAACCCACCAGCTCAGGTGTATGTGGCTGGTGCCTTAGCTGCTTCAGCCACAGGCGCCAAGCCAAGTATTACAATATTAATACAGTTTTTTCCTTTCTTAAAATATGTATACATTTTTTGGCACCCTCTGTATATATACACACCCTTAAAAATACACAATATATACACACCTATACCCTACAATGTACACATGTCCAGTAGTATGCACATAATTCTGCACATGTACATACATGTACACCAGGTATAGATATCCATATATAAACATGCACAGTGCATATGTACCCCTGTGCAGACACACTTGCATACACATACTCTAGATGCAGTGGTTCTCAACCTTCCTAATGCTGCGATACATTTTCATTGTTACAAAGGGGTCGCGACCCACAGGTTGAGAACCGCTGCTCTAGAGACATACCTGCATGCACGTACACAAACATGTACCAAGTATGTACACACAAACAAAGTAAACCCACATTCAAATGTGCCAAATGTGCCAAATGACCCCTGTGCACTACCCAGCCTCCATCTACCAGCTAACACACCCTGCTTTCCCTCCTTGATAGCCATGCTCAGCATTCAAGTGCCTTTCTTCTTTCCTGCGGCCAACGTCTTCCTCTTTGTCTTCACTGCTTCCACCGTATTTCACCTGCAGCAGCGGCTGGCAAAGGTTCAGCCCTTGTGGGAGTTACAGTCACCAGCACCCACTTGGATGATCAATACCACAGGCCACATGGGGAACCCAATAGGTCTGACCTCGAAGGAGTTAGAGACATCAGTGCCCATGTCAATGATCAAGGCCACAGACCACCTAGGGAACCAGATGGACCAGTCCTCAAGGACGTTACATCCACCGGTATCCATGGGGATGCTCCATGCCATAGGCCGCATGGGGGACCAGATGGACCTATCCTGGACAAAGTCACAGAGGCCAGCACCTATGTGGACGATCAATGCCATAGGCCGCCTGGGGAACCAGATGGGCCAGTATGCCACCCTGTATGCCCTTGCCAAGATGAATGGGCGGCCTGCATTCATCCTGCCTGAGATGCACAGGACGCTGGCCCCTATCTTCAGAATCACCCTCCCGGTGCTGCCTAGCACCATGACCATCATCCACTGGCAGAACTACCACCTGAACGACTGGATGGAGGAGCAGTACCGCCACATCCGGGGTGACTACGTGCGCCTCACAGGCTACCCCTGCTCCTGGACCTTCTACCACCACCTGCGCCATGAGATCCTCCAGGAGTTCACCCTGCATGACCATGTGCGTGAGGAGGCCCAGACATTTCTGCGGGGTCTGCAGGTGAATGGGAGCCAGCCAGTCACCTTTGTGGGAGTCCATGTGCGCCGGGGGGACTATGTCCATGTCATGCCAAATGTATGGAAGGGTGTGGTGGCTGACCGGCAATACCTGGAGCGGGCCCTGGCCTGGTTCCGGGCTCGTTACAGCTCTGCCATCTTTGTGGTCACCAGCAATGGCATGGCCTGGTGTCGGGAAAACATTGATGCCTCCCGTGGAGATGTGGTGTTTGCTGGAAATGGCATTGAGGGCTCACCCGCCAAGGATTTTGCCCTGCTGACACAGTGCAACCACACCATCATGACCATTGGGACATTTGGGATCTGGGCTGCCTACCTTGCTGGTGGAGAGACCATCTACCTGGCTAATTACACTCTCCCAGATTCTCCCTTCCTCAAAGTCTTTAAGCCAAAGGCAGCCTTCCTTCCAGACTGGGTAGGAATCCCTGCCGACTTGTCTCCCTTACTCAAGCACTAGTGCTAACCCATCCTTTGAAATATCTTCTCCTTTTCTGACTCCCCCAAGATCACTTCCAAGGCATGAGAAGTACTTTACAAATATATAAAATGTATAACCTCTTGCATGAAGATGCTTTGAGCTACAAGGAACAGAAGTCCGAATTAGCTGGTTCAAGAACTATATTTGTATGTTTCACACAATAGGAGCAAAGATGGCCCAGCATCGGGGTTAATTTACTTAGCAGGTCAACAAAGTCATGAGTTACATATCCAGATGTCACATCCTGTAATCCCTTTCAGAGGCAGCTAAAAGAGACTCATTCTTATTTTAGGTTCCTTTTGAAGAATGATGGAAACCTTCCTAAGCCCTTCACCAACAGGATTCTCCCCATATCTCATTGACAGGAATTTTCACATGCCCAGGTGGCCCACTAGGAGGCAAGGCAGACAAACCCACTGGGTTTGGCATAGCCTCACATCCTGAAGCTGGGGAGTTAACCAGCCTTGTGTGAAGGACATGGCAACCTGCAGAAACATTGAGTAATTTTTGCTAAGAAAGAGAGGGAATGGCCCTAGAATTGACAATGGGGTTGCCCCAAGTGGTTGTGTAGGTTGTTCACGACATAAGGCACCTGGTCAAGGAAGCCAGTGGGACTTAAACAGAGGGACTTAAACCCACAATGTACTCACCCAGCCAGGCGTCCCTGGGTCTGTGTCTGCCCAGAGGACTTACTTTTTTCCTGGTTATTTCCTCCAGAAAGGGTGCTTGAACCAGTTTGCACAAAAGTGCTTTCTTGGCTAATGCCTGGTGTGCAGCCAAGAGCATGTGCCCCACCTCTGTGGCTATGGCTTCTGTGGGCCTGGGGTAATTATCCTTGAGGACTTGGGAATAGGATGGCTCAGTGAACTTGAGAGCACTCCATTCATTCTTTCAATATGTGCTGGGGCACATCTGTTACAAACATCCCAGGATATCCTTCCTTCTTAGAGGATACATTTGTAACCATTACACAGATATCAAACAAATAATATTCATATAACCACCATTAGGAACACACTCACAGAACCTGGTAGTCCAAGAACTTGGGACTTGAACCCAACAGATCAAGACTGTGGTGAGCTGTGATTAAGCCAGTGAATAGTCCCTACACTCTAGCCTGGGCAATAGAGTGAGATTCTATCTCTGAAAAAAATAAATTTAGGACCTGGCACAGTGGCTCATTCTTACAATGCTAAAACTTTGGGAGGCCAAAGTGGGAAGATTGCTTGAGGCCAGGCATTTGAGACCAGCTTGGGTAGCATGGTAAGACTTCATTTAGGCCAGGTGCAGTGGCTCATGCCTGTAATCCCAGCATGCTGGAAGGCTGAGGCAGGTGGATTGTTCTGAGTTCACAGGTTTGAGACCAGCCTGAGCAAAGGCAAGACCCTATCTTTAAAAATAGCCAGTTGTTGTGGCAGGTGCCTGTAGTCCCAGCTACTTGGGAGGCTAAGGCAAGAAAATAGCTTGAGCTATGATGCCGTGGCACTCTACTGAGAGTGACAAAGTGAGACTCTGTCTCAAAAAACAAAACAAACAAAAAAAAGACTTCATTGCTACAGGGAAAAAAAAAGAAGAAGAAGAAGAAAAATTAGTTACATGTAGTGGCATGTTCCTGTAGTCTCAGCTACTCTGGAGACTAAGGTGACTCTGGACCACTTGAGCCTAGGAGTTCGAGGGTGGAGTGAGCTATGATTACACCACTTCACTCTAGCTTGGGCACCAGAGTGAGAACCTGTGTCAAAAAAGGAAAATTAAATTAAAAGATGT
>NW_003852606.1:1913674-1917104 GCF_000181295.1 Otolemur garnettii | reverse complement strand
TGATGCCACAGCACTCTACCCAGGGGTACAGCTTGAGGCTCTGTCTCAAAAAAAAAAAAGAAAAGAAAAATTAGCTGGGCATTGTAGACCTAGCTAGTAGGATGGCTGAGGCACGAGGATTGCTTAAGGCTGGGAGTTTGAGCTTGCTGTGAGCTAAGCTGAGGCCACAGCACTCTAGCCTGGACAACAGAGTGAGACTAAGTCTCAAAAAAAAAAAAAATTAATAGTACTGTATCTCTTGTGAAAAACTTACATTCTTTCCATGTATAAATGCCGATTTTCCCATAAGCTTGCCAATGTTGGATATTATTACCCTTTTAAATGTAACCAACTTTGTGGGAGAAAAATGGCATCTGGTTTCCAATTGCATGTCTCCTTCAGTGAGGATCAATATCTTGTTATTGCTTATCCTGGGCTTTGAGCCAGTCTGCTAAGTAAAAGGCTGCCTGCCACTGGGTTCCTCAAACTCAATAGGTCTAAGTGAATTTAGGATTTCTTCCTTACTCTCCTTGAATCTATCTTTTTTTCTCATCTGTTGCACTTTTGTTTTCTAGGTCAGCCCAACCCAGAAACTTATTCTTCCACTTTCTTTGTCACTTTTAGTTAGTCATGAACTCTTTTTTTTTTTTAAATATTGCAGCATCATACATATGAAGCATTCATGAAATGCACACACCTTAAAGAATAAAGGGGACCAGGCACAGTGGCTCACTCCTATAATCCTAGCACTCTGGGAAGCCAAGGTGGGTGAATTGTTGAGTTCAGGAGTTCGAGACCAGCTTAAGCCAAAGTGAGACCCTGTCTCTACTATAAGAAAAAAAATAGAAAAATTAGCTGGATGTTGTTGTGGGTGCCTGTGGTTTTAGCTACTCGGGAAGCTGAGGCAGGAGATCACTTGGGCACAAGAGTTTGAGATTGCTGTAAGCTATGATGCCACGACACTTTACCCAGGACAACAGAGTAAGACTCTGTCTCAAAAAAAAATAATAATAAATGGGCAGTAAACCTGTTTAAATCTCATACAGGTTAAGACCTGGTGTATCAAAAGTCCCCAAAATCACTTTTAGGTTCAATGATCTGCTATTGAAAGTCACAGAACTTGGCTCAGCGCCCATGTAGCTCAAAGGTTAGAGTGCCGGCCACATACCCAGGGGCTGGTGAGTTCAAACCCCTCTGTGGCCTACTAAACAACAATGGCAACTATAACAAAAAAATAGCTGGGTGTTGTGGCAGGTGCCTATAGTCCCAGTTACACAGGAGGCTGAGGCAAGGGAATCACCTAAACTTTAGAGTTAGATCTATAACTTCAAGGGAAAAGACTAGAGAAATATTTGGAAAAACTTAAGAAAAAATAAAAAGGCTCAGCACCTATGGCTCAAGTAGCTAAGGCGCCAGCCACATACACGTAAGGTGGCAGATTCAAATCCAGCCCAGGCCCACCAAACAATGATGGCTGCAACCAAAAAATAGCTGGGTGTTGTGGCAGGTGCCTGTGGTCCCAGCTACTTGGGAGGCTGAGGCAGGAGACTCACTTGAGCCCAGGATTTGGAGGTTACTGTGAGTTGTGATGCCACAGCACTCTACCCAGGGGTACAGCTTGAGGCTCTGTCTCAAAACAAAAACAAAAAGAAAAACAAACAAACAAACAAAAAAAGGCTTGTCTGGTAAATATCAAATATCATCAAAATTATTCCAGAACTGCAGTGTACTCTTTAAAGCACAGAGCTTCGGCTGGGCATAGTGGCTCATGCCTGTAATCCTAGCACTTTGGGAGGCTGAGGCAGGTGGATTGCCTGAGCTCACGGGTTCAAGACCAGCCTGAGCCAGGGAGAGACCCTGTCTCTAAAAAATAGCCAAGTGTTGTGGCAGGCGCCTGTAGTCCCAGCTACTTGGGAGGCTGAGGCAAGAGAACCCAAGGGTTTGAGGTTACTGTGAGCTGGGACAACATTGCACTCTACAGAGGGCGACAAAGTGTGGCTCTGTCTCAAAAATTAATTAATTAATTAATTAAAATGAAAACTGCATCATTATATTTAAAAAAAGCTTTTCTTGGGATTTTGCGCATTGACTGCCTCTTTTAGGAGAAAAACAGGAGGCTAAAGAGAATGGAACAAATTTTACCTTTATTGGAGACAAAACTGAAATGCATGAATCATTGCAAATTTGGCAAGATGCACCATACATTTTTATTGTACATGTCAGTATTTTATCCTCAAAGGAATCATCAAAAGAAAATTCATTAAATAATCTTTTTACTATGACTGTTGAAGTGAAAGATCCCTCTGAATATCTTACACTTGAAGACTATCCCTTGATGATTTTTTTATGGTGATGTGTATTGGATATGCCCTGTTTGGTGTTGTGTGGCTGGCATGGTCTGCCTGCTCCTGGAGAGGGCTCCTGAGAATTCAGTTTTGGATTGGTGCTATTATCTTTCTGAGAATGCTTGAGAAGGCTGTCTTCTATGCAGAATTTCAGAATATTCGGTACAAAAGAGAATCTTTTCAAGGTGCCTTATTCCTTGCAGAGCTGCTTTCAGCATTGAAATGCTCACTGGCCTGAATGCTGGTCGTAATAGTCAGCCTGGGATATGGCATAATCAAGCCACACCTAGGAGTCACCCTTCAGAAGGTTGTGGTAGCAGGAGCCCTCTATCTTTTGTTCTCTGGCATGAAAGGGGTCCTCAGAATTACTGGGTATATTTCTTGTCCTTTGACGGTGATGGTAAGCCCTGACCCCTCAGCAACTGATGCCTGTATTATATTATGGATATTAGCCTGACTCAAACAATGAAGCTATCAAAACTGGAGGAACATTGTAAAACTCTCGTTGTATCAACATTTCACCAACACACCTCCGCGGTGGCAGCATACATTGTTTATCATCTGACAACCATGAAGTTCAGAAGAGTGGTGTGTCAATCGGACTGGTGGGAGCTGTGGGAGGATGATATCATTTGGCTGTTGCTTTCTCCATGATTCTCTTTGTCATCATGATTCTCTAGCAACCATCTGCAAACAACCAGAGGTTTGCCTTTTCACCATTGTCTGAGGAAGAGGAGGAGGATGAACCGAAAGAACCTATGCTGACGGAAAGCTTTGAAGGAATGAAACTGAGACATACCACACAAGAACCCAATAGAAATAGTAAACAAAACACAAGAAGCTGATGCACCTTCTTCAGTGACAGATGTAGCACTACCAGCCCTTCTGGATTCAGATGGGGAATGAATGATCACACACTTGAAAGGTCCAAAATGGAGTAATGAATGGGGACTGGCACCTGTGGCTCAAGTGGCTAAGGCACCAGCCACGTACACCTAAGGTGGCGGGTTCGAATCCAGCCCGGGCCCGCCAAAACAACAATGACAGCTGCAACCAAAAAATAGCTGGGCATTGTGGCGGGCGCCTATGGTCCCAGCTACTTGGGA
>NW_003852606.1:1902610-1913560 GCF_000181295.1 Otolemur garnettii | reverse complement strand
AAAAAAAAAAAAAAAAGAATGGGAAGATGAGCAGTTGAAGATGGCTAGTATCAGGGAAGAAATCCGTTTCTGTGTCAGGCCTCTACACTGCTCCCTAGGACTAAAGGAGGTGGTAACATCCTGATCTGTTCATTGATCTTTGGTTAGTGGAGCTGGCAAGAGGTATCAGGATGAGGAGAACATCTTATTGAAAACAAATTCATAGGATGAAAAAAATCTACAAGCTTCTTATTTACAACTTTGATGCCCCTTTCCCTCCCAAACCCTGACATGGATGTTTATGCAACTTATGTGTGTTGTTTCTGAAATTTCTAGAATGTTTCAGTTGTTTAATTTGTCAAACTCAAGAGACCTGACAGAAATTTGTGACTTGTGGGAAAGAGCTAGACGACCATTTAGGAATTCTCTGGATGTGGCTCAGCCTAATGCAATGGCTTAACATAAGCAGATTGGCTTTGATCTTTCTTCTGGTGGCATCTTCCAGCAAGTTGGAAGTCTTGGCAGATAACATTACAGTTCCTCTGGTTCAGAAGTTGGTATAGTGAGTTGTTTGTTTGTTTGAGACAGTCTCATTTTGTCACCCTGGTAGTGCTATGGCAATCTCAAACATTTGGCCTCAAGCAATCCTCTTGCCTCAGCCTCCCAAGTAGCTGGGACTAAGGTACCTGCCACAACATCTGGCTATTTTAGAGATGGGGGTCTGGATCCTGCTCAGGCTGGACTCAAACTCGGGAGCTCAAGCAATCCACCTGCCTTGGTCTCTGGGGGATCCCCTGGAAGGCAGTGTCCTTGCAGAGGGAAGAGAACTTGCAAACATTTGAATGAGAGCAGAGTGCTGGCCACCTGAGAGCCTTGTGAGGTCCCATTTGCTACAACAATAGGTAGGTGGAGGCTGGGTCTTGCAGGACCCTTTAAGTCAGGCTGAAAACATGGAGAGGTGATAAATGGCCCTGGAAGGATCAGGAAGGGTGTGGCAGTGTTTCTTGTCTGTCTCTATTTCCCTTTGGAGACTGTTCTGTGCCAATTACCCCATATCCACCTGTCCCCATCTCTAGCCGCCTTAGGCCACTCTGTCGCCATTTCTGTCTGCCTTTGCTTCCATTTATTCTATCCATATCCCTCCCTTCTCTCTCTGATTTGGCTTTCCACTGCCTCCTTTCCACTCCCTCTAACCCTTTATCCCCAAAACATCTGGGTGACCATGGGCATTACTGGACACATACCTTCCTTCTGGCTCCAGGTTCCTGCAAGTTCACCCTAACCAGCCTGATATGGTCACACCCGGACAGAAATGGGGACAGTGGCTTGAAGTAGGTAGAGATGGGTACAAGTGGGTATGGGGGTGTCAACACAGAAATGTCTCTGAGTGGCGCCCACAGCTCAGTGGGTAGGGAACCGGTCATATACACCAAGGCTGGCGGGTTCAAACCCCGCCCGGGTCAGCTAAAACAATGATAACTGCAACAACAACAAAAAAATAGCCAGGCGTTGTGGTGGGCGCCTGTAATCCCAGCTACGTGGGAGGCTGAGGCAAGAGAATCACTTAAGCCCAAGAGTTAAAGATTGATGTGAGCTGTGATGCCATGGTACTCTACCCAGGGCAACAGCTTGGAATTACAGGCTCAAGCCACCACACCTGGTTTTTCTATTTTTAGTAGAGACAGGTCTCACTTTTGCTCAACCTGGTCTCCAACTCCTGAGCTCAAGCAATCCACCCACCTAGGCCTCCCAGAGTGGAGAGGAAAGTGTTTTTGTTGTTTGTTTTTCATAAAGGGTTACAGCCTGAAATTCATTTCTTGTCTAATTAAAGTTGTAGTTGAGGGTGGGCTGGTGGCTCACAGCTGTAATCCTAGAACTCTGGGGAGCCGAGGCAAGTGGACTGCTTGAGCTCACAAGTTCAAGACCAGCCCCACTAAGAGCAAGACCCTGTCTCTACTAAAAATAGAAAACACTAGCCAGGCATGATAGCACATGCCTGTAGTCCCAGCTACTGA
Organism: Otolemur garnettii; assembly: GCF_000181295.1. Taxonomy (NCBI): domain Eukaryota; kingdom Metazoa; phylum Chordata; class Mammalia; order Primates; family Galagidae; genus Otolemur; species Otolemur garnettii. Next base: position 1,911,566 of record NW_003852606.1, on the reverse strand, counting down.
AGAGGCTGAGGCAAGAGCATTGCTCAAGAGTTTGAGGTTACTGTGAGCTATGATGTCCCAGCACTCTACCGGGGGTGACAAAATGAGACTCTGTCTCAAAAATAAATAAATAAATAAATAAATAGCATAACCACTTTTCAGATTCCCCAAACAATAGGAAGTTATCTACTGGGGGAGGAGCAGAGGGAAAGGGGGATAAAAACATTCATGACGTCTCTGAAGGAAGCAGCAAGCAGCTTGTTTGCCCTGACTGTACAACCATAAACAGGGATCAAGAGGTCAGGAAGGCAAAGTTCAAGCAGTTGGTGTGTCAATAGCAGTTCCCAGGTGGGGGTGGTGTTTTTCTCTGATCCTCTGTCTGTGGGAGGGGCTCTTCTGGATGTTCCATCCCCGGCTCACCACCCCCAGTCTCTTCCCACCAGTTTGTATTGTCTGGAAACCCTAGAATCCATCACCATGGAACTTCTAGCAGGTCCCACAGCTGAGTGCTACTGGAGTCAGATAAGTCAGCAGAGAAGATGCTGGTGGCTGGGGGGCCAGAGCCCAGTGGAGGACCCCCACTCAGGGCCTCCAGCCAGTCTAAGGAGTCCGTGGGGCCTCTGGGAGAGGGGGATGAGGAGTTCTTAGGGGATGGGAGGGAAGAGGAGAAGACAGATGAGGGGCCTTCAGAGTCCGGGGAGGAAGACAGTACGTCAAAGGAGCCTGGGAAGTCCAAGGGGATGGGGGGCAGCGCGTCTGCAAGGAAAAGAATGGTATGTCAGCCATTCCTGATAGGAAGTCAGATCCAGGCGCCAGACTCTACTTCCCATTTCAGAAGTCCAGTTCCCCAGCCCACTCCTCCCTCCGACTCCTGAGCCCACAATTTCAGCTCCTTCTCCCTCAGATCCAGGAGTTCAGCTCTTACCATCAGGCTCCACCTGATCTCCCAGGATGTCATCGATGCCCTGGTTGGGAAGCAACTGCGAACGGGCAGAGTTGGAGTGAGCCTGGAACTCCGGCCTAGAAGCTGACCGGAGACCCTCCACCCTCGCTTCGACCCTCACCCTCTCACCTGCGCCCTTCGTATCGCTTCCTGCAGCTCCTCCTCCAGAGTCAGGGCCGTTGAGGTCGGTGCCGAGGAAGAGATCAGGGCTGGAGCCGGAGTTGGAGCCAGAACTGGAGCGGTCACAGGGGTATCCGCGGCACTTTGAAGAGGTGGTCTGTGAGATGCTGTATTTGGCTTGACCTGGAACCGCCAAGGGCCAGTACCTATAAGCCACGCCCACAGGGCGCAACCCCACCCACTCGCAATCTTTGGCTCCACCCTTTCTCCAGCACCAACCCCTTTTTGGCCTCACTCCCTATGCTGTCATTGGCTTCTTCTCTCCAAAGATCCTCCTCTCGTGGTCGCCTTTTTTCTAGGCGCCGGACCACGCCCCCACACTTCATTGGCTACTTTTTTCCCTCCGGTCCCACTTTGCTTTCTCCCACTTAGCCCCGCCCTCACCGAGCCCTGCAGCAGGGTTGGTCGCAGAGTTTTAGGCCTAAGGCGCCGCCAGGAACCACCCGCAGGGCTGTCTTCTCGCCGGGGTTTCTGCCGCTCGCGGGGCGGGGCGCCGCCGCGCATGCGCTCCAAGAGAATAGACTTGGTCCCAGACACCGGGAGGCCCCGCAGGCGCAGCTGCTGCCTGAGCTCTGAGACCTGGGTTGGGGGGTGGAGAGAGGCGGTGCTGGGCGAGCTCCGGGGAGCAGGCGGGACCCTGGGCAAGACTTTTGGAAACCGGGAACGGAGGAGGGACTAAGAGTCCGCATTTCTGGAACCATAAAAAGGATAAACTGATGACCCGATCTCCTGGATTTCCATGGGGCAGGGGCTGCAGGGTTAGACTTTTGAGTCCCCACCGTAGGAAAGCACTTACGTTTTGATGGTTACAGCCTGGTTACACCCCAAACTCACCGTCAGCTCCTCCAGTTTAAGGGTCTGAAGTTCCAACTTGTGTGTAGGAGTAGAGGGGCTGGGGACTCCTGGCGGGGAGGTAATGAGGGGAGTGGACTTCATTCTGGCGATAGTTGTGAGGGGGGAACAAAGGTTAGATGAGGCAGGAAGAGGAAAGGCATTCTGGGGTCCTCAAAGACAGGGGCTGGAGAAGATGCATGAACGGGCCCAGAATTCCGGTTCTCCGGAGCAAAGACATGGGGCTAGATTTCTGTACATGGGAAGAAGGAAACGGGAGCCCAGACTCTTGGGTCTGCAGGGAGAGGGCCTGAGAGATTGGTCTCTTGAGCCTTGGGGAAGCAGAGAGTTCCAGGCCAAACTCCTCTGGTCTTGGGCTCTGGGTTTGAGGGAGGAGAATACCAGGATTTGAATTTCTGGATCCCGGGAAAACAGTAACGGGAGTCATACCTAGGATGTGGCTGCTGTGAATTTGTCTTTTCCCACAGAAGTCGCCTGGGAGGACCCAGGGCTGACCCCTCTTCAGCTTGTGGGTCTGCCCCTGTCCCTTGTTTTGGCTGTGGGGACATGTATTGGTAGTATGTCAAATTCTCCTTGGACTTGGACTCCCTCCAACTTTGGGAGATCTTGAGAGACTCCTGAAAAAGTAGGTAGGATGTGCTATGCCTCAGAGCTGCAGGCAAAGTATGGGGTCGACCTGGCACCACAAGTAAGAAGCAAAAGGGGGAGTAGCAAGAAGGACCAAGGCTAGACTTTCAGAAGGACATCTCACTCCAGTAAAGAGTCACATCCTTTGGAGACCTCCAAGGACAATATTTTGGCTCAGGGAGCAGGACTCCAGGGCTGAAGAGGAAAGGGGCAGGGCCCAAGGCCGAGGCTGGGGCCAGAGCTGGGCCTGAGGCTGAGATCCACAGGTCTGGATCTGAGCCTGGAGAGGCAGTGAAGGACCCTGAGAGACCTGTAGGCAGCAAGCCAAGCAGGGAGGATCAAGGTTGTATGGAAAGGAGGGCCCCAGAGTACAGGAGGCAAGCCTGGGGAGCAAAACCCAAGTGGTGGAAGCTGGTTGCTGGGACTTCTGGGTCTGAGGACAGAGGTGTTAGGGGCCCAGATTTTTACATTCTCAAGAAAAGCAGAAATGATGTCCTTGGTCATCAAGGGGTACATATGTGGTAGCTGAGGATAGAAGATTTCTGGAGTTTTGCTGGGATGGGGTGGGGACTGCACCTCTGGTTCTTGGGAGAGGGAGAAGCTGAAAGCCACATTCTGAGCTTCTTATGTGTGCCAAGAGTGGAGTCTGGGATGCCTTCTCCAACGAAACAGGATCTGAATTCAGACATCTCAGGATGCGAAAAAGAAGGAAACAGAACTCCTAGGGGTGGGATGGCTAGGGATCTGGACTCCTAGGTCCTTGGGAAAGGACAGGATGGGATTTCAGTCTATCCTGGGGCACAGGGACTGAGATGGAGGAACCAGCAAGGGATGTCTGGCAGTTGTACTCCTGGGGAGTGGGGCCACCATTCCCTCCCTTTCGGGGCCCACACTTACACAAATCCTGATTCCGTCTGTGGATCCTAAGCTGGAGGACTGTGGAGAGCAGTGAGAGGTGGGAGGAGAAAGGCGGGAAGGGAGTGTCCAGGAGCCTGGACTGGAGCAGTGGTTGTTGGCGGGACACTCATGCCCAGCCCCCTTACACACCCCGAGCAGGCTGGTGGGCGGGCAGCCTGCTCCCTTTCCCCGGCCTCCTGCCTGCTCCCTGCCAGCAGAGTGCTGCAGGCCTGAGCCATTCTGGGGCTAAAAGCCAGCCAGCATGTAGGCAAGAGTTAGGCCTGCCCATCACCCTCCACATGCCTCCTTCACAAGTCTGTGCCCACCCCTGACAGTTGCCATCTTGGCAGCCTGGCCCATTCGCACCTCACTTCCTTTCATCTGTGCATCCCGCTTTTCAGGTGCCTGCTCCCTTCTGTGCTCCTTCTGAGTCTTCGAACAGTCCCCCTCTCTGCATACCCATCCTTGGAGAGAGATAAGTAAGTACTCATCTCTCTGAACTCACCTGCTAGTTTCGCACACCTGCCACTTTTGTTTTTACACTCTTTTCACCTTTGCTTCATTCTGCCTCAATACCCATCCCCCATCCTGTTGCATTCAGTATTTGGTCCCCAGTTTGGCGCAAGGATCTCCCTTTGCACATTTCTGCTCTTTTCTACACATGTGCACCTTTTTGCACACTCCTTGCTTGTTGGTTACTTGTACCTTTGCACCCACCCAACCATGTAAGCACACTTATTTGCACACTCACATACCCTTTGCTTACTCAGGGATTCACCCCCAGTTCTTTTTTTTTTTGCAGTTTTTGTCCGGGGCAGGGTTTGAACCTGCCACCTCCAGTATATGGGGCCGGCGCCCTACTTCTTGAGCCACAGGCACGACCCCACCCCCAGTTCTATTTACTTACATACTTTCCACTGCCCTGAGACCTCAAACAGGACTTTTTTTTTTTTTTTTTTCAGTGTCTCACAATGTCACCCTTGGTAGAGTGCTGTGGCATCACAGCTCACAACAACCTCAAACTCTTGGGCTTACGCGATTCTCTTGCCTCAGCCTCCCAAGTAGCTGGGACTACAGGCACCTGCAACAACATCTGGCTATATTTTTGTTGCAGTTGTCATTATTGTTTAGCAGGCCCAGGCCAGGTTTGAACCCACCAGCCCTGGTATATGTGGCTGGCAGCCTAACTACTGAGCTATGGATGCCAGAGCCAAGGCTTAATAGCTTGTTGTCCCCTCACCTGCATTCCCACACTGGTCCTCTGCAGTCCCCATTCTGCCCACTCCTCTGCTTTGCATATGCCTTCCTTGTTCCTTTAGTCCCTGACCCTACTCAAGCCCACTCCTACTCACTCACTTCCCATTGCTCCCCTGAGCTGAGCATTGTATTAACCATTTGCACACTCATTGGTTGTTCACAACCTGACACCTTTGCTGGACCCTCGTTTTTTTTTTTTTTGTTTTTTTTTTTTGAGACAGAGTCTTACCTTATCACCCTCTTTAGAGAGCTGCGGCGTCACAGCTCACAGCAACCTCCAACTCCTGGGCTTAGGCAATTCTCTTGCCTCAGCCTCCTGTCACAGTTCCTGGCTATTTTCTGTTGCAGTTTGGCCAGGGCCAGGTTCGAACCCCCTACCCTAGGTATATGGGGCTGGCACCCTACCCACTGAACCAGAGGCGCTGCCCTCGCTGGGCCTTCCTTTATGCAAAATGACCATTTGCACAGAAAACACATGCCCCCCCAGACTAGAGCATTCTCAAGACCTGGGACACCCTTCTCCCACCCATGGAGAGAAAGCCTCTCACCAGATCGGAACTTGGAGCAGATGATTTGGGAACGCTGGGAAGAAGCTGCCAGGGTCATTGCCAAGTCTAGGACAGGAACCTGGACAGGGGAGATGGCAGGGCCCACCCCAGAGGGCAGGGTTAGAGTGAAGGTGGAGAGGGTGCCCCTGCATGTGAACTCAATGGGGAAAGGGCCAGAAGTTAGGGAATAGGAGCTACCTTGGGGTATAATTTCTGAGTTCCAGGGGAACTGTACTCCTGGTCTGAGAGAGAAGGTCTGAGGGCCTCAACTCCTGGATCCTGGGAGAATAGGGACCTCGGATCCAGGTCTTCTGGGTTCTGAGAAGGAGCGCATTGGAAGTCTGGACTCTTGGATCTATGAAGGGAAGGAGGGGCCAGGGACAGGACTCCTGAATCTTTTTTTTTTTTTTTTTTTTGAGACAGAGCCTCAAGCTGTCCCCCTGGGTAGAGTGCCATGGCATTACAGCTCACAGCAACCTCCAACTCCTGGGCTCAAGCGAGTCTCCTGCCTCCGCCTCCCAAGTAGCTGGGACCACAGGCGCCCACCACAACACCCAGCTATTTTTTGGTTGCATCTGTCATTGTTGTTTTGGCGGGTCCGGGCTGGGGATTCGAACCCGCCACCTTAGGTGTACGTGGCTGGCGCCTTAGCCGGTTGAGCTATAGGCGCCGAGCCAGGACTCCTGAATCTTGAAGGAGGAGGTTAACGACTGGAACTCAGTACTCTGAGCAGAGAATCCAAGATCTTGGATCCAGAGGATTAAGGAGGACTGACAGATGTGGGGGAATAGAAGGATCCCCCCAACCTGCTTGTCAGAGGAAGTGAATGGGGTGTCAGTTACCACGGTCTGTGGGAAAAGTACTGGGACCAGAGAATTGACGGAAGAGTTAAGAAGGGTCTCCCCTCCACCCCAGGGGCTCCTCACCAGGTGGACTCAGTGCAGCTGTGCTCTGGGGTGGGCTGAATCGCGCGGTCCAGGCTGGATGCCGCAGGCTCCGCCCCTCCAACTTGGGACCGCCTCGGACCCTCCTTCCTGGGGCGTGCTAGTTGCCTGGGGAGTGGGGTGGGGGAAGGCATGAACCCTGCCTGGGACCCTGAGGAGGGGCAAGGGCCTGCACTGGGAGGGCCTGGGGCAGGGAGGATGTCAGGGTTCTCTGGCACGCTCCTCCTGCATGTCCTGGGACTGTGGGGTGGGGTGGAACAGCCACAGGCAGATTGACAGAAGCAGGTGCAGGGCGAGGGGCGTTGGATGAGCAGCAGCAGCAGGTGGTCCTGTCCTGGCCTTGCCGGCAGGTGCCACCTGTCGCCTAATTTTTCCCTGACGCAGCGACAGACGTCAGTTTAGAGCAATGAAAAGTTTAAATTGGAGGCCTGGACTCCTGGGTTTACAGAAAGAGGCAAGGGTCTGCACCTCTGAGTCTGCGAGGGGAGAGGGCTAGACAGAGGTGCTCAGCGACAGGCAGACAGGTCCAGAAAGGGACCAGGGAAGCAGATTCCTAGGCCTGAGAACAGGATTGGAGTATGGACTTTAGGGTTGAACGGAGAGATGGCAGTTCCCACTGGCAGGACTGAGGGCCTGAAATTCGGCAGGACAAGCTTAGGGAGCTGTGTTCTGAGGCGTGTGGGAAGCTCCAGTGCTCCTGGGTTGGATTACATGCCAGAGTGCAAGCTGAGGCTGTGGCTATAAATACCTCCTTGGACTATGCAGGGGCCCAGTGCTACAGACAGGGGCTTTGGTACTTTATTCCACAGAAAACCATCATCACTCGCGCGCCCAGATCTTAACAATCGAGGCGTTGCCAATACCACAGATATCTTTATTGCTCGTTGGCACTAACATTCCAAGCCCATCTTCTCACGGTCCCATCCTCCACTACCCGAAAACTCAAAACTCCCAGCAGTGCATGCGGGGGAAAGAGACTACAACTCCCGGAAAGCTCTGCGCTCAGGCGGGCTCCAGTAAGAAGGAGCTCCCTTGAATTTTTCAAGGTTCGTGCACTCGTTTGCTATTAGCTTTCAAGGAGGCGTGGCCACGGGAGGTCCGTGGCGGTGATTGGCCGGTAGCTCCTGCTGCTCAAGATCCCAGAGGAGGCGGCGAAGCCTACGCAGTTCACAGTGCAGGGCGTCGTCTGTCACCGGACCCGTGAGGCGCAGGCGCGAACTGCCCAAGGGCAGGATGAGGGGAGGGTGCGATGAGAAGCTTTCGAAGATGTCCCCTGAGGCCAAAGAAGATGGGTTTAGATTTTGAAAATGGGAGTGAGGAGGATGTGTTGGGGAGAGCTGAGCAATTCCTGGAGCAGGATCTCCACAAATGCAACTCTTGGGAGTTCCTAAGGGTGATGGGAGTAGTAGTTCAGACTACGAAAAGCGGCTCAGCGCCTGTGGCTCAAGTGGCTAAGGTGGCGGGTTCGAATCCTATCCTGGGCCCGCCAAAACAACAATGACGGCTGCAACCAAAAAATAGCCAGGAATTGTGGCAGGCGCCTGTGGTCCCAGCTACTTGGGAGGCTGAGACAGGAGACTCGCTTGAGCCCAGGAGTTGGAGGTTGCTGTGAGCTGTGATGTCATAACACTCTACCCAGGGGGGGACAGCTTGAGGCTCTGTCTCAAAAAAAAGAAACCACTACGAAAAGCCACCGTTGCCTGGAAACAGGTTACACAGTTTAGTCCCCAGGACAAGGAGGAAGGGTTGGGAATTTAATTAAGTCTTAAGGAGCCTGACGGTGGAGGGGTCCGGAGCTCTTACTCCTAGGAGAGGTGCTGGGGGCGTGACTCTTGAGAAAAAGGGAGGGAAGCTCGAGACCGAACTCCTGTGTCTTGGGGGAGGAGAGGCCTGGGTCCAGCATGTAGATCCTGGGAGAAGAGAGGGCTAGGGAATCTAGAATCCTGGATCAGAAGGAAGAGGGTGGGGATATAAACTCCTGGGTACTGAAGAGAGAAAGGCGGCAGCCCCAGTGCTTGTATCCCCACTTCTCACCTGTGTCCACTGCATCTCGCTCTGCAGGGGGAGGGTCCCAGGCAGGTGGTGGCCCACGGCCAGGCCCCAGCTGGTAGTGGCTGAGAAGATGGTGGAGCTGAGCAGGGGTCAGAGTGGGGTGGTCAGTTCGTAGGCTGCTCCATGAAGCCTGGTGGGAAGGCCAGGTGAGAAGTGCATGGTCATTATGGGGCAGCTGAGAATCATAAGTAGATGTACATCTCTGTAGAGCGTGGATGTGGTGGACAGATAGTGGGGGTCTGTGCAGTGTTTTATGAGCACTGTGAAACTGTCACTGATGTGATGATGGGGAAAGATGTGCTTTTAGCAATTTTTTTTTTTTTTGCAGTTTCTGGCCGGGGCTGGGTTTGAACCCGCCACCTCCGGCATATGGGGCCAGCCCTACCCTTTGAGCCACAGGCACTGCCCTTAGCAATTTTTAAAAGTGTGATTTGCTTAAGAATAAATTAGGGCTCGGTGCCTATAGCTCAACCGGCTAAGGCGCCTGCCACGTACACCTAAGGTGGTGGGTTCGAATCCCCAGCCCGGACCCGCCAAAGAACAATGACGGCTGCAACCAAAAAATAGCCGGGCGTTGTGGCAGGCGCCTGTGGTCCCAGCTACTTGGGAGGCGGAGGCAGGAGGCTCGCTTGAGCCCAGGAGTTGGAGGTTGCTGTGAGCTGTAATGCCATGGCACT
>NW_003852606.1:1900001-1901659 GCF_000181295.1 Otolemur garnettii | reverse complement strand
AAAAAAAGAGTTTTAATTGCTGTGAGCTATGATGCCATGGCACTCAACCCCACGATGACTGAGACTCTGTCTCAATAAATAAATAAAAATAAACAAATAAATTGTAAACATTTGATAAATAAAAATAAATAAATAAAATCAAGTGACTATCTATCCTACCTGATTCTTAGTTTCCTCATCTGAAAAACTGTCAATAACCTACTTCAGGGGGCTGCATCCACATTAAACCATAAGTGCTAAACATAGTGCTTGGCATGTAATTTATGTTCAATGAATCTTTTAACCATCACACTCCTTGGTCTCACACCAGACTTCCTGACTCAGCGTGTCTGAGGGAGGGACCCTGGAAACTATGTTTAATAGTTTTAATAAGTTCCACTGAGCTTCAAACATAGCCAAGTTTGGCTGTTGTTGGTGCTGGCTTCCTTCTATCTGCCAGTATATCACCCATAGTGTCTGAGCTGGGGCAGGAGTCCCAGGGTGAGCTGAATACAGAGGGTAGCTGAGTGCATTGAGGAACCACAGGTCAAGGTTGGGTAGAGTTCACTGAGAATTACCTTAAGCAGGGAGGTGCGGGGCACACAGAGCAGGTTCACAGCCATGGAGAGTTTCCGGAAGAACTCAGTGGCAATGTCACCCAGCCCAGCTCCCTGTAGCCAGTCCAAGACAAGGTCCAGGTTGGTTCGGATTTGGACAGCTCGAGACCACTGATAGAAAGGTCGGCCTTGACCTGTGGTGGGAGAGTATAAAGGTTATGAGAGGCAACCTGTGGGTGGACTCTAGTCCTGCCTCTCAGACCATTTCTATCCTTCAGCTTGGGCTCCTGTCTTTGCCTCCCTGACAGGAGCAAACCTCCCCAGCCCAAACCTCACCTCGTTCCATCAGTGAGTTGAGAAGGGAGGCATTGGAGAAGAAGAACAAGTAGCCAAAAGTCTGAGATACGAGGTCCGGGTGCAGTTCGCACTGGCTGGTCAGTTCCAAGGCTGCCTGGAACACGCCCAGTGTAGGTCTCAACCCTGGAGGCATGGCCCCTAGCTCTGCGCCAGGCCCTGGCAGCTCTGCCCCAGCTGTGAAAGGGTTACTATCCAGGAGAGCAGGCAGTGTTGAATACAGAGTCTGAGGAGATACAGATGTGCGTACAAGTGATCAGACCTGGAACCTTTGGTAGAGTGAAGATAAGGGGGGGTTTCCCAGAGGCTTCTGGGAATTGTAGTCCAACTACTTTCAACAACCTAAGGTTCTCTGTGCAGAACCTTATTATATCTTTGTAAATAGATTTCTAGCATGTATTAGGCCTGGAAGAACTCAAATCTTTTAAAAAGGCTTTCTATAAGTTTTTTTCTTTTTTTTTGAGACAGAGCCTCAAGCTGTCCCCCTGGCTAGTGTTGTGGCATCACAGCTCACAGCAACCTCCAACTCCTGGGCTCAAGCGAGTCTCCTGCTTCAGCCTCCCAAGTGGCTGGGACCACAGGTGCCCACCACAACACCCAGCTATTTTTTGGTTGCAGCCATCGTTGTTTGGTGGGCCCAGCTGGATTCGAACCCTCCACCTTAGGTGTATGTGGCTGGCACCTTAGCCACTTGAGCCACAGGCTCTGTGCCTTTTTATAAGTTTCTTAAGTATTTTAAGATAGGATGACCAGATTTTAACATCGGTA
>NW_003852606.1:1898799-1899830 GCF_000181295.1 Otolemur garnettii | reverse complement strand
AAACTCATATTCTGGCAAAATAGCCACATGGCAGCCAAAAACCGTATATTCCCTTCTTGTTCTCCCGCCCATTCGTGCATTCTTTCCAAAAATCGGGACTTTTTAAAATGCCACAGGATGTGTGACAAATTGTTGAAAAGCGGGACTGTCCCACCAAAAGCGGGATGTCTGGTCACCCTATTTTAAGACCATCTCTTATGCACTGTGGGACTTGTAGTTCTCAAAAGACAGCTTGAAGAGGACAAAGGATACTGAACAAAGAGGCTCCCTTCAGTTAAATTATTTATCCAGAGTTCCTGAAGGAAAGAAAAAGAATAGAGAGTCAGGAAGTGGGAGTAGGGTGGCAGTTAGCCAGTGGAAAGTTAGATCAGGCCAAGGACAGGAAATGACGTCAAAGACAGAGAGGAAATAAAAGCACACTTGGCAGGGATATAAAGGAAGTGAAGCCTTAGAGGAAAGGGCTTCACACTCACACCTGCTTGAGGAACTTAGACTATCTGTCCCAACAGATCCCTTTTGATTTCACAGATAGGGTGTCAAGCCCACCAAGCCAGAAACGCTGAGAATTCCAAGAAGCAATAGTAAGGTCAAGGGTAGTAATGGGGAAAACTGGGGCAAAAAGCAGCCCCTGCAGGAAGGACACTTAGGAAGAAAATGATCTGTAGCTTAGAAAAGGTATTGGATTCAGAGGTAGAAGAAGTGAGGTCAGCGAAAATAGGAAGTGAGGCCTGATTGAAGAGGAACTTTAGTTTAAATGACAGTTCCTGGCACTATCTGATTTATCTATATTTCTCTCTGTCTCTCTCTAGAATGTATCATCAACTAAACTGTCAACCTAGAAAATGGGAGACTGAAAAAGTGGTAGTGGTGATATAAAAGGATAATGGGGTCAGCCTGTTAAGAGGTGATAATTGCGGCTCGGTGCCTGTGGCTCAAGTGGGAAGGCGCCAGCCACATACACCTAAGGTGGTGGGTTCGAATCCAGCCCGGGCCCGCCAAACAACAATAATGGCTGCAACCAAAAAATAGCT
>NW_003852606.1:1896231-1898630 GCF_000181295.1 Otolemur garnettii | reverse complement strand
AAAAAAAAAAAAAAAAGAGGTGATAATCGCAAAGACAATAATAAAGCCAGAAAGGCATGAAGCAACGTAAGCTCAAATAGGAAGTGAAGTTACAATAGCAAAGTGCTGGGGTAAGATGTGATGTCATGTCAGAGAAGCAAGAAATCTTGAGTCAGATAGGAAGTGACATCAGAGCAATACAAGGTAGTTTAAACAGGAAGTGATGCTCTATCAAACAGGAAGCAAGAGGAAAGGCCAACCTTGGTGAGGTAGTAGACAGACTGCTGGAAGGTACACATGATGACCTCATCCAGGAGGGCCATGGCCTCATCACATAATTCCAAGTCATTGCAGAGCTGTGGGTCTGAGGACAGGCCTGGGGGTGAGAGGGAGATCCAGAGGCTGGCAGCCAGAAGCCCAGGTCTCCAGGTGTAGGGAGTAATGGGGTTTAGGCAGGCCTGAACCTGGGTCAGAGCTCACCCTCCTGGTCAGCCTCTTTCTCCATTTCCAAGACCTTTTCCTGCACAAAGCTCAGCAGCTCCGTAGTATTGGCCATCCATAGCATAAGTGGCCGCAGCTCCACAGACACAGCCTCAGGAGTCAGGGGTACCTCAGGGACCCCCTCAGGGTGGCTGGGGAAAGAGGAAGGACTTCGTGATTGCAGCCCAACTCTTATCAAAGTGTCCAGACATGATCTAAGTCTAAGTAGGAGACCAAGACTAAACCCCACTTCACAGATGGACAGGCTAAGTCCCAAAGAGGAGCAGAAACTTGAGCTAAGACATGCATGGTGTGAACACAAAAGTGGATGGAGATCCCAGCCCCTGCATCCCTCCAGCCCTTTCTGCTCAGAATTTCTCTTACTTTTCTGGTTGACGGTCTCCGATTTCCTTAATCTTTTCCTATGAAACAGTAAGATCAGGGTTAAGAGGAGAAGGATTCACTGAAGGGCCTATGAGTTAATAAGATCTTGTTTTTTCTGGAAACACCTTTTGACAGAGACTCTCCCCACTTTTCAGATGGACTCTAATCTCAAGGTTCAGAATAGTGTCTCCCTCTTCTTAGCTTTTAAAACACACATCCCTATGATCAGAAGTAGTCTCTCTCACACAGGTCCTCTTCTACTCAAATGGAGTTTCTTTTTACCCCCAAGAAATTCTCTGAGCTTCTCTCTGACTAGGCCCTAGCTCAACAGGATGGAACCTGTGCCCCACACTGAATGGTTTCTTCCTAGCAACCCCATCAATAGATCCAATGGCTTTACTCTCCCTGCCTCCAAGAATGATCTTGACATTCTTGCTCCAAGCTCCAGGCCCATGGGCTGCCCTCTTCACTTCTCACAATGGTCTCTCCCAGCTTCTCATCCAATCGGATCTCCCCTCACCCGATTTCCCACTAGGGTTTCTTCCACTATCTCCAAAAGTGGGTACTGCCCTCTCTCCACAACTCCCAGCATCCCACAGCACCCCAGCTGTTACCCCGCGCCTTTCTCATTATGGGAGAATATGAAAGAAGGTTCAAGGTGGGATGGTGGAAGCTGAAGAAAGGACTTGGGGCACAGGTGGGGCCGGTCGGCCGTCGGAGGCGCTCACTCACCCAAACCGCCTCTTTGATGAGCCGGGCCAGGCGGCCCAACAGGCGTGGCAGGTGGCCCAACTCCAGCTCCCGGGCCGAATGCTGCACGCACAGCGCGAGCAGCGTGGCGGGTCCAAGCGGTGGCAGGTCTCCCGCGCCAGCGGCCGCGGCACGCACGATCTCACCCAGTAGCGCCTCCTCCTCGCGCGGCCGGAAGCGCAGGACTGGCTCGCGGCCGTCCAGATAGGCGGCCAGCGCCTCGCCGCGCTCCTGCAGGCCTCGGCCGCACAGGCGACAGGAGAAGGCCCAGCCCGGGCCTGGTGGCGTGGCCCCAGGACGCGTTGGAAGCCATGTCGGCCGCGTCGACCTGGAACCCCCAGTGCGGGGATCCTTGTACATGAATAGGAAGTGCTCGCCCAGCCCCAGGAGGTCACCTGGGTGTAGCTCGGCCTCCCGCAGCAGGAGGCACCCATTGTGTGTGACCGGAGCACCCCGGGATGGGCGCACCATGGCAGGGGGCTCAGGGCCCGCGCGCACTGTGCAGTGACGAGGCAGGATGTCAGGAGCGTTGAGGAAGGTGTCCACATACGGGACTGTGGACCCTCCTCGGCTGGATGAGTTCCCGCCCCGGCCGAACACGTGCTGCTCCCTTGTCATCACATATACCACGAAGTCCTGGAGAGAAAACGAAGGTGCGCTAAGGACACCACTCCTAGAGGAATGGACGCTTGCATATACAAGATCGCTTTCCTGTAATCAACCCTTGCATGCCACACCTCCTTTGAATGAATACTTCCAAGGAGATTTCCTGGATTCCCACAGGACCATAAGTAGCCCCATCTCCA